>NC_090437.1:557973062-558278148 GCF_031143425.1 Pleurodeles waltl | reverse complement strand
ACCAGGAGGGGGAGGCAGAAGGGGCTCTCAGCAACTCAGAGAGCCCTCAGAAGACCAGGCAGAATGTACAGGAGTCCCACAGCACAGGGACAAAGACAGTGCAAAAGGAGGCCCATGCAGCACTTCACAAAGGGATCCTACGCTGCCAGAAAACCACACACAAGACTGTGCATCACATGAAGGAGTGCTGGGGGCTGGAGCTGTACGGTGCATGAAGAACTTTGTGGAAGGATGTCAAGAAGCTTTAGCAACTGTAAAACACGCAGTACATGGGGTACTGTCTTGCGTGGGGATGCAAGCTCTTACCTCCACCAAAGTTGGACAGCTGGACGTCTGGACCGTTGGGACCACTTCAGTCCATCCCCTGTGTTGCTGGATCGACACACTTCTGCAGGAGAGGGGACCCAAGCCACCTGTCATCTCTGCAGAGGGGTGCCTATTGACGCAGGGAAGTGGCTCCTTCACTTCAAGGGAGATTCCTTCGTTCTTCTGGAGTAGACTGAAGACAGGCAGTCCTGAGAGGATGCATGACCTGGAAACAGTTGCAGTTGCTGGAAGGAGTTGAAGATACAATGTTTCAGGAGTCATCTTTGCTTCTTTGTTGCAGTTGTAGAGTTCCTGGAGGGTCCAGATGCAGTGTCTTTGGTAGAAGGTGTAGTAAAGGATGCAGAGGATTCCTGATGGAGCCTTGCAATCCGAATCTGAAGAACAACCCAAGAGAGAGACCCTAAATAGCCCTGAAAGGAGGATTGGTCATCTACACAGGTATGCACCTATAAGGGGAGGTCTCTGACATCACCTGCTGGCACTGGCCACTCGGGTACTCCCAGAGTGCCCTGCCAACTTGGAATCCAAGATGGCAAAACCCAGGGACACTCTGGAGGAGCTCTGAGTACCACCACTGGGGTGGTGATGGACAGGGGAGTGGTCACTCCCCTTTTCTTTGTCCAGTTTCATGACAGAGCAGGGACTGGGGGTCCCTGAACTGGTGTAGACTGGATTATGCAAGGAGGGCACCATCTATGCCCTTCAAAGCATTTCCAGATGCTCAGGGAGGCTACCCCTTCCATGTCTTTAACACCTATTTCCAAAGGGAGAGGGTATAACACCCCTTTTCCAAAGGGAATGCTTTATTCTGCCTTCCTGGGCTCGAGCTGCTTGAGCAACAGGAGGGCAGAAATCTGTCTGTGAGGTGGCAGCAGCTGGGGCTGCCTGGAAAACCTCTAAGGAGCCCCCAGAGTGCATGGAATCATACAACCAATGATTTCAAAAGTCTTGGGGTATGATTCCAACATGTTTTATACCAAACATGGCCATATTCTGAGTTACCTTTGTGAAACTGTCCATAGGTAGTGACCTATGTCCAGTGCACGTGTAAAATGGTGTCCCCACACTCACAAAGTCCAGGAAAATGGTCCTGGATGAAGTGGGAGCACCTCTGCTAGTGCACGGGTACCTCACACACAGGTAAACTGCACCCAGCCTTCAGGGTTGGAAGGCCTGACATATGGGTGACTTATAAGTAACCTGGTGCAGTGTAAATGGCAGTGAAAGCGTGCATGCACCATTTCACACAGGCTGCAATGGCAGTCCGGTAGAAGCCCTTACATGGGCTCCTTATGGGTGGCAAAAGAAATGCTGCAGCCCATAGGGATTCCCTGGAATTCCAATTCCCTGGGTACCTAGGTATCATATGCCAGGGACTTATAAGGGGGCACCAGTATGTCAATTATGAGTGGAATACTTTGTTAGCAGTATCCAACAACCAAATTTAAAGGGGAGAGAGCATAAGCCCTTGGGTCCTGGTTAGCAGGATCCCAGTGACACAGTCGAACACACTAACAAACAGGCCAAAAATAAGGGTAAACATGCTAGAAAGAGGCTACTTTCTCACACTGCCTCCACTGGATTCTCTCCAATTGAGAACATGTATGTTGACATGGACAGACAATCTCACCATTAGAGGAGTCATCCCTTCCTTCTCCTCATCCTCTGTGGCGGTGTTGTCCTGTGACTGCCTTGCAGTTGAGGTCCTTTTTCTTATTTGACTTGGGAATTATAGTCTTAGTCATAGTGAACTATACTGCTCATTCCTTCATGTCAGGTCATCTATTTCACATTATATTTTTTAGATATACTTCTTTTGGCACCTTCTTCTGATCAGTGACTACAATAGTTATCAATTTCTCACATGTCACAGTATCCACTGGATGAATGTGGCCAGCAAGGCAGCAGCCACAGCACATGTTCCCCATCCCCAACATTCAAATTTGCTGATCTTACCAATGTACTCAAATCATGTTTGTAAATAAGATAGCTCCACTTAATCAGGACATGTGCGACTTACTTACTCCTATGAAGTACTGAAATGGGTGAGAAGAGACACTGAGTGAAGAAACCTCTGACAAGAACTCCAGCACAGTGTTAGGATAATGGCCATGAGATTTTGAGGAGTTCTACAGAGCACCACACCAGCAATCCCCATTAACTCCACGCTAGCATAAATTTCCCCCAAAGTCCTGACAGTACCCACGAGAAGCAGCACAGTGTTGAGTACTTTTTCATCTATTCAATCTTGTATTTCGGTACACTATATGTATTATTGTGCCATTTCCTCTTCTTCTTGTCATGCGTATGTCATCATTTATTAGAAGTGGTCTATCATGTAAACTATGAAGCACACCACAGTCATCTGTTGTGCCAAAATGCCACTGAAATAGGCCTACATTTGCATGCATCATCATACGAGAATATTGGAATGGCATAGCCAATTAAATGAAATTATTCCAATTGTGAACACTTCCTGTTTAATCTGTAACTCCTTGAGAAAGTAGTGTCGGCCTTAGTGACTCAAGTAACAATAGTGCAAGTTTAACATCCATCTTTGGACGCAAAAGGAGACTAATGAAGGTTAAATATAGCTTAAGCTTCAACAAAATTTCAATGTTACTTTTGATGAACTTGAAATAAACAAAGTTTCTGTTTTACAATTCCTTCTCTTTCCTCTTTCTTTGCATTGGATAGCCAAGAATCAGGTGGGGACCAGCAGAATACAGGGCAAA
Organism: Pleurodeles waltl; assembly: GCF_031143425.1. Lineage (NCBI taxonomy): Eukaryota > Metazoa > Chordata > Amphibia > Caudata > Salamandridae > Pleurodeles > Pleurodeles waltl. Next base: position 558,275,086 of record NC_090437.1, on the reverse strand, counting down.
GGATGTTTATCTCAGTTAGAGGTTCGCAGGAAACAATGTGGAGAAAGAAGCAAAGAACTTCCTGTTCAACCTGTAACACCTTGGGATAGTAGGAGGGACTAGAATGTGCTAAGGAAGCATCTCTGTTGGCCTTAGTGACTCATGTAACAATAGTATAAGTTTAACATCCATCTTCGGACTCAAAAGGAGGCCTGTTATGTATAAATGAAAGCCAAAGCTTTAACAAAATGTCAATGTTACTTTTGATGCACTTTAAATAAACAGAGGGCCTGATTTACCATTCATGTTGTTTCCTTTTTCTTTGTATTGGACAGCCAAGAATCAAGTGGGGACCAGCACAACACACAACACAGGGAAAAGGGTGTTTAGCTCTGTTGCAGCGTGGCAAGAAACAACATGGAGGAAAAAGCAAGATCTCCACCTGTAAAGGAAAGATAGTACTAACCAGTAGAGAAGGATACTACGTCATGAACTGTCACCAGGTAGAAACCCCTGGAGAGGTCATATATGTACCACTCGGGCAAGGGGTAGACTGAAGAATGGTGTCTGTAATGTTGTGTGCGTTACTAATGACGGAACCCTTTTGGCTCCTGATGGACTCCGTAGAACTCTGACGTGAATGTTATAGCATGGTGAAGTGAATGCAGGTTTAGAATGTTGAGGTTGCTGTTATATACAGATAAATAAAGATATGTAATTCCCATCTCCATGTGTGGCATAGTCATTGGTGGGTACCCGGCTGGAGAAGATGCTACAACTGGTGATGAGATAAGAAATAAGTAACCCAAACCTCAACAGTGCTCTCCCAGAGAGTTTGCCGTAGTCCAAGCAAACTTCTTGTGAATGCCATGTGTGCCTCAATTGAAGTGAAGAATCAACATTTGGTGAATGTGGAGTCAAAGCGCGACTTCAGCTGGTGTGAAGCACTTGAGGATAAGGAAAGCTTCACTGAGATGTCTACACGTTGTAAGGCAAGAAACTTCTGACAAATCCACAAAGAGAGGTACTGCCCTACTATGCAACAAAAACCTATAGATTATGCGTACCGATAATGGTAAAGGCAGATATTAAAAGATTTTGAAAGTGCAGTAAATAGCAACAGATAATTGCAAGATAAAGTTGTGATCAGAAATGCTGCAAGGACGAGATCAACCAGATGTTACAAAGCAGAAAAGCCACCTGAAAAAAAAGCAACTAGGAGAAAAGAAATGGTTGTCTGCTTACTAGGACTGATTAAAGAGAGTAATCATACCGCAGCACTGTGTGATGTGGCCCAAGGTGAAGTGCCTAGTGTTGTGCTTGCAGAGCTGTCCACAATCCAAGTGGCACACAACTGAAGCTGCTGGGTGGAGCTCAGAACAACCCCACAGGTCTTCAAAGACTGAAAGGCAGCGGTCAATCAGGATAGTGAAATACTGTTTTTCCAATGAAGACCAAGCAAGAGGCCACATTTCCCACAGTTATCAAAGAGGATCCAGGGGCCAGCACATTGGAATGCCTCAGAGATGATGTACATAAATAAGTTCACCAAGACCACGAAGCGGAGTCAGAGAGAACTCCATTCTCAGTATTAACCAATCCCATAAACAGTTATAATGCCTCCACCTTCTTCAAACCACCACCACCGTTTGATACTGCCAAAAAGCAGACTATTAGAGATAGATGGACTGCTTGGATAGAGACATTTGATGATTTTTATTGTTGCACTAGAAGAAACAGATAATAAGAAGATTATAAAATTCCTTAAGAATCTTGCTGGTGAGGGTGTAAAAGGAGAAAATGCTGCAAGCGGACATACTGTCAAATTAAAAAAGCCTTGAATTTGAAGTTCAATCCAATGCCGAATGTAGATTACGAAAGGTATAATTTCAGCCAAGAAAAACAAAGAGTTGCAGAAACCATAGACAAGTTTGTTGAGAGAGTGGACATGCCCATCAAACACTGTAAGACAAATAAATGTAATGATAGGGAAGCAATACGTCTCAGAGTTATAAACGGATATCTGTCAGATTCATTCATATGACGAATGCTGAGAGAAATTCCTAGGGCCTTATTTAGAGTTTGACAGATGGGTTACTCCGTCACAAATGTGACAGACTTCCCATCCATTGTGTTACGATATTCATAGGCTATTGTGGGATCGTAAGATGGCAGACAGGATATGTTTCATGTTTGTAATGAAGTATTACATCCACCAGTTTCTAAATCTGGCCCTTAGTCTGGAGTGAATTCTCATGGCTGCCAAAGCTGAAGAGCAAACCGATTGAAAAGCTTCTGACATGGAGGTCAGGGGTGCCCAAAGTGAGTCAATAATGAACATGAAAAGCAAGCAGAAGCACAAAATTGAAGGACACAAAAAAATGTCTTCACGGAAAAAGAAGTTGTGTTTCAGGTATGGGTTGGCATTTCCACACAAACCTAAATGTCCCATCACTGGACAGATATGTAAGGGCTGTGGGAAGGAAGGGTTTTTGGGAGCACACTGCGTCACATCCCAGCACAGTTCGTCCCTTTGCATCCTGGTAAATGCAGTTCACAGTTAGTGCTTACTTGGAAATTATCTGTAGTTTTTCACGAAAGTTGGAGCAGACATTGCTGTAAATCTGTAGACACGTGTTTCTGGGTATAGCACTTCATCAGTAGAGAGTAGAGAACAAGGAAAATTCATCTGGGGTTGCTGGAAATGCTGCCAAAATCCTCTCAGGTGAAGTACCACTCACAGGCACACAGGTGCATCTCCAAAGCTCTTCAGATCACTGGCTCAAGGGAGCCTTTTAAACAGGAAGGGGGGGGGGTGGGAGCACACTGCCTCACATCCCAGCACAATTCGCTCCTTTGCATCGTGGTAAATGCAGTTCACAGTTAGTGCTTACTTGGAAATTATCTGCAGTTTTTCACAAAAGTTGGTGCAGAGATTGCTGTAAATCTCTAGACACGTGTTTCTGGGTTAGGCACTTCATCAGTAGAGAGTAGAGAACAAATAAAATTAATTTGGGGTTGCTGGAAATGCTGCCAAAATCCTCTCAGGTCAATACCACTCACAGGTGCATCTCCAAAGGTCGTCAACTCACTGAGAGGATTTACACACACATTGGTTGATTTCTATATAGAAGACTAAGGGCCTGATTTGTGAAAAGTTAGAGCGGCCTTTACATCATTTTTTGACGCAAAAGCGGCACAAACTTACAAAATATAATTGAATTTTGTAAGTTTGCGCCCCTTTTGTGTCTAAAAATGACATAAAGGCGGCGCTAACCTTTCATAGATCAGGCCCTAAGGGCCTGGTTTAGATATTGGCGAAAGGATTACTCCGTCACAGTGGTGATGGACAATGGTGATGGACATCCAATCCGCTAAAATCTAAATCCCATCAGATATTGTCAGACAGGATATCCACCTCCTTTGTGATAGAGTAACCCGTCCACCAATATTTAAATCAGGCCCTAAGTTTTGCTGTGTCATCACCTGCAGAGATTTTTAAAGATGTAATTCGACGTATTATACGGCCTGTTTTGAATAGACTATAGTAATGACATGTTAGTTTTTGGAGCTACACAGAAGGAGCACAATAAAACTCTCAAACAACTGTGTCTTTTACTGGTAGATGCAGAATTAACTTTGAGTCCTGAAAAATGTGAAGGTAATATTTTCTGACAGCAGTATGACACCGGATCCAGCTAAAGTTCTAGAGTTATCAACTACCAGTCCCCTACAAGATGTTTCTATGTTACATTCATTCCTTGCAATAGACAGTTACTGTTCCATATACATACGAGATGTTCCCACTGAAACTGCTCCATTGACAAACTTGACAAAACAGAATGTTTCATTTAATTGTTCACATGAATGCGAGCAAAGCTTTAAGAGAATCAAAAATGCTATTGTGAATGCTACTGAAATGGCATATATTAATCCAAAGCTCCATACGGAAGTTGTTGAAGTTGTTGTAGTGTAATCATTGTGCAGCACTGTGGACCCCAAAAGCTCAACGACATATTGTAGGTGGTGTGATGGGCAAAACGGTGGATTAAACCCAGATCTTTGTGACTGGGGATGAATGTTTGCATTGTTCAGCATTCCGTCCATCAAAGTTTTTTTTGCTTTTGTCACCACAAGTGGGGAGGTTATGCCCAGACGCGGGCCCCATGTTCACTGCACCACTGGATTCAAGCTAGCCTGACTGATGAGGGGTGATACCCAGGAACTGTTTCCAGGATGCTTAATTCCGGTCCACGGAGGACCTGGTATGGCAGCTCGGGCTGCATATGGCTGTGTCAAAGCTAGGATGGCATGGTGAGCAAAAAACTGATGGATTAAACCCAGTTCTTTGTGACTGGGGGTAAATGTTTCCATTGTTCAGCATTCCGTCCATCATCTGTTCTTTTTCGCTGCAAGCAAATGTTTGTCCAAAACTGAATATGCTTATCACAAACTTAGAAAGAAATATTAGCAGTGGTGTGGGCCTGTGAACATTAACACATGTTCCTATTTGGAAAGCCTTTTACGTTTGTGACAGATCGTCAAGCATTGTTGACAATCTATGGCAATCCAAAGGCCAAGATGCCTCCTCGCATTGAATGTTGGGGTCTATGATTATGAGATTAAAGCTACACCATTGTGGACCATACAGGGAAAGATCAAAAATCTGCTGACTACTTCTCCAAAGTGCCTATACAGTGTCATGGTGCCCCTTCCAAGATGGCTGAAGCCTACATAAAACTTGATTGTGAAAGCAAACACACCGGCTGCCATTTTGTTAGAGAAAATTATGACTGCCACAAGGCAAGATAGTAACATGTTAAAACTGAAAGATATCATTACAAGTAAATCTTGTCAGTGACAGTGAACACCAGCAGTTTAAAAATTTTCAAAATGACTGTAAGTGATTCAAGAAGGCATTATCCTGAGGGGTTTGAAAATTGTTACTCTAGCGAGTATGCAACAACAGATAATTGAAGTGGCCCATGAGGGACATTGTGGAGTTGTTGCCACAAAATGAGCTGTCCAAGACTGAGTCTGGCTTTCTCATCTCGATCAAAGAGTTGAAAAAGAGTTGAAAGCCTGCCATCTATGCAACAGCCTGTCACCGAAAACCACTAAACACCCCTTAAACATGTCAAAGTTGCCAAATCATTTATGGGAAAGTATTGCTGTTGACTTTTTTTGGTCCACTTGACAATGGATATTACCTGTTAGTGATTGTTGATGAATACTCCTGTTTTCCATTGAGAGAAGATCTCTCATCTATCCCTCAAGAAAGAGTCATCAAGAGATTAAACAGCATCTTTGTGACATGGTGTTTTCCTGCAATTTAGAATCTGATAATAACCCACCTTTCAACAGTCGAGAATTCAGAGACATTCTCAGTCATCTTAATGTGAAGCATCAGAACAGCACAACTCTTTGGCATTAGACCAACGGCCTTGTCAAAAGTTTAATTAGTACATTTAAGAAAGCTATTCAGCTTGTTTTATTGGGAAAGTTTGACCTTAAAACTGTCTTGAATTCTACCTTGCAAGCTTACCGTTCGACTCCTCACTCAGCCACAGGAGAAAGCCCTGCTATTTTGATGTTCTGGAGAGCAATGGTGTAGACCAACACAAAATCAAGTAGTGAGGAAGAAATCCGTAGCAAAGACTTGGACAATATAAGGAAAAATAAAAGCCTTTGCAGACAAGCAACAACATGGAAAAGACATTCCTTTAACTAGAGGAGATTGAGGTCTTCTCCATCAGCCGAGAAAACATATATCTGATGCTCGATTTGATGCTGAGCCATTCCATGTCGCAACCAGCAAAGGACACATGGTGACTGCCACACCCTGGGAAGTCCATTATTTGAGATTCTCTGCATTTCCGACATGTAGCTCATCACTCGTCAAATACTGATGTAAACGTAGAGACTAGTTCTAAAAGGACCATTGAAAACCCCATGACTGCTGTTGTTCATGCATAGCCAATGCAGATCATGGACACTCCTTTTGCCGGTTCTCAGATTCCGAAGACACGATTGGGATGAGTAATCAGAGATCCACGAAAGCTCATTGAGGAACTATGATAGTGTATATGTTCGGAAAAAAAATATTTGTTTATTTATCAAAGGGAGAGATGTAGTTTTGTGTGAGTTATTAATGAGGGAACCCTTTTGGCTCCTGATGGACTCTGTAGAACTGTGACATAAGTGTTAGAGCTTGGTGAGGTGAATGCAGATTTAGAAGGTTGAGTTTGAGGTTACACATCAATGTATTACTATGTGTAATGTGCAGCTTTGTGGTGTAGTGATTGTTGGGTACCCAGGCTGGTGAAGATGCCACAGTGTCCTCCTAGCCTAAATGAACCATTAGTATCCAGGGAAGAGAGCCCTACAGTATGATAACATCTTTCTTACAGCAGACTAGGGGTACGATTTATGGAAAGTGGGGCTTCACCGAGTGCAGAACCACTTTACCTGCGCCCCTTAGCACCCCCCTACCGCCACTATGTGTGCATCATATTTAAAATAATGCGCACCATGGCGCAGGGTAGGGGGCAATATCGTCATTTTTCAGGATGCTATTGATGTATTCTGCAGGAGTAGTGTCAAAATATTGGTGCTTCTCCTGCAGAGTACATAGAGTCCCATTCTAAAGAATGGAAGGCCCCTTTTAACACCTGCTTTTGAGCAGGCGAGAAAAGTGCCCAAAAAAATGGCGTAAAGATATCTCATAGATTTCCTTACCCCGTTTTTCCGGCTCCCCTAATGGGTGAACACCTCCTTTGCATACATTGGTGATCATTTCAACTTCGGCGGTCTTTCACAAGACCGCCGAGGGACCGCCGTGCTGAAGACCGCCAGTGTTGGCGGTTTTCTGCTCGGCAAATTATGACTGCTGGCAGCCCTCCATCCTTTTCCGGACGGAGAGCCGCCAGCAGCCATACTGACGGTCAGCGGGGAAGTGGAGGTTGCTCCACCTCCACTGCCCCATCAACAGAACACCGCCCACCGAATCACGTTACGTAATTCGCCGTGGCGGTGTTCTGTTGACGGGGTGCTGGCGGCAGAGCAGACCACATGGATCCTGTCCCCTCCCGGAGAATCAAAGGACCAGCTAAGTTGATTGTACGTTAGGGGAGGGGGGTGAGGGGGTGTTGTGTGCGTGCATGGGGGTGTGCGTGTGAGTATGTAGAGGGGGTGTGCGAGTGCGTGTATGCATGCGGGGGCGTTGTGTGTTTGGAAATGTGGGCGTGTCTGTCTGTATGTATGTCTGTTTGGATGTGTGCGTGTATGTCTGAATGTGGGTGTGCGTGTATGACTATGTGTGTGGCTGTTGGCATGTTTGTTGGTGTGTGTGCAGGTATGTGTGTTGGTGGTGTCTGCGTGCGTGTCGGGTGTGAGTCTGTATAGTGATGTTGGGGGTGGGGAGGGGGGTCCTGCCACCTTTGGGGGGTTGGCAGGGGGGTGGGGGGTGTCGGGGAAGGACTCGTGGGTGGGGGTGGGGGAGACCCCTATCAGTGCCAGGGAAGAATTCCCTGGCACTGATAGTGCTTACCGCCATGGATTTCATGGCGGTTCCCAACCCCATGAAATCCATGGCGGTCAGCCGGGTCATGATACCGCCGGTGGTCTTGTGACAGCCACCGGGCTGGATACCCAAGTCTCCAGCCCAGCGGTCGTCTCCGCCCTGGCGGTCGGTTCGGAGAAGTGGCGGATGACCATGGTGGTAACCGCCATGGTCATAATTAAAATTATTTTACAGCCAGCCTGTTGGCGGTAAGACCGCCACTTCTCCGCCAACCGCCAGGGTTGTAATGAGGGTCTATGTCATTATCCTTAGCTACTCTACTCAGATACCTAAAGATAGGAACAAACGAAAACACAACATCATAATTAGAATAGAAATATTGAATATACTCCTGGTCATAGAACATTGTTAGTAGCAAACTACAACATATCCCATAAGTTAACGGCAAGCTTTGATAGGTGACTCCTTCCTCGACTGACAAAGGAATCTGCGTACATACAAGACAATCCTTTGCGTCCATCGTCTCAACATACTCTCTCAATAAGCGATAGAAGGCATTAGAAGAAAGTTTTCCTTGTGCATTAGTATAATCATGCAAATACTTCTCATCCAAATTAAGGGGCATATTTATACTTCGTTTGCGCCGAATTTGCGTCGTTTTTTTCGACGCAAATTTGACGCAAAACTAACTCCATATTTATACTTTGGCGTTAGACGCGTCTAGCGCCAAAGTTCATGGAGTTAGCGTCATTTTTTTGCGTGAACACCTTCCTTGCGTTAATGATATGCAAGGTAGGCGTTCCCGTCTTAAAAAATGACTGCGATGCATATGTGTCGTATTTATACTCCCGGGCAAAAATGACGCCCGGGAGTGGGCGGGACTAAAAAACCCGCATTAGCGCCGGATTTTAGCGCCTGGGTCAGGGCAGGCGTTAAGGGACCTGTGGGCTCAGAATGAGCCCAGAGGTGCCCTCCCAAGCCCCCAGGGACACCCCCTGCACCCTTGCCCACCCCAGGAGGACACCCAAGGATGGAGGGACCCATCCCAGGGAAGAAATGGTAAGTTGTGGTAAGTATTTTTTTTTTTGTGGCATAGGGGGGCCTGATTTGTGCCCCCCTACATGCCACTATGCCCAATGACCATGCCCAGGGGACAGAAGTCCCCTGGGCATGGCCATTGGGCAAGGGGGCATGACTCCTGTCTTTGTCATGTTAATGGCATCTGGGCGCCAAAAAAAAATGGCGCAAATCGGGTTAAGACAATTTTTTTGCCTCAGCCTGACTTGCCCCATTTTTGGACGCCCGAACGCCATTTTGCCCTACGCCGGCGCTGCCTGGTGTACGTGGTTTTTTTTCACGCACACCAGGCAGCGCCGGTCGGCTAACGCCGGCTAACGCCATTCAATAAATACGGCGCCCGCATGGAGCTTCAGAATGGCGTTAGCCGGCGCTAATTTTTTTGGCGCTAAACTGCGTTAGCGCAGTTTTGCGTCAAAAAGTATAAATATGGCCCTAAATTTCTCTACAGCCGTTAGTGTTGTAGTCTCAAAAGCAAAAGTATGGTTGGCTCCTCTCGCATCAAGAGCAGACATACCCACAATCACTACTATAATCAATATTCCACACATAATTGCCAAATCAATGCTTATATATTTACAGCGCCTAGCATCTCTAACCTGTTTATCTAAATCAGTCATGATCTGTAAAGAATCAGAAAGCAGAAGTATCTTACAAAAACTTGCAGCAAACATCAAAAATAGACAATTCTTCTTTCAGAAGTTCAGTTTCACTTCCAGGAACCCCTATTCCTTGTCAAAATCAGTTAGCAGCTTGTCAAAATCAGGTTTTTCAAAAAGTCAAATCAGGTTATCAATGTCTTTTTCCGGTTACTTTTAACAGTCTCTTTCTAAAAAATATTTCTCAGATTGTTTCAGCAGTTCAGCTCTTCAACCTTCTTCACGTCACCTCAAAACATTGACTCGGGACTTCCGATCAAAACAAAAAGACGTGAACTCTTGTTGCACACGCCCTTTCAGGACCTGCTTATCTTCGACTTGCAATTCTCTTTCTCTTCAATTTTCGATCACCATTCAGCTCTCCTTCACTTAGTTCCTCTTTTCTTGTAGTATCTACCTCCTCCTCTATTGTTTGTTTGACAACAACCTCTTTCCTTTTCTCCACTTGCGATTTCGGCCACTTATCTCCTCTCAGTGAACCTTCTGTCAGTATTCTCTTCAAGATTGAACTCGAACGCTTTTCTTTCTCTGTGGTGTTTTCTCTTGATGGACCTCCAACCTCGTTCAGGAGGAGTTAGATCACTTTGACTTTAAACCACCTCAACTCCTTCCACTTCTCGGTCTGGCAATTGCTCTCTTTGTCTCTCAGAATCATCTGCTTCTGGAAAAGCCCTCCTTTGACTAGGCTCTCCTGCTGCTTCAGTTGAGATAGGTTATCCGATATTCTCCTGGAGGTCTCCACCCTCATCTCTCACAGGAGTAATTTAACCGTCCTCAACAAGCTCAGTTTCAGTCTCAGTTCCTCATGGTTCTTTTTTTGATGCTGTGATTTGCCTCACTGTTGTTGGCACTCTCAACAATGCTTCTTCATGATCCAGTGGACATGCCACTTTCTTCATGTGACTTGTGTGAATCCAGTTCGGGATCCCAGCACACTTCACAGCTGTCGTAGTTGTTAGGACCACCTGGTACGGTCCCATCCAATGTGGTTCCAAGCACGTCTTTCTCACATGCTTTCGGACAACAACCCAGTCTACGGCTCTTAGGCTGTGCCCTGGGTCATGGATTGGTGGCAGTGTGGTTGCCTCCACCTGCTGAGAGAAATAGTGGATCACATCAACCAGATCCTTGCAGTAATCCAACACCATATCATCTGTAATGTTGACAAGTGCATTGGCTTGTACTGCCGGCAACCTCATTGCTCTGCCCATGAGGATCTCATGGGGCGAGAAGCCTGTCTTCTTATCAGGTGAGTTCCTCGTTGACATCAACACCAAAGGCAATGCGTCAGGCCATTTTAGATTCGTAGCTGCACACATCTTTGCAATTCTTGACTTCAAGGTACCATTCATCTGCTCCACTAGTCCTGAAGCTTCGGGTGATCACTACAATGCAACTTCTACTCAATGTTCAATGCTGCATATAGTAATTTAATCACTTCATTATTGAAGTGACTTCTCCTATCTGATTCCAAATAGATCGGAAATTTGAAACACGGTATCAGCTCCCTAATCAACAGTTTCGCTACTGAGAGGCTATCATTTCTCCATGTAGGGTATGCTTCAATCCAATGAATAAAGATGCAAACGATCACCAACACATATCTCAAACCTCCACACACAGGCATCTCAATAAAATCCAATTGCATTCTGCTGAATGGACCTCCAGCTCTTCCAATGTGGCTCAAATTAACCACTGTCCCATTTCCCACATTTAATCGCTGACAAATGACACAACAATGGCATACTGCTTCAGCAGCTTGTCTAAACTTGGGGTTGAACCAGTCTATTTTGAACAGACGTACCATGGCATCCCTCCCAATGTGCGTCTGACCATGATAATACCTTGCCATTTGAGACAACAGACTTTTTGGCAAAACCAGTTGACCCTCCTCAGAAACCCACAATTCAGCCTGTCTTTAAACACATTTCATTTTACTCCATGCACATTTCTCCTCTTTGTCAACATTACTCTGCAAAGATTTTAATTCTTCCAAAGTGTCAATCACTTTTGATGCTTAACTCGTACACATGGTGTCTTCTTTAGGTAACAATTCCCACTTGTCCTTGAATGATATACAGTTCAATGTGCAAAACCTTGCGACTTGATCCGCATATCCATTCCCCAATGACGCATAGGGCCAGATGTATCAAGCCTTTTTGCATTTGCAAACAGTGTGAATTGCAAAAATGGCCCGTTTGCGAATGCAAAAATGGTCCCTGTGATGTATCAAAGGCATTCGCAGTGTGAAAATACGGAATCACAAAAATTTCGAGTTTTTGCGAATATGACATGGTTTTGCGTGTCACAATCAACGTATCACAAATAGCGACATGAAATCGCTATTTGTGAGACGCAAACTGTGACACAGTTTAGCGAATCGCAGGTAGCGATCCGCAAAATCATGGCGCAATTTGTGATACGCTGACTGCGACACGCAAAACTATGTCGCAATGGGATGCATCAAAAATTCGCAAATTGCTAAAATTCACAGAATGGCCTTTTGCACATACAATTTACAACAAATTGAAATCAGGTGGTAACCAGGTGCAACCTATATAAAGAGGCCCAGAATGCCTCAGCTGCTCTTCCACAATGGCTGCACTCTACGTGATGACAAGGAGAATGAGGATCTTGGCAGGTTTGAGGGGAGGGAGGAGGAGACAGGAGCAAATTTTCAGAGTGCGCATAACTCTTTTTGACCAGACAGAGAAGGAAATCTGTGGGATGTACAGGTTAAGCTCAGCCATGATACTTGACCTGATAGCAGAGCTACAACCCATACTGCAGCACACCACACACAGGACCAATAGCATACCCACCTATGTGCAGGTATTATGCTCTCTGTACCTATTAGCCCCAGGGAGCTATCAAGGGTTCATAGCAGCAGCAGGAGGGGTCTCACAGAGTGCTCTCTCATGATTCTTCAAAGCATTTTTAAATGCCATGCTGAGCAAAATACAAGAGCACATAAAATTCCCCAGCACCCCACAGGAAATACAACAAACGACAAGCAATTTTTATCAGATTGCACAATTCCCTCATGTCATAGGTGCCATTGATGGGACACATGTAGCTATCTGTCCTCTGTCGGCCACCAAGTATGTTTATCAGAACGTAAAAACCATAATTCCATGAACATACAGGTGATTAGCAATGCCTCTAACATCATCACCGATCTTGTGGCCAGATACCCAGGTAGCACACATGCCTCCTACATCTTTCACCACAGCGGGATTCATACAAGACTGCTATCTGGGAAGTTTGGCAAAGGATACCTACTGGGTAAAGTAATAGATGACTATGTTGCATTGAAGTAATAGTGACGTCAGATTCCAACAGTACTCATTTTATCCTCAGTTCTTTCCAGTGCTCTCCTACATACTGACGCCCTACATGAACCCTGCAACGCCTCCAGAGAGGAGGTACAATGCTGCACACAGGGCAACCCACAATGTGGTGGAGCGGACTTTTTGTCTTCTGAAGAGCCGCTTTAGGTGCATCCATAACAGTGGAGGGGCACTACAGTACCGCCCAGAGACGACATGTAAAATTGTGACCGCATGTGCAATGTTGCATAACATAGCAACGAGAAGGGGCATACCTGTTGAACCAATGGAGCCGGACTCAGATGAAGATGGTGATCCCTTACCACCCCATCACCCAGTAGACAGGACCAGTGCAGCAGAGGGCAGGCAAAGACGTGCTGACATCACGCACAACCATTTCTAATGTAAGTAATGACAACACCACTGCAATTTTATGTCTTTCTGTAGTTAGCAACTTTATTACCTTGACTTCAGGTAATGTATGTGTCAATAGGACATAGCCATGAAGCATAGGCTACCATGTGCAAATAACAGTGTCACACTATTAGCATCATAGTATAACATGTTACGGTAGTCCCCTGTAGGCCTTAACATTACTTCCTACATCCACCCACTCCACTTGAGTGCTCAGTGGCCTTATTGGCACCTCTTGTAGCGGGTTCACTGGCAGTACTGTGTCTGGTATTGCGATGCCTAGGATCCATCACAGGGGCTGTAAGACTGCTGAGGCTAGAGAACTCCTCACTATCGCCACCACCCAGTTCGCTGTTTGTAGCACTGCATGCTGTCTGCATTGCATTCAGGACATTGGTTATTTGCACCAAGCCCTGTGCAACGTCCCAACTGCAGTGTGCCATCTCCACCTGTATGCCCACAGCACGTCGTGATGTCATGGCAGTTGAGATAGCAAGCCGAATGACCGATCTGCAGAACCCATCAAACCTTCTCATAAATTAGTGATGGTGCCTACGGTGGCTGACACACTCCTGCTGAACCTCAGTGCAGAGGTCCCTAATGGCATTTGTCAAGTCCTTTGCGTTTTCAGCTACTGTTTGATGTCCCTCATGCAGTGACTCCAAATGCTTGTTCATTGCACCCATGCTCTGATTGAATGACACCAACTGCCTCTGCATTGACTCCATGTGTTTGCATTTCAGGTGCTGCACTTTTAGCATGGAAGCTTCAAGTCCACCAAAGATTGATGGGCCCTCTCTTTCCTCTGTGCACTGTCTGCCTGCATCGTGATGCCTCCTGAGGGGAGTTGACTGACGCTGGGGCAGGGACTGCTGTGTTCCTGTGGATCTATCCTCTAGGGGTGGTGTGAGGAGTTCATTCGGCATCTCATCTGAGTCCAGGTTGTACTCTGGGAGAGATAACACCCTTGCCCTGCATCTGGTTGGTGCAATACTGAGAGACTCACTTGTGTTGGAGTCGGACTATGGCTGTGTTTCAACATCCCTCACATTTCCACTTTCTGCTGCAGCAGGGCCTGGGATATCTACAACAACAATGTGCAGCATGTCATTTATTTATATCTCACACTAAGTAGCACAATAATACATTTTCTACTCTGACATTGTATCTCTGTGACTTGTGTGTGTTGTTTCTCTATGTGGCTTAACACCAAGTTGTTTTTAATGTGGTTTGTTGTTGTGTTGTATGTAAGATATGGCATGGACTACTCATCATGCTCCATCAAGCTAATAGCTATTTCTAGGGGATATTTGTACATGCACACATGGGGATACACATAATTACTGCCCTCACCTTTGCTGGTGCTGAGTGTCCCTGAGGTGTCAATGTCAGTGACACCACTGACGGCTTCTGGAAGCAGTGTGGACCCCACCATGTCTTCCATTGGTGTGGATGGTGTCAGGATGGGTGGTCCACCTCCGGTGCTCCTTGCCTCCTTTAGTCTGGTGGCTACCCTTTCTTTGGCATTGGAACGCAGGTCATACCATCTATTGCAAATTTCCTCCACAGAGTGCTGCTCAACACCCACTGCACAGATTTCTGTCTTGATTTCCAACCAGAGTTTCTTTTGCTCACTTTCAGGACTTCCAAAAGAGCTTGCCATGGTTCCTGACTACCTCCTCAGTGAGCACCTCCAATTCCTGCTCACTGAATTTGAGCTTGCGCTTCCTGTCTCCCTTGTCCTTTGCCTTCTCTGGCCATGTTGCAATTTGGTCCTGGGTGGTTCACAAAGCTGGATCCCTCATGCTGGGCTGTGTCTCCCTGCCTGCTCCTCTGGGTGTGGCTCCTGGAAATAGCATGGGCTGACTCATTTCCTGGTTGTGATGTAATCAGGCAGTTCCGGGTTGCCGTTTTCGCAATTTGCTATTTTCAGATATTGAATCGCAAATGATTTGCGATTCAGTATTTGCTAATTGCAAATTGAGTTGGCACATTTTAAGAAATTGCAAATACCGACTCTCAATTTTGATATATCCCATTTTGCATTTCTAAAATAGCGATTTTGTCAAAAAAGAAATGCAAACCGGGAGATTGATACATCTGGCCCAAAGTCCTGTGACTTTAGATATGCACTGCATTTTACCACGGCAATCTCTTCAGGTAATTGAATTGTATATAGCAGCTCCTTTATTCTTTCACCATTTCTCACTGGTGTTCCAGAAGGGGTCAAGAAACCTCTCTACGACCACAATTGACCAAAATCATGAACTATTCTGAATCCATACTGGCTATCCGTGTAGATAGTGACTCTTAATTGAGCAGAAACTTGGCACGCCCTAGTAAGAACAACTAATTCTGCTACCTGAGAAGAATACACTCCTCGAAGCCAGGAAGCTGTAATTGTGCACACACCATATCCTGCTCTCAGTGTCCCTGTGTTGTCTCTCAGACAAAAGCCGTCAACAAAAACAATTTGATTGTTCTCTTCCAATCGTGTATCTGTAATGTCAGGTCTCGGTTTTGTGCACAACTCAGTTACTTCAAGACAATCATGTTCAATATCTTCCTCTTTCTCAATTTCAGTAATATCACTTGGAAGTAAAGTTGCCAGGTTCAGCCCTGTACATCTTTCCAGTGTCACGTTTGGTGCTCCCAAAATACTCAACTCATACCTAATCAACCTAGCACCAGTCAAGTATTGGGTTTTCGTCCTTGTCAGTAAAATCTCAATTGAGTGAGGGACCATTACAGTCAGGGGATATCCCATCACCACGCTGAAAGACTGACCAACTGCGGCAACTGCACGCAAACAACCTGGTAAGGCTGCTGCAACTGGGTCCAAAGTAGCTGAACAATATGTTACTGGGCGATGAGCACCACCATGGACCTGAGTCAGGACAGACAATGAACATGAATCACGTTCATGACAAAACAATATGTAAGGCTTTGTGCAGTCAGGTATATCCATGTTGAAGCTCTGCACAAACTCTCTCTCAACTCAGTGAACGCTCTCATTTCATACTGATCTAACACTATGGGATCTGTAACAGTCTTATGGGTCAACTTCTGCAATGGTCTTGAAATTTCTGAAAAATTCTGAATCCATTGGCGGCAATAAGCCACCATTCCCAGGAACATCCTGACATCTCTGTGTGTAGTCGGGAGACTTACCTGTAGTATCAATGTAATTCTCTTCCTGGATATTTTCCTCGACCCTTTCTCAGTCTGGTGACCCAAATATTTCACTACCTTCTGGCAGTACTGCAATTTCAGTGGTGACACTTTATGACCACATTTTCCCAAATGTTTCAACAGGGCAATCGAGTCTTACTTACACTCGTCCCTTGTCTTGGATGTAATCAATAGGTTATCAATGTACTGTACCAGAGTCAAATGAAAAGGCAATTCTAATGACTCCAAATTCTTTTTCAAGATCTGGTTGAACAAGGAAGGTGATTCTGTGATCCCTTGAGGAAGCCTGCACCAGCAATAAGCCTTATCCAAAAAATTTAAACAAAAGAGAAATTGGCTATCCTCATGAAGGGGCACAGAAAAGAATGCCTGTGGCAAATCAATGACTGTAAACCACTGTGCATCACATGAAATCTGGAACATTAACACAGATGGATTGGGCACTATGGGACAACACTTGACCACAATATCATTTATTTTTCTCAAATCCTGAACAATTCGGACCTTTCCACATGGTTCTTCAAACCCGTTATCAGTGAATTACAAGGGCTGCTCGATACATCTTTTAGCACTCCCTGCTTCACAAAATCTGCAATTGTTTGGGCCACTTTCATCAGGACATCTTTTGTCACGTTGTACTGTGGAAGCTGCGGAAACACTGGATTCGGTTTTAATGTAACCTTGATTGGCTCCACTCCTTTAATCAACCCTACTGTTGTAATTTAGTAGCGATTAGATTAAGCATTAGCAGAAGACATCTTGTATTTAGCAACTATTGTGAACATTTCTCGGAATCCATTTGTATTCATGGCAGCCATTTTCTCTGCTACATGCTGCCATGTGCTCGCCATGTGCTCTGCCTACCTTACTGTTAACTACTCTTGAAAATCTGTCTAGTGACAAGTTATATTTAGCATCTCCCACTTTGCACATACCCAGTAAGGTCTGCAGTTGTTAGTAATTAGTAACCAACAGTAATGTGTCTACTAGTCCTTGAAAACTGTTAGCCCCTCCTACCTGTCGACTGTGCATTTCCGTATGACCTTATATGTACCTATCTATAATTGTACCACCTTCTTTTAGCCCCTGTGTGGGTATAAAAGGACCATGCTCTCTTAGTTCAGTGTGCTATTTCAAACATTACCGAAGGGTGCTATTTGAACTGTAGTACCACCTCATGAGGTTTAATAAACTTTGGGGGTGATTCTAACTTCGGCGGGCGGCGGAGGCCGCCCGCCGAAGTTCCCCCACCAAAATACCGCTCCGCGGTCGAAAGACCGCTGAGGGTATTTTGGGATTTGCCCTGGGCTGGCGGGCGGCCGCCAAAAGGCCGCCCGCCAGCCCAGGGCAAATCAACCTTCCTACTAAGATGCCGGCTCAGAATTGAGCCGGCGGAGTGGGAAGGTGCGACGGGTGCAGTTGCACCCGTCGCGTATTTCAGTGACTGCTAGGCAGACACTGAAATACTTTGTGGGGCCCTCTTACGGGGGCCCCGCGGCACCCCCTACCGCCATCCTGTTCCTGGCGGGCGAACCGCCAGGAACAGGATGGCGGTAGGGGGTGTCAGAATCCCCCATGGCGGCGCAGCTTGGGGATTCTAAGGGCAGCGGTAAACCGGCGGGAGACCGCCGGTTTACCCTTTCTGACCGCGGCCAAACCGCTGCAGTCAGAATGCCCTGCGGGGCACCGCCGGTCTGTCGGCGGTGCTCCCGCCGACCCTGGCCCCGGCGGTCTGAGACCGCCGGGGTTAGAATGAGGGCCTTTGTCTTTTATTTCAGTTTCTGTGCCAACTTCTTCCGATATGGTCTGAGGACTTTGTGCAGAGAAGGGAGAACCCCTTGCACTAGTAGGCCTTGCCTAGGCTCACTTCGACACTACTTCTTTTCCTGTCAAATCCCACATGTTCTCTTGTACTGTTCCCTGCAAATCAGCATGAAGCTCTTTCACTGTAAACATCGGGAAAAACTCAATCAAGGGGTACTCCTCACTTGTAGTTTCACACTCAGGTTCTGGGGCTGGGTCTTCCTCATCATTACTATTTGTCTGAATTTCAATTCCATCATTTAAACAAGTAGTCAAACACTTTGGGCCTGATTACAACTTTGGAGGAGGTGTTAATCCGTCCCAAAAGGGACGGTAAAGTGACGGATATACCACTAGCCGTATTACGAGTCCATTATATCCTATGGAACTTGTAATACGGCTGGTGGTATATCCGTCACTTTACCGTCACTTTTGGGACGGATTAACACCTCCTCCAAAGTTGTAATCAGGCCCCTTGTCTTACATAGCAAGTCCCTTCCCAGTAGGGATACTGAACTCAAATCACAGACTACAAATGTATGCAGTCCCTGGAAGTTGCCAGTCTCAACTTGCACTGGATCTGTAATTGGGTTTGTAAAATACTGATTCGCTACTCCACAACCTGAACTGTTCTTCCTGAAAGGGGCAAATTTGGAATTTCTGTACTTCTCACTGTAGAGCGTGTGGCTTCTCTATCCATCAAGAATGAAACTCTGTGACCCATAACCTTTCCCCTCACATAGGGTCTACTCTGATCTACTTCTAAAGAGGTCGCAAGCACACATGGCTCCTCATGTGAACTGTCACTCATCCATTCACCATTTATTTCATTCTCACAGTGTAACGGAAATTGGTGCACTGTGTTACTACTTCTGTCTTGTCTCGGACCTGTGACCTGTTGAGAAAGCATCACCTGTTGCTACTCCATCGGGGCTTGAGGTATCTGCATTTTCTGTCTAGGTACCATGGGAACCTGCTGCTGCATTGGCTGCAACTGTGACACTTGTGCACAGGGCATTTGCACTTGTTGCCTGGGCTGCAAATTCTGTACTTGATTCACATTCTTCTGAGAATTTGGATTTGGACCTCTTATTCTTGGTCCTCTTGCATTCTGAAATGTATTGATGTCATTACCTTGCTGAACAACACGCTCCTGCACCATCATCGCACACTCCCATTTCCAGTTTCCTACGGTTCCGCAAATGTGACATGGCAAAATCTTTTTCATCCCCTGAACATCATTCTGAACCACTACAGTATTTAAATCTGGACCACGATTCATATTGCCTCCACGACCCCTACCTCTCATCTGAGGCTAAAACATGACATTTCCCTGCAGCTGCAGTATCTTCTGCGCAAAATTTTCCTTGCACTCCTGTGTGAGCTGCCTTAATCTGCATCACCATCGCCTTCTCCTTCAACTTTTTCTGCTTCAACTCAATCTCATCACTACAGTATTTTGCATACTGCAACACCTCATCAATCGGCTTTGCTTGCCAGCAAATCAAATGACTCCTAATCATCTGACCTATTTCAGGTCTCAGTCCTCCTACAAATCTGAACATAAAATGCAGCATGTCTTTTGGCTCAATTGTTTCTTTGCCACTATACTCCTTGAACTCCTTCAACAATCTCTCATAGTACCCATGTATTGACTCCTTTACTTCCTGCATTGTCCTGTCAATTCTCTGCCAATCAATATTTTGGGGTTACATCCTTGTTTTCAGAAATTCCATCACCTTATAGTAATATTTTATTACCTCAGGAGATGGTGCACCTGTATTCTTATCTCTCTCCGGTTCACTTGTTGGCCAGTCTACAGTCCTCTTACCTTCAACCCATAAGTCAGCTGGAACCACTATCTCCAGTAAGGTATTCAAGTCCTCCCACAAACACTTAGGGGCATGTTTATACTCTGTTTGCGCCGAATGTGCGCCAAAAATTTTGACGTACAATCGGCGCAAACCCTGCCCCATATTTATACTTTGACATCCGACCCCACGGGCGTCAAAATTCCACCATCTGCGTCATTTTTTGGAAGGGGGAACCAGCCTTGCGTTAATTATATGTAAGGTAGGCGTTCCCTTCCAAAAAATGACTTTAAGGCCTGTGCCCCATATTTATTCTCTGACGTCATTTTGACGCACAGGAGAGGGTGGGCCTTAAAAAACGGCGCACAGCCTGATGGGTGCCGTTTTTTAACACCTGGGTCAGGGCAGGCATTAAGGGACCTGTGGGCTCGGAAGGAGCCCAGAGGTGCCCTCCCCTGCCCCCAGGGACACCCCCTGCCACCCTTGCCCACCCCAGGATGACACCCAAGGATGGAGGGACCCATCCCAGGGAAGTTGAGGTAAGTTGGGGTAAGTATTATTTTAGTTTTTTTTAAGTGTCATAGGGGGGGCCAGATTTGGGCCCCCCTACATGCCACTATGCCCAATGACCATTCCCAGGGGACATAAGTCCCCTGGGCATGGCCATTGGGCAAGGGGGTATGACTCCTGTCTTTGCTAAGACAGGAGTCATGTCAATGGAGGTTGGGCGGCAAAAAAAATGGCACAAATCCGGTTTGAGGCCTGAATTTTGCCTCAGACCTGACTTGCCCCATTTTTTGACGCACAACCCCCATTTTCCCATACGCCGGCGCTGCCTGGTGTGAGTCATTTTTTTTTACGCACACTAGTCCGCAGCACCGGCTAACGTCATTCCATAAATAAGGCGCCCGCATGGCGCGTTGGAATGGCGTTAGCCGGCGGTAAACTATTTGACGCACAACTGCGTTGGCGCAGTTGTGCGTCAAAAAGTATAAATATGGGACTTAGTGAGCTTCACAAATCTATCTTTCTGCTGATACCATTCTACTGGCTTCTCTCTCAATTTTGGATAATCATTCAAAAATGACAAAATGTCACTCCTACTCCAAGGAACATGAACAAAATTTCCCCCTGGGATTTCCCTCACTGGTAAAATCTTTGCCCTGTTGTACATTCTCAGTCACTTCTAGAGAATCTCTTTTCCTCTTTTCCTCTTGTCTCGTTTCTTTACCCATCTTCCATCCCACTTCCCTAAATTTCCCCAAACCTGAGCACTCTGTAATAGTTCTTTAAGGTGAGCCTTCATTCCGGCTGACCTCATGTGCACAAAATCTTTTGCCTCAAAATCTAATCTGTAACTTCTCTTCAAATGCTTTGTTTTCTCAATTTCTAAGCCATGCTTCTCTGCCAAATCTGCCAATCTCTGATACACCTTGCCTATTTCTCATGTAATCCTTTGGCATAAGTATCTCAACTCTGCTTCTGTGTAGGAGTCTAATTTATTCACCCCCATTGTTCCCTCAACTAATTCACCTGCTTCCATGCGTAATTTTACACAATTCATTTGCTCCTCACCCTTAGAAGCATTCTGTGGGGGTATTCAGCTTGTCTAACCGTTCAGTTAACTGCTGAGCTGTCAGTCCCTGTAACAAAATGTTATTCGCTTGGACCGGTGGCACCTGCTGTACCACTGCACTCTGTGTCTGCGGTGTCAATAATTTTAAGCTCTGACCTGCATTTGGTCCAGTTGCAGCATCTGGTAGTGCAACAAGTGGACTAAGATCTAACAGAGATCTCGATCCATCAAAAGTCTGACCCACGGAAGAGACTACCTGAACTTGTTCACTTGGTCTCCTCCTCCTTAGACTCTGAGACAGTGCTCCCTGTTCACTCATGAGTGGTTTCTTTTGCACAAATAATGGTACCACTGGATGAACAGTAATGAGCAGCGAAATAGCATCTGGGGCTGCTCTGGCAGTCGTACTCTGTGGGAGTGTGACTCCCATACTTTGATTCATTACCGGAGTCAAGTCTGACGGTGTCCCTGTCAATGACGTGAATCTCAGCATCACTTGTGGCTGCACTTGGGGCAACAAATTCAGAGTCGGCTCAGTCTGAACCAACATTGGTCTCGGAACCACCTGCTCCGTAGGCACCACTAAATTCGAAGTCGTCTCTAGACTAGGCACATCAGGATAAATTCTCTCTATCTTTGGTGGCTGCATCTGTGTGTGCACCACATGAGTAGTTAACACATTAGAACTAGCTTGCACCACACTATGGCCCTCATTCCGACCCTGGCGGTCTAAGACCGCCAGGGCCGCGGGCAACGGAAGCACCGCCAACAGGCTGGCAGTGCTTCAGTGCCCATTCTGACCGCGGTGGTAAAGCGGTTTCCCGCCAGATTTCCCCTGGCTGGGCTGAACCTCCATGGCGGCGCTGCTTCCGACCCCCTTCCCGCCAGCCTGTTTCTGGCGTTTTTGACCGCCAGGAACAGGATGGCGGGAACGGGTGTCGTGGGGCCCCTGGGGGCCCCTGCACTGCCCATGCCACTGTCATGGGCAGTGCAGGGGCCCCCTAACAGGGCCCCAGCATGATTTTCACTGTCTACATAGCAGACAGTGAAAATCGCGACGGGTGCAACTGCACCCATCGCACCCCTGCAACACCGCCTGCTCCATTCGGAGCCGGCCTCTGTGTTGCAGGGCCTTTCCCGCTGGGCCGGCGGGCGCTCCCCTGGCGGGCGCCCGCCGGCCCAGCGGGAAAGTCAGAATGGCCTCCGCGGTCTTTTGACCGCAGAGCGGGCATTTGGCGGTTCTCGCCAGGCGGGCGGCGTCCGCCGCCCGCCCGGGTCAGAATGACCCCCTATGTGTCAGATTGGCATTAACCTGTACCATATCCCCTGTCCCCGCTGCCTGTGCCGGGGCTGTTATATCAACACTAGTACTCGGACCACTCTCATGCACCATATACAGTGGTGGTCGGTCCCTCAGTATCGGTGTAACAAGATCTTCAGCATCTGATTCCTCCTCTACTAATGAAGACCTTCTTGCTTCCTTACCCTCAGACAGGCTTCTATTAGTCTTTCTAGTCGCTTCCTTTCCTTCCACCTCATCCTCCTGCGTAATCTCTGGAAACAACTTAACATCCTGCAAAGCCTCTGATCGTCATTTCTTCTGTTCCCAATCCCATCTCGCTTCCGCTAAAGTCTTTTCTACCCTTCTTATTCTTTTCTCAAATTTCATTTGCTGTTGCTGTCTAGCTACCAGCTCCCAAACTGCTAACGTCTCAAACTGTGCTGGACTTGGAAGGGGCTTCGACTCATATAGCGCCATCTGCAATTGCTCCAAAATCCTCAAATTAAACATCCGATCTTCAGGAAACGCTAAACTGCCAATTATCTCTGTCAACTTGCACCATTGCTTTAGCCAAAGACATGGGGCAACACCTCGCTCCTCCATTACAATGTGAGCCGATGTACCCTCCTGTGGGGTAGGGTCTCCTATACTTGCTCTAACGTACGTCTCTCCCCTTAGGGCACTTTTCAATACCTTGAAAAATGTCATCTTTTCTACTTTTGTTTATTTGAATCAAATCAGGAAATTACTTTTACTCCCAAGATTCCTTTCACCCACATTCTCAACCAATTGCCTCTCATGGACGGCTGCCAATCTGTGCTCGACCCTTCTCACCAACCAACCTATCCCAGTGCTGCTCCAATGATGTCACACTCACACGTACTGTGGCTGACAAAGTCTTGCGGTTTGTCTTCCCAACTCCAATTCACTCAAAACTAATGCAAAATATTTGCAAGCTCTAATCAAAAACTAAAAACCAAAAACAAATCTGCTGGTTTACTAATGGAAAGGTAACACTATCGCTTCCTAAACCTTATGGATTTTCACTGATAACCCTTTCGCACATGCAGGTATTCCTCTTTCTCGGTCTCCCAGATTCTCAAGCAAAATTCGACCCGCATATTTTACTCTCAGCCGATCAATGGGTCTGTCCTGGTACACATAGGACTCACCACATCCCAGTCAAAATTTCCTCTCGCCCACTTTAACTCACACACTGACTTGTTGACCACACCCCATCAACCTACTAAACCAGACAGATTACAACATATAACCAAGTGTCTCATACACTTTTCAATATTCTCCAGAGTCTTATACCACACAGGGTCCATACATCAACAACCACGTGGACAATTTTTGAGCAGAAAGCACCACACACGTGAAGTTCAACGACTTCCCTACTCTCATACTGCAGAGTACGCACACTCCTTCTAAAACTTCATCTGGAGTACGCAAACTCCCTAAAATCCTCACAAACCTCACAATTCACCTGCTATTTGCATAAGCTCTGCAAGCGCAACCTATTTCACTCACACTATCACTAGAATGCTGGGAACCTACCCAACACCACTAGCAGGATCCAGGATCTGGGAAAGTCATTTCTGGGCTTAAGGGAATATCATTTTCTCTACAAATGTCATTTTGAAAACAAAATCCAAATCTCAAAAATACTGAATCTTCAAAAGAACCAACTTCAAACTACTACCATAACCGTAATCACCTATCACTCTGTTCTGGACACCTATGGCAAGCTCCTATAGAGAACAACCTTCAGTCTGCTACCATAACTGTTAGCGCGTTGGACCTTAAAAAGTAAACTTACAAGAGGACACGAATAGGTCGATGAACCTTTTGACTCGTTTAAGATGTCCTCGCCATAGCTCCAATATAATGAACAATAATCAATAATCAATCCACAATAATCAATAACCATTAGTCAAAATCAATAATCAATGGAGTCAGTAAATATCACGCACCATGACCTTTCAGCCATGAATAACCACATCTTTAATAAAAGTTTAGTAAGTTTACTTCCCTTATATTAACAATGCTAAAGTCATGTAGATTAATCTCAATCAAATGAAGTACATATAAGAACAATAATGGTTGACCGAAATGGCGGAAGAAACGCAATCTAATCACTGCTTCAATCACAAAACATTCTAAGGCAACGGTGCAAATCGAAAGCAGAGTCAGCTGCAATAAAGATACATAGAATTCAGCAAGATCATTTGTCAAAACATAAGACCATGTAATTCGTCAGTCATCATGTGAATACCCTCATCTAAACCAGATTAGCATCAGCATGTTGGGCTTCATGCAAAATAATTTAGAACATAAATTTAGAAAAATACATCTAGCTAGGGGAACTATCAAGACAGCGCAGTTGGTACCTAGAAGAAAAGGCATTAAAATGTGCAATTTAGTCACATTGTCATATCTCGCTATCCACGGTATGGGTCAGCAAGCAGAATCAGTCCTCGTCCTCAGGTCATCAATCGATCAGCAAAGCATCAGGCTCTCAGTCAGAGAGTATGAGCCCAATGACAGAATCTTCAATCTCTTCTTCTCTCAAATCGCATCTCATAACGAGGTAAGATCTGAAAAAAGTCTGAAGTCTTTTCCCCCTGTCACGTTGTTAGATCAAAGACACCTAAACTATCCTCTAAATCCCCATTGGTCAGTCAATCATACGTTTATACACTACCTAATAATCTTTCTATACCAAATCTATGAATTCTAATATCTCGCTCTTCACACGAAGTTGATTGGTCCACTTTACGGTGTCCTCATCATCCGGATCCTCAGGTAACAAATTTGTTGCATCTTCATCTCCAGTCAGTGTCTTTATTGTTCGCGTCCTGGGAAAGTACATCTCACACACATTTCATACAAGTCGATACATTACTAGGGACATCCTCTCCTGTCCGTCTGTTCCCACAGAAAGCTTCGGTTAAGCACTTTTAATAAGACAATGGACTTTTCACAGTTTAATTCACTCCAGCAGCATTTTATTAACCGCTAAGAAATACAGCTTCTGCACGAGGCCTGTAAAAACTAGGCCAAGGCACTCGCTGAGTTAAGGCCTACAATTAATAAGCTAAAGCATATTTCATAACCCTAAATATGACATATTACTACATTAATCTAATACATTTTCAATATTTCATCAGTATTCATTATTAATTAGTACATTTCGTGAATACTGATGGCCATTCTTCGAGGTCACATTTTCAAACGTGTGCATTATTTTGTATGTTATTTTGTTTTCTACAAAATTCATTATTAAAACACATAAGCATTCATTAATAATTTCTAATTAAGACACCTGCTTCAGCAATTGTGGGGTACGGAATACAATTCTACACCATGTGACGCTTGTCAGCCTAATCCGGGATTTCCGGCTATCTAGCAGCGCCAGAACAGGGATGATTGTGGCAACTGGGCGCATGACAAGAAAGACTCCTCAGGGGAATGGTGGTCGATCAGATCTCACCCCTTTCTCTCGGTTACATTAGTCTAACATAAGCAAAGACAAACAGAGGAAGAGTATAGTTCAATTAGGATTTATTGAAGTATTCGCATGTTAGATAAAATAGCATGTATTGCAATAACTATGATGATTAAACACATTGAAAGCAAAAGGATGACAAGGAGTGTGAAACATAAAAACAGTCCCACCATTCTGCCACTAAGAGTGATATATATATATATACATATATATATATATATATATATATATATATATTTTTTTTTTTTCTACCTAAGCTATGTTAGAGCACAGCATAATAAGCCCTAATCCACCCTTCAGGTTTTCTCCTGGGAAGATATCATCCCCCATACATGAGCCATGGCACCTGTAGTCTAGAGAAATACCATCCCCAAATAGGTCAGGGATTCAGTAGTCTAAGCAAGCAGCTGTATCGAAGGCAATCAGCATGCAGTCATGGTCATCAGGCCGTAATCTCTCTCCTACATGTGTGGGACAAAAGAGTGTTTTTATAATAAAACAGTTGATATTCTAAGAAAAGGTCCCCACGTAGGATATGTATGTTTCTGTGAAGGTTGGAGACACAGCTTACCACTTTTGCCAGCAACCCTATCTGACTGCACCCTTAAGGATAGCACAAAGTGAAATGCTAAGAACATGATGCTTTCCTAGGCGAAGGAACAAATAGATGGAGAAAATTAAACACCACCACAAATGTGGCCAATTGTAAAAAATTAAAGTGATGCTGAATAAAATGTATCTGGATTAAAGTGCACAACGGCAGGCCCAGTTTGCTAAAATAACTTGTCTAAAATATAGCTAAAATAGCTATACAGCAGATTTACACCTAATAAGTGAACAAACAAATTTGGTGTAATTACGTCAAGCGATTCGGACTGTAGTTATGTCTCAATGTCCTATGGAAATTAATATGACAACGGCAACTTTTTTGACCGCCCCCATCTTTTTCTCGGCCCCTACTTTATGGATCACCGTGAACTCAGAATCACCAGCACACTTTTCTAGGAAAAGTTTGTGAGGATTCATCAAACGGTGCCAAAGATATAGGCAAGTCAAAAAATGCTTTTTCTATGGAAACATGTTCCTAACTATAACTACCTGCTGGCAACTGCCAATAGGTAATATATATATTTATGGTGCAAAATGGAAGGGTTGTGTTGAATGGGGAGGGCCAGGAAAAAGTGGGGGGAGGGGTAAAAAAAGTGCATTTCCCATTTTAATTCTCATAGTGATTTTAGACACGGTTAGACATGATTACACCTTGAACCACTAAACAGAATTACAGAAAAATTGGCAGGAAGGTAGCTCGTGGTCCAAAAAACGGAGTTTTGTTATTTTGTGTAAGACTGTTTAAGAAAATATTAAAAGAAAAGTAAATATGGATATCTGGAGGCGAAAACAATTGTCAAATATACTTGCAATGTATTTGCGAACCCTTGAGTCACAGGAATGCTCTCATTGGCTGCCCGTAACCTGATTTGAAAGTTTTGGCCACCATTATGTAAAACGGGGAATGAGCTCTGATGCTGAAATGAGGTGGTAAAAAATGGGCAAGGTGGGATTAAGGTGTAGGGTAGAGGTGCGCTGATCCTATCAATTAAATTGATTGTCATTGTGACAGGTTATGTGTTTTAAAAATGGGACGGTGTATTTTTTCCATGATGTGCATATTCGTGTATCCGCCACAACGCTCAGTGCAGCTCTCTGTGTAGCATCTATGAGAAAGGGCTTTTTATGAGACAGCAGTCCCCTACGTTTTGCAGAAAAATGATGTGGTTTCAAACTGTAAGTGCCCCTGGCCCTTGATAAACAGTTTCCCCAGGGCCAGATCTATTTCCACAATTGTTTGGCACTTCAGCCACCCTTGTAAGTACCTAGTAGATGGTACCCCTGGTGCCTAGGGCATGGGTACTGAAGAGGGCTCACCAGAGATGCAGCACCAATTATGCCACTCTGAGAGGTCCCACACTAGCCTCATGCAGACTGTCACTGAAAGTGCATGACAACGTGCGATTAAAAGTTACAAAATCGACATGACACACACCAAGAGTGCCATACCCACTAACATTGCATGAAATATAGGTAAGTCATCCCTCTGGCTGGCCTTTCAGCCCTAAGGCAGGATGCACTATTCTGCATGTGATGGTGTATCTGTGCATGAGCCCATATGCCCCTACTGTGTATTGGCAAAACCATAAGACATAGTAAGTAAACAGGGAAGCCATAGCAAATACATGTGCTAGACACTGGATATTACGAGTTCCCCAGCCACATGATGGTCTTGTCGCGTAGGTTCTCTCTATCCTAATGAGACTACTGGCTTCAGGCGGCAGAATCACCAGTACTGCAAGGAACTGAGTCTGATCCTGCACCATGTGACGCTTGTCGGCCTAATGCGGGTTTGTTCCAGCTAACTAGCAGTTCCTTATCTCCACCCAAGAGCATCGATGATTCGGGCAACCTGGTGCATGACATATATGACTCCTGAGGGGAATCGTGGTCACTCAGATCACATCCGTTTCTCTCAGTTACATTAGTTTCACATATGCAAGGACAATCAGAGGCAGAGTATAGTTCAATAAGGTTTTATTGAAGTAACTGCATCTTAGATAATAACGCATATATTGCAATAACTAGGACAATGAAGCACAATAAGATTCAAATTGTGACAAGGAGAGTAAAACGCAAGAATAACGGTACCATACTATCACTAGGATTTGTAGAGATAGTTCCTACGTAAGCTAGGTTAGAGCACAGCATGTTAAGTTCTAATTCTGCCTTTCATGTTCCCCCTGGGAAGACATCATCCCTCATACCTGAGCAAGAGGCCTGTAGTCTACATAAGCAGCTGTAGCGAAGCAATCAGCATACAGTCGTGGTCATCTGGCTGAAATTTCCCGCTAATGTACATGGGTCATAGTTGTGTTTTTATAATAAAACAGCTGATGTTCCAAGAAAGAATGTGTATGTTTCTGTGAATATTGGAGACAAAGGGGGTCATTCTGACCCCGGCGGTCTTAGACCGCCGGGGCCAGGGTCGGCGGGAGCACCTCCGACAGACCGGCGGTGCCCCGCAGGGCATTCTGACCACGGCGGTAAAGCCGCGGTCAGACCGGCAAAACTGGCGGTCTCCCGCCAGTGTACCGTCGCCCCTTTGAATCCTCCAAGGCGGCGCAGCTCGCTGCGCCGCCGAGGGGATTCCGACCCCCCCCTACCGCCATCCAGTTCCCGGCGGTCCGCCCGCCGGGAACCGGATGGCGGTAGGGGGGGTCGCGGGGCCCCTGGGGGCCCCTGCAGTGCCCATGCCACTGGCATGGGCACTGCAGGGGCCCCCGTAAGAGGGCCCCTACGAGTATTTCACTGTCTGCTCGGCAGACAGTGAAATACGCGACGGGTGCAACAGCACCCGTCGCACCTTCCCACTCCGCCGGCTCGATTACGAGCCGGCTTCATCGTGGGAAGGACGGTTTCCCCTGGGCTGGCGGGCGGCCTTTTGGAGGCCGCCCGCCAGCCCAGGGGAAACCTCAAAATACCCACCGCGGTCTTCCGACCGCGGTACGGTATTTTGGCAGCTCCCGCCGGGCGCGCGGTGACCGCGCCCGGCGGGAGTCAGAATGACCCCCAAAGTATACTACTTTTGCCAGGAACTTATCTTACTGCAGTCCTCAGGAAAGCACAGAGTGAGAGAAATGCCTTGTTTAAGAACGCAGTGCTGACCTAGGCGGAGAACAGCTAGATAGAGAAAATTAAACAAGACCGCAAATGTAGCTAATGTTAAAATAATAAAACAAAGCCAAATAAAATATATCTAGGTTAAAGTGGCCAGCGGCAGGCCTAATATGCTAAAATAACGTGTATAAATTTATAGCTAAAATGGCTACACATCAGTCTCTTTAAATACTGGGTTGTTTGGTATCGAACAACTCAAATTAATGAACTCAGACTGATGTTGGATTCATTCTAAATTGTACCCAGAGGGCAACTTAGAGGTGCAAAACAGCCCTGCCATGGTTGCTGACTGGTCTTAACCATACTGCCACCACCTGACAGAAGTCTGGACTCCTGGGTTGAGAGCCTCTGCTCTCAGGGGCTAGAGCGCAAAGCCTTTCCTGGATGGAGATGCCACACCTCCTCCCCCAGATAGGCAACCTGCACCAGCAGTCAGCTTCAAAGGATTTGAAATCTGACCTCTGCCTCTTCTGTTTGCAGCAGATGGATTCCCAATGGTTTTTCCCCTACCTTGAGTAGGTATAGCAGTGGGAAAATGTAGCCAGTGTAGGAGAAGTGGCCACCCCAAGCCTGCTCCACTCCTCAAGTGTGGCAGGCAAGGTGAACACCCCATTTCATTTTCCTCCATCTTGGATGGTATGAAAATAGCCAGTCAGGGTTAGGGATGTGACCTCTTCCCACAGAAAGTGGTCACTTAGAGGTGTAACCACACTAAGGTATGTGGCCCATTGACAATTACCAGGTTTTCCCTTAACACCCACTAAATGCAGTATTTAGTGGCCATCCCTAGACCTACAGGTCAAATTCGGCAGTCACAAGAGGACCAGGAACAAAGAAGAGCTGAGGCACGAGAACAGAAGTCCTGCTGCAAAAAGAAAAAGGTGCTAAACCATGACTGTTGCTCCTAGGACTCAACAATTGCAGCTGAGGTGTCCCATAGGAATATGACGGACTCTGAAAACCCCCAGAGCAACTCCAGCCTTCTGCAAATCACCAAGAGCCTCCCTCAGAGTGAAGGTATGACTCTCTTGCAACCCCCAAGAAAGAAACCAGTGACTTCCAGTTCACTGATCAGCGACTGACCAATGAACCAGTGTAGGAAAGTGAATTATTGGTAAGGGCAGGCAAGTACCTATACTTAGCAATAGGCCACTAACCCCCAAAGGTCCAGTCAGGTCTAAAACAATTAATCCCACCTCAACCTTTGGTAGCTTGGCAATGAGCAGTTAGGCTTAACTTAGGAGACAATTATGTAAAGCATTTAAAAATCACAAAATAGTAAATAAGTAAAACACAAAACACAATAAAATTCAAACAACAATTTATGAAGCTAGATTATATTTGTATCTTTAAAATGACATTAAAATGACAAACATCCAATAAAGGAAACTTGAGAAATGAATTTGTAAAGAGTTAATGTTTTTTAGCGCATAGAAACTGAAAGCGCCAATCTGGACATCTAGTCAAACTTGAGGTCATCTGTGATGGAGCCCTTCTCAGCTACAGTGAGCGGGACATGTTTGTTAAAGTTGTACCTTCAGCCTGAGGCCCTTATTACGAGTGTGGCGGTCTCAAGACCGCCACACTTGCAATGGCGGTCGGATTGCCACAGACAGGGCTACAGCCTGGCAGTCTCGGCTGTCGCAATCTGCCAGGGCAGCATTGAAAGCAGAGCTGCCCTGGGGATTATGAGTCCTCTTTCCACCAGCCTTTGCATGGCGGTTTCACTGCCATGCAAAGGCTGGTGAAAAGGGGGTGTCAGGGGTCCCATGGGGGCACCTGCACTGCTCATGCACTTGGCATGGGCAGTGCAGGGGCCCCGATGGACAGCCCAGTTGCACTTTTCACTACCTGAATTAAAAACGGGTCCTGTCACACCTGTGCACCACAACATTGCTCCCCCCTCGGTGATGAGCCGGCATCGATGTTGTAGTGAGGTTTACGCTGGGCCAGTGGGTGGAAACGCTGTTTTAGTCTGCTGGCCCAGCAGAAAACTCCTAATAGGGCACCCAGCATACTACCACCTCTGGTGGTATGCTGGCTGCAGCGGCTTCTGCGGTCTTTAAAAAAGACCACTGAAGCCACAATGAGAGCCTTTGCCTTTTTCTTGAAGATTTTCTGGACGGGGACGAAGTCACAAGTTGAATCCGACTTCTATGGAGTCCTCTTTGGATATGTGTCACAGAAGACCTCGGTCAAGGATTCTGCGTTCAGACTTAAATGATTTTTCGTGTCGGAAATCTTCATTGGGGATAAACTTGACATTGATGCAGAACTCCCTGGATCCCTCCTCGGATCCACTGTGCTGGATGCCGATCTTTTACATTCGGACTTAGAAACTTTTTGGGAGATTTTAATCTCTAACATCAGACGACCCTGCACAGCAGGCCGATTTTAAGTCGATGTCGTCAGATTCCCTTTTCACGAGCCCCAAGTGAAATATTGTAAGTCTGGGGCTCTGGAGCTTTTCAGCAGGACAAACCTTCAAGTCAGGCCAGGTTGAGGTTGATGTAGGCCGGCTTGAGTCTCAACCTCAGGTCGGTCCACTTATGGAGGTTTTTTCAAAAATTGCTCCAAACTTCTGGATCTTCTTCCAGAAGTTCATCCAAGGTATTTAGGAGTTCACAAATCACCCTAAGGTTCCAGAAGCTCTGAGTTGCTCCTTGAGGGTTATGACTCCAACTTTCAAAATGCACCTGACTCAAATCCAAAATGACCACTGGTCACTGTTCAGCTGGTCAGTCTCTTCAGGGCTTGATTCAGGGGACTCTGGTCAGCTATGTTCTAGCAAATAGAGATTCTCTTCTTGAAGCAGTAGAAGCGAGGCAAAGTCATTTTTGTGGTGAAGCCCAAGTGTGCAGCTGGTGCAGTCCTTTTGAGTGCAGTGTCCAGGTGCAGGCCCAGGGTCCAGCAGGGCAGTCCTTCTCCTTCTTCTTGTCTTGTTCCTCTAGGGATCTGAGGTGGGGTGCAGTTCTGCCAGTTGTATCCTTTCTCCTGGGGGTGGAAAGCAGGGGGGACCTCGATCCAATCACGTTCAGGCCACCACCCTCTTGAATGACCACTTCCTGGAAAGTGTGGCAAAAAGCAATCCCAGGGAGCAAAACTCTCCAAAAATACAACGTGGCAAAAATTCAATCTCAGACATAAGGTCTGGCTGAGCCTACCCACTGGTGTGGCTAAGTTTCCTTTGGCACACCCCTTTCCAGCCCTCTCTTAATCTAATTAGAGGGCACCTACATATCTGAGGTTGCAGGAAATGGGGAGGTATGGTTGCTGTCCCAAATGTCCTTCCCTACTTTGACAACTAGTTTGGTTACTCTCCCCTATCTTGTTCTACAATCTCCTCCCACCAGATGCTTCCTTTGTGTCAGCCTAGGCCACTTCACACCTTATCAAGGTAGCCTTACTCAGGCTACCAGAGGCTGACCAATC
Source organism: Pleurodeles waltl (assembly GCF_031143425.1). Lineage (NCBI taxonomy): Eukaryota > Metazoa > Chordata > Amphibia > Caudata > Salamandridae > Pleurodeles > Pleurodeles waltl. The sequence continues at coordinate 558,241,770 of NC_090437.1, read as the reverse complement.
AGAGAAGGGCGCTACAGAGTTGAAACTGGTAACTTTTAGAAAAAGTTATAAAACTCTTTTTAGGTACAGGTTATATTACATTCAACAGTGGCAAGTTGTTGTATTTATTATACTGTTTAATTTGATACTAAACATGCCAGATTTAGCTCCTTCCTATGGAAAATAAGACTTTATCATTTTGAAATAAAGTCTCTCCATGTTAGCTTTTGGAGCCCATTCACTACAATGGGAAAACAAATGTAGTTATTTTTCCCTCATAAGGGCTTATAAAACATGTTTTATAACACCCCTGCTTATAGTTACACTGCACCCAACCCTGGGGGCACCTAGGGCACATCTTAAAGGTGACTTATATGAAAAAGGAGGTATCTTAGGACTTTGGAAGTACTTTTAGCAACCTTTGACACTAGATACCAGAACAATGCACCCATTTGTGTATTACCTATGCTGGGGTCCCTAAACCTACATGACCTACCATATACTAGGGAGTTATAGGTAGGTTGATATAGCCAATTATAATTAGTGTTAGACCTGACAGACCTAGGGTGGTCACCCATAATGTTTTGCCTGCCTCCCTCCACTTTTTGGACACTGTTTTTGCTGGTCTTAGGACTCTGTGCACTTTACCCCTCCTAACCAGTGCTAAAGTGCATATGCTCTCTCCCTTAAAACATGGTAACATTGCTTCATACCCAGTTGGCTTATTTAATCTACATGCAAGACCCCAGTAAAGTGCACTACATGTGCTCAGGGCCTGTAGATTAAATGCTACCAGTGGGCCTGCAGCCCTGATTGTGGCACCCACATAAGTAGCCTCTTAACCATGCCTCAGGCCTGCCATTGCAAGGCCTGTGTGGGCAGTTTCACTGCCACTTTGACTTGGCAGTTAAACGTACTTGCCAAGCCTTAAACTCCCCTTTTTCTACATATAGGTCACACCTAAGGTAGGCCCTAAGTTACCTACGGCAGGGTGCTATGTAGATAAAAGGCAGGACATATACCTGTGCAGTTTATATGTCCTGGTAGTGTAAAACTCCTAAATTCATTTTTACACTGCTGTGAGGCCTGCTCCTTTCATAGGCTAACATTAGGGCTACCCTCATATACTGTTTGGGTGGTAGATTCTAATCTGAAAGGAGTAACAAGGTCATATTTAGTATTGCCAGAATGGTAATACAAAATCCTGCTGACTGGTGAAGTTGGATTTAATATTACTATTTTAGAAATGGCACTTTTAGAAAGTGAGCAATTCTCTGCACTTAAATCCTCTGTGCATTACAATCCACATCTGGCTAGGTTACTTGACAGCTCCTTGTGCATTTCACTCAGACAACCCCAAACCTAGGATGCTCAGTCACACCTGCATACTTCTGCATACTGAATGGGTCTTCCTGGGCTGGAAGGGTGGAGGGCATGGCACTTACATTTGAAAGGACAGTGGCCTGCCCTCACACATTGGACAGCCAAACCCCCTACTGGGACCCTGGAAGACAGGATGGAACTGAAAGGGGACCTGGCACACTTCTAAGCCACTCTTTGAAGTTTCCCCCACTTCAAAGGCACATTTGAGTATTTAAACCGGGCCTCTGACCCTACCTCCTCAGACACTTCTGGACAAGATACCACTGATGAAGAAACTCTGAACCAGGACCTGCAACCTGCCGAGAGTAACTGCCTGGCTGCCAGAAGGACTCACCAGACTGGTTTTCTGCAAAGGACAGCTGCCCTGCTGTTGCCCTGCAGCCTTGCTGCCCTCTGGCTCTGCTGAGAAGTGCTCTCCAAGGGCTTGGATAACGCTTGCCTCCTGTTCCTTGAAGTCTCAGGACCAAAAAGACTTCATCCTGCAAAGATCTCCTTGTGCTGTGAAAATTTGATGCATAGCCTGCCAGAATGATGCACAGCGAGAAAATCACCTTACGCCGAACCGGAACGATGTAGCCCAACTCCCTGAGTGGAGATCGATGCATCGCTAGAGTTGCGACCGGAACTTCGACACAAGGCACATTGGACAGACGCAAAGCCGGAACGACGCAGCCTGACTTCCTGCGAGAAGAATCGACACAGCGCCTGCCGTGCAACAGAAATTTCCACGCAACGCCCACTGGATCGACGCAGCCCCTGTGACATCGTCCTCCAAGCCTAGGATTTCTCTGCATTGTCCCCGGGGTGTCTGAATAACCTGCAACCCGAAGAGGATCAAAGTCTTTGCACCGAAAATCAACGCAAAACCTTTTCTGCATGAAAACTTATCAACGCATCATCTATGTGCACCAGAGAAATCGACGCACACCTCCTGATTTTCCACGCATCTCCTCCTCTGTGGCCCTTTGCGGACATTTTTAATGCAAACCAGGTGCTTGCAAGAGACACTTTGCTTTTTAAGAACTAAAGACTCCTTTTTTTATCATTTTCTGAGTGATAATTCAACGTGTACTTATTGAATCTTGATCTTTTTAACCTGCATTTATCCAGATAAATATTCTATATTTTTCTAAACACTGTGTGGTATATTTTTGTGGTGTTATACAGTGTTATTGCATGATTTATTATACTTTACACATTGCCTTCTAAGTTAAACCTGACTGCTCAGTGCCAAGCTACCAGAGGTTGGGCAGAGGATAATTTGGATTGTGTGTGACTTACCCTGACTAGAGTGAGGGTCCTTGCTTGGACAGGGGGTTACCTGATTGCCAACCAAAGACCCCTTTTCTAACATTGGTGATCAGCAGTGGGGATAGGACATTTATTTGTGCAGTGGCATGCAATAGCTACCCAGAGTTGAAGGTCAACTTGATTTTTTATCTTTTTCCGCAATTTCGTTTTCTACCTGACATTGTTAACTAAATCCTCATTCAACATGTCACTGGCTGGATCTCACGCAGGAGATGAAGATTTTGACCTAGCCAAGATGGAGACATACACTGTTAAACAGCTGAAGGGGTTCTGCGGGGGATGGGAGTACCTACCCAGGGTGCCTCCAGAAAGGAGGAATACCAAAAGTGCCTGGGCAGAAGCCAATTCAGATGAGAATGTTGAGGAGGAGGGTCCAGAGGATGGCCCCTCAGAGGATTTCTTCCTAGTAGTGGGTGATGCTACCCCTGAAATTGTGTCCCCTGCTAAACCGGGGAGGAGTGTCTCTAGCCATGGCCTGACAGCAGAGGAAAGGAGGGAATCCCAATCTGGATTCCGCAGCAACCACTGCACTAAACTACCCTCATCGCTGCCACTGACAACATCAGAACCATACTGGACAATGGCAAAACTGCAGCCCTCTTCCTCCTTGACCTCTCAGCTGCATTTGACACCATCTGTCACCACACCCTACACACATACCTCAGCAATGCAGGAATCCACAACAGATCCCTGGACTGGGTCACCTCCTTTCTCACCAGCAGAACTCAGAGAGTCTGCCTCCCTCTGAAGCCACCAAAATCATCTGCGGAGTACCCCAGGGTGCTGTTACGACTCTGTCATCCCATTTCTAGGGGGCGTGGTAAGGGGACTGTCGGTAGCCTGGGAATCACCTTGAACACTTATCTAGAGTCCCTTGCTGACTCCTGTTTGTTTCTCTCTTCGCCATGGTATACTTTTGTAGTATAACATTTGCTTCCTGGGACTGCAAGTCCCATAATGCACAGCCTGGTATTCAGGAAAGCCTGGATTCTGTTTCCCATTGCTTTCTATGGGAGAAGTCCAGTTGCTCCTTTTCACCGGATCCTCTCCTCCAGGGCTTGTGAGTGTCTGAAACTATACACAACTAAGACCTCTCCTGTGCAGCCCAGTCATGTGATTCCACCTGGTGTTTTCTGCAGCTTGGAACTGCTTATAAGCAGCCATTTCCTCATGATCCCCATCGTGCATTGGAGTTCAGTTCATTTGTGATACAGACCCCTTATCGGATGGAGTTCCATTCTTGTTTCTGTTCTGTTCCAGTTTGAACCTGTTTCCTTTTTCTCTGCCCTGCTCCTGATTGTTCCAGCCAGAGTCTGCTCCCTATCTCTTAGCCTTGAACCTGTTTGTTTCTTCCAGAGCCTGCTCCCTGTTTCCAAGTCCTGTTTTCTGCTTATTCCTACTCCCTATATTCCAGCCCTTTCCTTGCTTGTTCCAGCCAGATCCTGCTGTCTGCTCCCCAGTCCTGTCTCTGTTTGTTCCAGCCAGATGTTTGTACCCTGTTTTCCAGTCCTAGGCCTGCCTTTGCTTCAGCTTGTTCCCAGTTCCTGCCTCTGTCTCTTAGTTTGTCCTTTCTGTTTCTGTTTCCTCTTGGCATTTGTGTCTGGTAAGTGTTCTATCAGTCTTCACCAGTGTATAGTGTCCTCCTTTGTTCTTGGGTTGGCTCCTGGTTTCCAGGTGCAATTCCAGCCCCCATCCTTGTCTAGTGTTATACGTTGTCTTTCGTGCCTAATATTGACAGCGTGCTATTGCTGTTTTTCTAGGAATCCCCACTGTGTTTCCAGCTGGACCCACAAGAGCTTGTCTTGTGTATGTAAGTACTATCCTTGTTTTTGCTCTTGGGTCCAGAGATAGAATCACTTCTGCTGCCTCCTTTTTATGGGCCTTGTGGGGTGACTATCTATAAGAGCAAACTGCACAGAAGCCTGCCACTCTCGGATCCACTCCGACCCCCACCAACCACGCATGCAATCTAGGATTCATCCCGCAGTCCTCACTATCTATGACCCAGCAAGTCAACACCATCTCCTCCTCCTGCTTCAACACCATCTGAATGCACCGAAAGATCTACAAATGGATCCCCATGGAAACCAGAAGCCCTCGTAAGCAGCAAACTGGACCATAGCAATGCCCTCTATGCAGGAACCACGGCCAAACTCCAGAAAAGGCTGAAACGCATCCAGAACGCCTCTGCACGCCTCATCCTGAACATCCCCCACCACTGCCACATCACAGGTCACCTGAGAGATCGGCACTGGCTCCCCATCAACAAGAGAATCACCTTCAAACTCCTTACCCACGCTCACAAAGCACTGCACAACACCGTACCAGAATACCTCAATAGACGGCCCTCCTTCTACACCCCGACCCGGCAGCTCCGCTCTGCCGAACTCGCCCTCGCAACTGCCTCGTGCAACCGCAGAACTACAACCAGCAGCAGATCATTCTCGCACCTCGCCGCCAAGACATGGAACACTCTTCCGACCCACCTGCATCAGACCAAGGACCTCCTTACCTTCAGGAAACGCCACAAGACCTGGCTGTTCGAGCAGTATCAGCGCCCCCCCAAGACCAGCTATTCGAGCAGTAGCAGCAATTCCACCCCTCAGCACCTTGAGACCCTCACGGGTGAGTAGTGCACTTTACAAATTCCTTGACTGACAGATTGATTGAAGGAAGAGAGGGAATTTCAACTACAAATGGGAAGGTTAAAAATTGAAGCTCAACAGGAGCAGAGGACAGCAGAGAGAGAAGCCAAGCAGGCTGAAGCTGAGAGAGCCTTGGCTGAAAAGAAACTTTTGTTGGCTCATGAACTGAGTCTGAAGTCGCTGGATATTAAGGCGAGACAGTCTGAGTCCAGCAGTGATGGTGGCAGCATACATGCAGAACCTGCTGGGGAAAGAAAGGTTTGTATACCCAAAAATATAGTGCCAAGTTATGTGGTGGGAGATGACATTGACAAGTGGTTGGCTGCTTATGAAGTTGCACTAAGGGCTCATGGGGTCTCTGGGGAGCAATGGTGGGGTGACCTTGTGGTGGTATGTACCAGTAATGGGGAGGGACACACTCATTGCATTGGATCCTAAGGATCAAAACAGATACACACCCATGAAAACTGCTTTGCTTGCCAAGTTGGGGCTGACACCTGAGAAGTACAGTCAGAGGTTCAGGGACAGCACCAACCCCTTCACACAGAACTGGGTAGACTTTTTTGATTTCTCCAGTAAAGTACTGAATGGATGGGTGCAGGGCAGTAAAGTAGATGACTATTTGGGGTTATATAATTTTATCCTGAAAGAGCATATGTTCAGTCTTTGCTTTACAGAGTTGCACCAGCACCTAGAAGACAGTAAGCTGACTGATCCAAGAAAGCTTGCTGAGGAGACAGACCTCTGTGTTAGCACCAGAGTGTCCAAAAAGGTAGCTGGGTGGGACACCCACAAAGGTGGTCAGGGTTCCCAACAGAAGAAAGAGGGAGGGGAGAAAAACTTAAAAACAAGGAGTTCTCAAAAGGCCCCCAAAACAATGCCCAGGGGGGTGGTGGTACCCAGTCCCAGCCTGAGTCTGAGAAGAGGCCAGAATTATTTGACAAGAAGAAAGGGAACTTCTTCCCCAAATGCTTAGAGTGCTTCAAGTTTGTACACTCTAAGGGTGACTGTCAGTGTCCCAAGAGACCACAGCCCACCACTAGAGGGCAGACACCTGGGTTGGCTAGTGTAGCGCTCAGGGGGAGATGGTCACGGTTAGCTGCGGGGAACAGATAGAGGTATCACTAGTGTCCCTGGGAGATAAGGAAATGGTGCCAAAAGCCCACATGCCTGCCAATACTTCCAAGTATAGGCGGTGGGTCACCATTGATGGGCAAAAGGTGGAGGCTCTGGTTGACACAGGAGCCAGTATGACTACTGTCAGTGTGTCAGCTGGTATCAGCAAAGCAAGACATCCCTTGTAAATTTCATCAAGTCATAGTCATTGACACAATTGCGAGAGCCACTGACCAGTAGCTCTGGTTCCCTTTGAGTAGGGGGTGGGGTCTCTGGTACTTTAAAAGTAGCTGTGAGTCCTGCCATGCATGTAGATTGTCAGCTAGGCAAAGATCTTGAGCACACTGCCTGGAAGGAGGTAGAGCTCAGATCCCACCTGGAGATGTTAGGTTTGCCTAAATTGGTCTGCATGACCACACGGTCTATGGCTGCCGGGAAAGGGAGTCAAGTGCGTCTGGAGCCTGGAACAATGGCCCGGACAGCTGCACAGAGGAAGGGCAAGGGTTGCAGGAAACGAGCCCTAGATATTCCTGCAGTGGTTGACGTGGTGCCAGAGGAGGAGGCCCCTGAGCCAACTGGGGAAGGTATTGCCGACCTAGGTCACCTGGCTGAATTTGCTGGCTGGCAAATGAAGGGCGGGCCATCCAGGGAGAAGTTTTGCAAAGCACACCATTCTTGAGGGTCTGAGGCAACAGGCCTTAGCCCAAGTAGCAGGTGAAGCCTCTGGTGATCACCACATATATTGGTAGAATGATCTCTTCTACAGTGAGCCTCCGGTACCGGCCACTGGGGCAGCACGTGTGCTGTTGGTCACCCAATGTTGCTGGGCCTTCCTACTGGGCCTGGCTCACGACATCCCCCTTGCAGGACATTTGGGGCAAGACAAGACCTTTGCCAGGCTTGTCACCCACTTCCATTGGCCTAGAATGGGGGTAGGCTCAGATAATTTCTGTAGGGCTGCCCAACCAGCCAGACTAGTGGGACGACAGGGAAAAGGCTTACGGCCCCCCTGATACCACTACCCATCGTTGGCACCCCCTTTGAAAGGGGGGCATTGACGTCATTGGTCCCTTGGGCCCCAAAACCACCCTAGACAACAGGTTTATCCTGGTTTTGGTGGACCATGCCACCGGCTATCAAGAGGCAATCCATCCGAGGACAGTGACTGCACCGGTGGTGACCAGAGCTCTCATGGGGATATTTACCGGTGTGTGGTTCCCAAAGGAGGTTGTGTCTGACAGAGGCACAAACTTCATGTCAGTGTACATGAAGTCCATGTGGGACCAGTGTGGGGTAACCTACTGGTTTACCACCCTTACCATCCTCAAACCAATGGGGTTGTTGAGAGATTCAACAACATCCTGAAAGGCATGATCACTGGCCTAACGAAGGCCATGAGGCATAAGTGGGATGTCCTCTTGCCATGCCTTCTCTTTGCTTCTAGGGAGGTGCCCCAGAAAGGAGTGGGGTTAGCCCCTTTGAACTTCTCTATGGTTATCCTGTCAGGGGACCACTAAGCATAGTCAAGGAGGGATGGGAGAAAACTCCCATGAAAATCCCCAGGATGTGGTCAGTTACATGCTGATCCTCCGCAACCAGACACGGCATTTCTGGAAACAGGCCAAGAGCAAGCTTGAAGCCAGTCAAGAGGTGATGAAGTAGTGGTATGACCTGAAGGCCGCTCTGGTAGAATTCTCACCTGGAGACAAAGTATGGTGATGGAGCCAGTAGGGCCTAGAGCTCTCCAGGACCACTGGACTGGCCCATTTGAAGTCAAGGAGCGAAAGGGGGAGGCCACTTACATAGTGGACGTCACGACCACTAGATACCACCTAAGGGTTCTCCACCACAGAAAGACTGAAGCCTCATTTTGAGAGGTCTGAGGTCAGCATGCTTCTGGTGACAGATGAAGGCATGGAAGAGGAGAGTGAGCTTCTCTCTGACCTCCTCTCTGCCAAGCAAGATGATGGGTAAGCGGAGGGTGCAAATCTCTATTACTACCTGACTCTAGATCAGAGGGGAAAATGCTACGGGTTGTTGGAGCAGATCTCTTCTCTGTTCTCCCTCACTCTTGGGCTCACACACTTGTGAGTCCACAACATTGACACAGGAGATAGTCCACCTGTGAAGAACAAAATTCACACAGTGGCACTCAAAGTGAGGTCCAACATGAAGGATGATGTTTCCAAGATACTGGCTCTTGGGGTGATAGAGAAGTCCAGTAGTTCCTGGTCCAACCCAGTGGTGCTGGTTCCCAAGGCTGCTGCCCCTGGTGCCAAGCCAGAACTTAGCTTCTTCGTGGACTGCCAGGGTCTCAACTCAGTTACAAAGACAGATGCTCACCCCATCCCGAGAGCTGATGAGCTCGTAGACAGGCTCGGTGCTGACAAGTTCGTTAGTACCTTTGACCTCACATCAGGGTACTGGCAGATCGCTTTGACTAAAGGCCCTCACGAGAGATCCACTTTCTCTTCTCCTGAGGGCCATTACAAGTTTAGAGAAATGCCCTTTGGATTGAAAAAATGCCCCCGCTACCTTCCAATGGTTGGTTAGCGGGGTCCTAGCTGGCAAGGAAGCATTCTGTGCAGCTACCTAGATGACATTTCCATCTATAGTTCCAGCTGGGAGGAACACCTGTTCCACCTCAAGGAGGTGCTTCAGGCCCTGCAACAGGCAAGCCTGACCATCAAGGCCAGTAAGTGCCAGATTTGGCAGGGTTCCATGGTGTACTTGGGATACCTAGTATGTGGTGGCAAGGTGCAGCCCCTCCAGGCTAAGATTGAAACTATCAAGGCCTGGCAACCACCTAGAACCTAAACTGCAGTGAGGGCCTGCTTGGGCCTCACTGGTTATTACCGTAGGTTCATCAAGGGCTATGGAACCATTGTGTCACCCTTGACAGAACTCACATCCAAAAAGCAACCTATGTTGGTGATTTGGACAGAGGCTTCTCAGAAAGCCTTTGACTCCCTGAAGAAAGCCATGTGCACAGCCCCCATGCTCAAGGCACCTGACTACTCCCAGGAATTTATTGTGTAGACAGAAGCTTCAGAGCATGGCATAGGGGCAGTTCTAGCACAGCTAAATGAGGAAGGCCTACACCAACCAGTAATTTTTATTAGGTGAAGAATATTACCACCGGAACAGAGGTAGAGTGCTATTGAGAGAGAAGCATTTGCTGTGGTCTCAGCATTGAAGAAACTGAGACCATACCTTGGGACTCACTTCCGGGTTCAGACAGACCAAAGGTCCCTCAGATGGCTCATGCAGATGAGGGATGAAAATCTTAAACTCTTGAGGTGGTCCATTTCCCTACAGGGGATGGACTTTACGGTGGAGCATCGCCCGGGGATTGACCACGCCAACACTGATGGTCTCTCCAGATTTTTCCGCCTTAGAGATGAGAACTCCCAGGAGGTTGGGTAGCTCTCCCCACTTTCAGCTGGGTGGGACACATATAAGACCTGACAGCCTTAGGATGGTCACCACTAACTTTTTGCCTGCCTCCCTCCACTTTGTGGAAACGTTTTTTTCTGGTTTTAGGACTCTGCACACTTTACCCTTACTAACCAGTGCTAAAGAGCATATGCTCTCTGCCGTAAAATATGGTGACATTGGTTCATACCCAATTGGCTTATTTACTCTACTTGTCAGTCCCCAGTAAAGTTTACTATATGTGCCCAGGGCCTGTAGATTAAACACTACTAGTGGGTCTGCAGCACTGATTGTGCCACCCACATAAGTAGCCTCTTAACCATGCCTCAGGCCTGCCTTTGCAAGGCCTGTGTGTGCAGGTTTACTGCCACTTCAACTTGGTATTTAAAAGTACTTGCTAAGCCTTAAACTCCCCTTTTTCTACCTATAAATCAACCCTAAGGTAGGCCCTAGGTAACCCCAAGGACAAGGTGCTATGTAGATAAAAGGCAGGACATATACCTGTGCAGTTTATATGTCCTGGTAGTGTAAAACTTCTAAATTCGTTTTTACACTGCTGAGCGGCCTGCTCCTTTCATAGGCTACCATTAGGGCTATCCTCATATACTGTTTGAGTGGTAGATTCTGATCTGAAAGGAGTAACAAGGTCATATTTAGTATGCCCCAAACACAGGATGCTCAGTCACACCTGCATACTGAATGGGTCTTCCTGGACTGGGAGGGTGGAGGGCCTGACTCTTTCATTTTAAAGGACAGTAGCCTGCCCTCACACAATGGACTGCCAAACCCCCTACTGGGACCCTGGCAGACAAGATGGAACTGAAAGGGGACCTGGTGCACGTCTAAGCCACTCTTTGAAGTCTCTCCCACTTCAAAGGCACATTTGGGTATTTAAACCGGGCCTCTGACCCTACCACATCAGACACTTCCGGACACTGGTGAAGAAACTCTGAACCAGGACCTGCAACCTGCCAAGAGGAACAGGTTGAAGGCTGCCCAAAGGACTCATCTGACTGCTTTTCTGCAAAGGACAGTTGCCCTGATGCCTTGCTGCCCTCTGGCTCTGCTGAGAAGTGCTCTCCAAGGGCATGGATAGAGCTTGCCTCCTGTTCCTTGAAGTGTCAGGACCAGAAATACTTCATCCTGCAAAGAACTCCTTGTGTGGTGAAAATTTGATGCACAGCCTGCCAGAAACGATGCACAGCCTGCATCACGGTGAGAAAATCACCGCTCCCGAACCGGAACAATGCAGCCCGGCTCCCTGAGTGGAGATCGACGCAGCACCAGCGTTGTGACCGGAACTTCGACGCACGGCCCACTGGATCAATGTAAAGCCAAGCCAGAATGATGCAGCCCGACTTCTTGCGAGAATAATCGGCGCAGCGCCTGCCATGTGACAGAAATTTGCACACAACGCCCACCGGATCGATGAAGCCCCTGTGACTTCATCCTGCACGCCCAGGATTTCTCCGCATCATCCCTGGGGCGTCCGAATACCCCACAACCCGAAGAGGATCCAAGTCTTTGCGCCAGAAATCGATGCAAAGCCTTTCCTGCATTAAAACGTATCAACTCATCATCTGTTTGCACTCCAGAAATCGACGCACACCTCCCCGTTTTCCATGCATCTCCTCCTCTGCAGCCCCTTTCAGAGAATTTGAACCTAAACCAGGTACTTTGTGCTTGCAGGAGACACTTGTTGCTTTTTAAGAACTAAAGACTCCTTTTTAGCATTTTCTAAATGATATTTCAATGTGTACTTATTGAATCTTGATTGTTTTGACCTGCAGTTATCCAGATAAATATTCTATATTTTTCTAAACACTGTATGGTGTATTTTTGTGGCACAAATACTTTACATATTGTCTTCTAAGTTAAGCCTGACTGCTCAGTGGCAACCTACCAGAGGGTGGGCACAGGATAATCTGGATTGGGTGTGACTTACCCTGACTAGAGTGAGGGTCCTTGCTTGGACGGGGGTAACCTGACTGCTCCCCATTTCTAACAAATAGCCTAATTTGCATTATCCATTTTATACAGAGTACTGGCCCTGGGACTGATTACCAGTACCCCGGGCCCAGTCAGAGTCACTAACCACTAGTATCTGTCCAAAAGGTTTGGGTGTGTCCAGGGCAAAAAGGAGGACTTTCCTACAAGCAGACCAGGCAGCCTGACCAAAATCCACTTTTTAGACCTGCAACTTTCAGGGCCTGAGACTTCCCATTGCTCTACTCTGGACTCTCAAAAGCCCCGAAGAAAGCACCAGTCAAGGGACTTCAGGACACCCAAGAATCACTCCCCAGAGTGGCCCTGCTGACCTGCAAACTACCCTTCAAGTGACATGCTTCTGGCTCCAAGGACCCACTGATGTTCAACTCTTAGCTGACATTTCTGCACTGCACCCGGCCTCCATGACCCCGGCATCGGAAAACCAGCTCTGCCTTAGGGGTCCCTAACCCCGTGCAACCTCTACATTTCAAGGGGACCCACTTGACTTATCTTTAAGTCCAAATGTGCAGAGTGTTTCCAAGTGATCCCCTTGTCTGTTTGCGCCAGCTCCAATACATTGCACTGCTGCTCCTGCTTGAACCAGGAACTGCCCAAACGTCTCCGGCAGGCACAAAGGACATCTCAATGACTTCCACCGAAAAGTAGAAGGTGACACTTCTGAGAGCATTGACTGATTTTATATGCAATTTTAAAGTTTTTCCCATTTGTTCCTATGGTGTATAATTACGCAGAAAAAGCAAATGTTTTCTAAACTTTGAAAAATCATAACAAAAGAAGCACTTACCATATATTGATGATCTTGGTCTTAAAAATCTGAAGTATTTTTGTAAATTGGTCTCAAGTTATTCTTCTGATTGTGTGTCCACATTTATTGACACTGTGGGTACAACAGTTGCTTAGCACACATCCAAAATAAGCCTATCTGCTCGTCCACTCTACCATAAAAACAGAGCATTTGGTTGTCTGCTTTTTAGCTCTGGATACCAAGGTGGGTTTGCTTGGACTTTGCACAGTGCATGTCATTTTGGTTCACCATATAGAGAGCCAGCCTCCTATAATGTTGTGGTGAATCTGTGAATAAAAACAGATTGGCACACCCATCCACCCATTCAAACAGTCATGAGCATACTCACAGGGGCACTCAGACACGCATGCAACCACTCACAGACCCACTCAGACACTTAGACAACCACTCACAGACTCACTCAGGCACTTACACACCCACTCAGAAACTCATGCACTCACTCACAGACCCACTCAGACACTGACACACCCACTCACAAACCTAAAAAGACACCCACACCCAGTCACAGACCCACTAAACACTCACACACCCACTCACAAGCACTCACATAGCAACTCAAAGACCCATACAGACATTCACATGTTCATTCGCAGACCCAGACAGCCTCTCACACAGACACTCACTTACAGACCCAATCAGACACTCACACAACTATTGACAGATCTAGACAGACACTTACACACCCATTTTCAGACCTACTAAGCACTCACACACCCACTGAGTCCCAGACAGACACTCACACATCCACTCACAGACCCAGATAGGCACTCACATGCCCACTCACAGACCCAATCAGAAACTCATGCATTCATTCACAGACTCGCTCAGACACTCACACACCCAATCAAAGGCTTAAACAGACACTCACAGATCCACTAAGACACTCACATACCCACTCACAGACAGATGGTATCATGCACCCACTGACAAACACACTCACACACTCATGCAAATAGTCACTGATCCACTCAGTCACTCACACAACTACTCACAGACCTGGGCAGACACACACAGCGCTCACACACCCACACAGACACTCACAGACCGAGAACCCATACAGACATCCACACATCCACTCACAGACTGACACAAACACTCACACACACACACTCAGAAACTCATGCACTTACTCCCATTCACAGATATAGACATACACTCACACAATGTAATATGTAAATGGATGTGAAAAAATGTTAAAATAAAATGACTTGGGGGGTCATTCTGACCCTGGCGGTAAAAGGCTCCTTCCGCCGGTCAGAAGACTGCCATCATACCGCCGTGGCCGCGGTAAAACGCCACGATCATTCTGACCCACAACTGCCAACCCGCCAAAAACTCGACATCCACGGAAGGCCGCCTCATCAGCGGTCAGCGATAAACTGGAGATGACCAAACCTCCACCGTCACGCCAACACAAACACGCCCATGCCATTACGACCCACAAATCCACGCGGCGGTCTTTCAACCGCGGTATTCCATTGGCGGTACACACCGCCGCGCTCAAAATACACACACCCATACAAAACACAGCCACATTGGACAATTCAAAATACACGCACCTGATACACATACACACAACACTCCCACACACCCATCACCATATAAAACACACACCCACATCACCCACAAACCCCCACAAATCGAAATTCAGAGACAAGGCGCAATACACAGAGAGAGAGCACAGGAAACGCAAACCACAACACACACAGGAACCCAACATCATCACCCACACCACATCTACGCACACATCACCACACACCACCACTCACATCACCATAAACACCACCCCACACCTCATCCACACCACCCCATGGCACCTCAAAGACACCCCAGGTTCTCGGACTCAGGGTCATGGTGGAGGAAATAATAAGGGTAGAGCCCCAGCTCTTCGGCACACAGGTGCAGCACACCACAATAGCCAGGAAGGCGGAGCTATGGCAAAGGATCGTCGACAGGGTCAACGCTGTGGGACAGCATCCCAGAAATCGGGAAGACATCCGAATGCGCTGGAACGACCTACGGGGGAAGGTGCGGTCGATGGTGTCAAGACACAACATAGCTGTGCAGAAGACTGCCGGCGGACCCCCACCCACTCCACCCAAATTCACAGCATGGGAGCAAGAGGTCTTGAACATCCTGCATCCTGAGGGCCTCGCTGGAGTAGGCGGAGGAATGGACTCTGGTAAGTCTGATCTCAACTACTTCACCCCCCCCAACCACCAGCATGCCAACCCACACCCCCCCCAACCACCAGCATGCCAACCCACACCCCCACCCTCACCCCCAACACACATCCTCCCTGCCAATGTCTCACCAGCACAACCCACCCAACCCAACACCAATCCCTGAATGCCAACACAAACCATGGACACCCATCACCTAAGCATGACCACTGCACATACCCATCCCCCCCACAAACCACCCTCACAACTCCTCCCACAAGGGAATGCCAGCACTGGGGGACAAGGGCACCCACACATCGCACGCCATGGCACACACAGAAGCAATAACCATACTCTTTTACCCCTGCAGGGCCCGAACGCCAACACACCGGCCAGGAGGGTCCAGATTTGTCCATCCCACCCCCAGAACAGGCCCCCAGTGATGACAGCAGCTCTGTCGACCTAGAACCTGATGACCAGCCCGGACCATCGGGGACCTCTGGACAGTCGGTTCCCCACACACAGACACAGGCCACAGCAGACCCAACCCCCTCTGGGAATACCAGCACAGCTCCCACCCAGCGGGCCCATGCCTCTGTCTCCAGGACAGGTCAAGCAGCGGTGTGTCTACCACTACAGGGCACCCAGGGTAACCCACCACCCGAACAACAACAGGGACCTGGGGGCAGTGGTAGTGGGCACACCGTCCAGGGGACAGAGGCCCGGGGAAACAGGGGAACTGGGAGGGCTGCTGTGCGACAGGGGGGGGACAGGCCCAGGGAACCGACTCTCCAAGAGGCCCTCACCACCATCATGGGAGCATACCACCACTCCCAGGAGACGATGGCGACGGTACTGGCCAGGTTCCAGGAGATTCAGGCACAGCAGGAGGAACGGTACATGGGGTTCAGAGACGAACTCAGGAACAATGGTTCCGCAATGGGGACCATCGTCCTGGCCCTCAACCAGATAGTCACCACATTGCGGGACCATGTGGCACCACAAAGGGCCCCTGTCACTAGCCAGGACCACGAACAGCCTACCACCTCTGCCGGCGCTAGTGGACAGGAGGCCCCCACACAACGACAGGCCACCAGAACCCCACCTCCTGCTGAAGATCAACCACCCCGCAAGCAGAACCTGAGATCACACAAGAAGACAGAGTAGGATGCCAAGACCCCCGCCAGCATAAGATACCCCCTGATGTCATCCCACTGTCCCACATCGTCACCCTGTCAAACCTTAAACAGCTCCTGATCCATCCTTCCACAGGCATATGGACAATGCACCTGTGAGACTGAGAACTGGACTCTGCCATGGACATTACTCCACCCCCACCCATCACCGTTTTACTATCATGGACCTATATGTAGCACTTAAAATAAATCACTAATTGCACTTCAAAAATCAGGAGTCTGCTTGTATTCTTATCAAATGTATTACACATAACGGTGCAATAATGTTCAGTTACATTGTGATGACAACATACCAATGTCAATAAGCATTAGTCCATGGGCAAACAAAGCAGAAGTCACGCAGTGGGTCATACAGCTCTGAAAAGGGAAGGGAAAGTCAAAAATCAGTTAAAAGGAACTGGGGGGAAACACAGAAAGTAGAGATGCAGGAGGCCAGAAGTAAATGTAAAATGGCGTGGGTGATTCTTACCTGTGTGCTACTGAAAATACTGTTGTATAACTGTGTCCCTGTTGTCCGTGTCGTCCCCGTCGTCTTCCTCCTCTTCACTCTCCACAGGCTCCACAGCTGCTACAACACCACCATCTGGACCATCCTCCTGCAGGAAAGGCACCTGGTGTTGCAATGCAAGATTGTGAAGCATACAGCAGGCCACGATGATATGACACACCTTCTTTGGTGAGTACATTAGGGATCCACCTGTCATATGCAGGCACCTAAACCTGGCCTTCAGGACCCCGAAGGTCCGTTCTATAATCCTCCTAGTTCGCCCATGGGCCTCATTGTACCGTTCCTCTGCCCTGATCCGGGGATTCCTCACTGGGGTCAATAGCCAAGGCAGGTTGGGGTAACCAGAGTCACCTATTAGCCACACACGGTGTCTCTGTAGCTGTTCCATCACATAAGGGATGCTGCTATTTCGCATGACATACGCGTCATGCACTGACCCAGGGAACTTGGCATTTACATGGGAGATGTACTGGTCAGCCAAACAGACCACCTGGACATTCATCGAATGATAACTTTTTCTATTTCTGTACACCTGCTCATTGTCTTTTGGGGGGACTAAAGCCACATGTGTCCCATCAATGGCACCAATGATGTTGGGGATATGTCCAAGGGCATAGAAATCACCCTTCACAGTGGCCAAATCACCCTCCTCAGGGAAAACAATGTATCTCCGCATGTATTTCATCAGAGCAGACAACACTCTGGACAAAACCTTAGAAAACATAGGCTGAGACATCCCTGATGACATGGCCACTGTTGTCTGAAAAGACCCTCTTGCCAAAAAATGGAGTACTGACAGAACCTGCACCAGAGGGGGAATTCCTGTGGGTTGGCGGATGGGGGACATCAGGTCTGGCTCCAGCTGGGCACACAGTTCATGTATAGTGGCTCGGTCAAGTCGGTATCGAAGTATAATGTGTCGTTCTTCCATTGTCGACAGGTCCACCAGCGGTCGGTACACGGGAGGATTCATCCTTCTCCTCGCAACTCCCAGCGGACGATGCCTAGGAAGGAGAACATGGAGTACAGAGTCAGGCAACCCACAGGTACGTTCACACAGCCTGCACAGTACACGATTTGCTATGCATTGAAAGGCTTGTATGAGTGGCAATGCAAGGCCTAGGCCTGTGTGACGCAGTAGGGATTAAGCCATGTGGGCCCTTGCAATGGCGGCTGCCTGACCTGAGAAGTGTGACAGTGGGATGTGAGGTCAACGCGCTGGCGTGGCACACCGTGGCGGTAGGCGGTCTAAGACCGCAGTGCGAAGGCGCATTGGTTAACATTGAACCCTATGGGTTTCAGTAGCCAATGACGATGTGCGCCGGCGGTCGCGGTACGCACCGCCGCGGCACGCACCGCCGCGGGCGTGACTGCCATTTTCTGCTTAATCACTCGAGACCTGATCATCCACAGGAGAGGACCTATACTGCAAGTGCTGCTGTGACCTCGGTCTGGAAGAGACAATGGCTGCTGCGACTGGAGAAAGGGCCCCTGCCTTCACTTCAGAAGAGTTGGAGAAACTTGTGGATGGGGTCCTGCCCCAGTATGCGCTACTCTACGGTCCTCCAGACCAACAGGTAAGTACACTGGGTGCACGTTGAATGGGCTATGCCTGGGTTGTGTATGGTGGATGTAAGATGGTGGGGTGGGGAGCGAATGAGGAGTGCAAGGCACGACAGATGAGAGCATGTGCCACATGGCAAGGTTGGGGAGGGGGGGGCAATCACATCTAACATGCAGAAAAATGAGGAAATTTCCTTTCCCACCCTGTACATGTCAAATAGGTCAGCGCCCATCAGAAAGTCGACATTTGGCGTGCCATCGCCAAGGAAGTCCGGGCCCTGGGGGTCCACAACAGATGGGGCACCCACTGCCGAAAGAGGTGGGAGGACATCCGCCGCGGGACCAGGAAGACCGCCGAGTCACTTCTGGGGATGGCCTCACAGCAGACACAAGGGGGTGAGTACCAGCACATTCTGCTATCTTTACGCGCAGTGGAGGTGTCTGGGTGGGGGAGGAGGGCTGTGGGTGACATTAGGCCAGGGCGCTTTCTGTAGTGTAGTCCCCTCCTTTAGGCATGGCCCTGTGCCCCCGCCCTCCACCTCTGTAGGGTGCCAAGTACAGCAATCCATGGTCCAGCATCACCCATGTGTGCATTTGTTGTCCATAGACCTGTAGGCCTAGTCACAAGTACTGAGTAGTGTACCCCGATTGCACGGCGTAGTGCTGGAGGCTCCTGTGTCTGTCCTCTCCGACAACGGTGTTGACAATGCATGCACTCAACCTGTCTTTATTTCTCCCCCCACCCTTTTTCTTTATCTTCTTGTGCATGTGTGCATTAGCATCATCAGGCGGAGGAGAATTGGCATCGGAGCACGAGGGAGCTGCAACTCACAAGGCCCCGGTGGGCCATGCTACAGACACCGAGGTCACCAGTGATACGGAGGGTGAGGGGAGCTCCACAACGGGGACCCGTGGTGACACCAGCGACACCGACACGTCCTCGGAAGGGAGCTCCCTAGCGGTGGCAGCAACATCTGTGCCCCCCGCCTCAACAGGTAGAGCCGCCACCCAGCGCACCAGCTCCGCCCTCCCAGCAGTCTCTCAGCCTTCGCTCCGTGCCCGCTCGCCCAAGAAGGCGGGCATCTCCTTCGCCCCAGGCACCTCAGGCCTTGCCCCAGTTACCCCTGCTGCCCTCAGTGAGGAGGTCATTGACCTCCTACAGACCATCATTGTTGGGCAGTCTACCTTTTTGAATGCCATCCAGGGGGTAGAGAGGGAGGTGCATCGGAGCAATGCATACCTGGAGGGCATTCATTCGGGTCAGGCTGCCCATCAACAATCGTTCAATGCTCTGGCCTCAGCACTGACGGCAGCCATTGTCCCTGTTTCCAGCCTCCCTCTTCTAACTGCCTCCACCCTCTCCCAGTCTCCTGTTCCTCAGCCTATCCCATCCACACCATCAGACCAGCCTGCACACACCTCAACACCCAAGGGCAGCTCATCCAGACATAAGCACCACAGATCCCACAAGCATTCACCCAAGCAACATCCAGATGCAGACATGGCAACAGTCACTACCACCTCTGTGTCCCCCTCCTCCTCGTCTCCCTCCTCCCTCCCTGTGACGTCTCCACTCACACCTGCATGCACACCACCATCAGCCAGTACTTCCATCACCACCACACCCTCCAGTACAGTCCGCACATGAGCAGTCACCACCCCCATTGCCATTTACACGTCCCCTGTGTCCTCTCCCACTGTGTCTGTCACCCCCTCTTCCAAAACACACAAACGCAGGCAGCCACCCACCCAACAGCCAACCACCTCACGACAGCCTACGTCACAAGCACCTGCACCCAAAGATAGCACACCTGACTCTCCTACAACCACATCCTCTTCCTCCACTCCCATAACCACTACACCTACCTGTCCTTGTCATTCCAAATTGATTTTCCTTTCCAACCTTGACCTCTTTCCAAGCTCTGACCCACCCCCTCCATCTGGTAAGAGTCCTAAGAGCACCTCAGCCACCACCAGCCATGCTTCGAAGGCGACCATTGTGCACGGGTATTGGAGTCCACCTTTTCCTAGTGCAGATACATCGGCCAGCAGCAAGGGGACAGCCAGCCCACCCCCTGGGAAGAGAACCCGTAAGAACAAGGGCCGCCGCGAGAAGGCTGACACGGCTGCCACCAAGGAGCAAAGTCGTGGCCCGTCACCTGCCACAACATCAAGGGGAGGCAAGGGCCGGAGAGCCTCATCGAAGGAGGGCAAGGGCAGCAGGGCGGAGAAGTCAGCCAGCAGGGGCGCGGACCAGGAGGGCCCCACAAGCCCCATCCCGGGTGTGACGGAGGACACACATGGGCCCAGGACTCCGTCACAGGAGGGTCCAGCAACTGCACGGTCGGAGGGCGACTAAGCAGGGAGTCCTGGCCAGGTCTGGCTCCCTTGATAGACAAGACAGGCACCTGAAGAAAGGCACCGCTGAACAGGGCCCGCCGTGAAGACAGGCACCGCTGAACAGGGCCCCGCCGTGAAGAAAGGCACCGCTGAACAGGGCCCCGCCGTGAAGACAGGCACCGCTGAACAGGGCCCCGCCGTGACGACAGGCACCACTGAACAGGGCCCCGCCGTGAAGACAGGCCCGGCTGAACAGGGCCCCGCCGTGAATAAAGGCATCGCTGAACAGGGCCTCGCTGTGAAGACAGGCACCGCTGAACAGGGGCCCGCCGTGAAGACAGGCACCGCTGAACAGGGCCCCGCCGTGAAGACAGGCCCGGCTGAACAGGGCCCCGCCGTGAAGAAAGGCACCCGCTAATCAGGGCCCTGCCGTGAAGACAGGCACCGCTGAAGAGGGCCCCGGCGTGAAGACAGGCACCGCTGAACAGGGCCCCGGCGTGAAGACAGGCACCGCTGAACAGGGCCCCGCCGTGAAGACAGGCACCGCTGAACAGGGCCCCGCCATGAAGAAAGGCACCGCTGAACGGGGCCCCGCCGTCTCAAGCACCGCTCCACTGGGCCCTTCCTGTCAAGCACCGCACCGCTGGGCCCCGCCATCTCAAGCACCGCTCCGCTGGGCCCTTCCTGTCAAGCACCGCTCCGCTGGGCCCTTCCTGTCAAGCACCGCACCGCTGGGCCCCGCCTTCTCAAGCACCGCTCCGCTGGGCCCTTCCTGTCAAGCACCGCACCGCTGGGCCCCGCCGTCTCAAGCACCGCTCCGCTGGGCCCTTCCTGTCAAGCACCGCTCCGCTGGTCCCTTCCTGTCATGCTCCGCTGGCCCATTGACAGTGCCGGTTCTGTGTCGAGCTAGTGTTCACGCTGCACTCTGGACACCCTGCCTCCTCCATGACCAGTGGAGTCTGTAATCCACCTGATGGACTGTGGCTTTGCACTCCCCAGGATGGCACAGTGGGCAACCCACCCACTGTAGAGACTTGAGAGACTGTGGCTTTGCACTACCCAGGATGGCACAGTGGGCCTGGTGGCCCCTTCGTAGTTCTGGCGTCGTGGACTCATGTGGCTGAGGTGCCTGTAGTTTTGTCATCTGATGCCCCAGCAGTGTTCTCTCCAACGGACTCAGGTCTCCTGTGTGGGCTTTGCCCATGTGTTTGGTGGACATTGGCCCACGGACTGTGGATATTTGACAAACTGGGCAGGACTTATTGACTATGTACATAGCACTGTTCATTATTTTTGCTTTGATATTTCATATCGATAATTCTCCATGACTTCAATGAACCTAATTTATACATAATTTAAATTAACATTTTTATTATGTCTTTGCATTTTTCAGGGGGGTTTGGGGGCATCACTCAGTTGTTGCTCTGCATTGGTATGTTGATAGTTGGGGGGGGGGCGTATGTCTGTGCCCGTGAGCTTTCGTCCTCCCCCTCCCCTGTGTCGTAGGTGCAGTACTCACCGTTGTCTTCTGCGCCGGAGTTCGTACTCGTGGTAGATGAGCAGGTAGACAATAGCTGGTAGGATGTTTAATTCGGGTTCCATGCTGTCCTCCGTCCTCGTGGAGTGTGTAGAGGTGAGCGTTTTCCCGTTCGTAGTCTGTTTCCGCTGTGTTTTTATCGGCGGGGCTCCCGCCCCGGAAAAGGTGGCGGATTGGTGAGTTGTGATAGTGTGGGCGGTACATTGTCTGCCGCCTGCCTGTTGGCGGTGACCGCCGCGCTGTTTGTCTGTCCCTCTGTGGCGGTAGGAGTGTTAAACTGGCGGGCTGTGTTGGCGGTTCCCGCCAGGGTCAGAATTCCTATTTTTTGACCGCCTGCCTGTTGGCGGGTTGGCCGCCGCTTTATCACCGACCGCCAGGGTCAGAAAGACCCCCCTAGTGTTTGAGAACTAGGGAGGCTCTAAGAAGAGTATTTGTGTTTATTATGTACAGGAAAATAACTATACATAATATAGGATTCAGAGTTTCAAGTTAGTGAGAAACACCCTGTTGCCTTTGTCTGTGAAGTGAACATCATCACTTCTTCGAATTCCATTCATGTCAAAGCGGACGTTGTGATTGTAGATAGAGCCCATGTTATGGTCTCTGAGGAATTTTGAAGCAGCTTTATTAACGCGTTTCCTGGCTTTGTCTCTCTGTGTTTTCAAATATCAATGAGAGTGAAACCACTTCATAACTTTTATCGTGGTTGCCCTTCTGTTTGTAGACCCTCACCAGCTATTTTCTACCAGTGGTATATCCTTCCTCTAGTGTACTCATAGCTGATCTCATCATCATTAGATCTCTTATTCCCACCAACCAGGGGGAATTGTCTCCAATGGATATTGGAGACCAAATGGAATTTGAGGAAAAAATCTGCAAGTGAAAGTGGTATAAAACTACCTCAGGTGAATTATTAATTTATCATAATCGAGATATAATAAAATATGTAATACATTAGTGATTTACCTGGATAATAGAGGTAAATTTAGACAATTTTCGCTTTCACCACACTTTTTTTTCCCATGGATTCAATTTTGTCTCCAATATCCATTGGAGACGGTACCCCCTGGTTGAAAATAGCTGCTGAGGGTCTTTAAACAGAAGGGCAACCCTAATAAAGGTTATGGAAGTGGTTTCACTCTCACTGATATTTGAAAACATTATGATTGGCAGCTGAGTGGAAGCCCAACACTGTTTCTGTCTCCCTCTTCTTTGATTTTGTGGCACTTTGTCCATCTATGGACCGAATTTGTTAGACCATTCACATTTCTGCCATTGGCATATGTTGGAAAAATACCAAGGCAGTGTGAGGAAAAAGTGCAATTAATTCTGCAAAGGTATCCTTAGTTACGATTTCCAGTACTACCCCAGTAAATGTGCCAAGGTCATTACCACCACAGTGCACAATCATAAGGTGAGGGGGTTGGGAATTTCTCCAAAGTTTTTTTTAACAAAGGCAGCAATTGATGCCAATTTAAACCTCTCAGGCCAAACCATTTTATATTCAAATCTGACAAACCTATGTCCATGTTAATGCCACTATTCCTTGTAAACTCACTTGCCCAAAATATAAAGCTGTGCCCTACAATCCACAGAAGGATGGGTACAACACAGGAGAAGGCTGTACAAGATAAGATGATTCAATAGTGAAAGGTAGTTACATTGAAGGGAACACTTGTTTGGAAAAAGGGGAAAAATTCCATTGGGCAATTTTAAAATGGAGATACTTAAAATTAGATTGTGATTATCGAAACTAAGAAAGTATGTATGTGTTTGGCTGTATTTGAAATACAGAGGTAATGTATTATTTGATATGGTTACATTTTGTAGGAGTCAAGAGCACCTGCTGAGTTTCATTTGCAGAGTAATGTGCAGTTTGTAAAACGCAAGCTGCACTTTTCACCTAACACTACGGGACTGTTATAGAAACCCTGCCAAAGGAGGTTTTATGGTATGGTAATAATGAGATAGTACTACATTTAACTGAAATTGAAAGTTGTTTCTGTTTTTATACTAAAATGATTGAGTGTTTCCCTAATAAGGACTTGCATTTGAAGTATAGCATAACTGTTAAGTTTACAAAAATTAAGCTAGATATATTTTTGGATCCCTGTGAATATTTGCAAATTTCTCACAAAGTAACACAGGGAGTCTCGCTGAGGGTCGCAAAGAACTCACAAATATTGACAGATAGCCTACCATTTTAAGTTACTCGGACAAGTGAAGAAAGGGTTAAGGAACAATATTCGTTTAAAACTGCAGTAAAGTAAGATTCAAATGAAAGAAATCTTTTTATTCACTAACAATTGCAGTATCAGAGAGTGCAAAGATGGAAAGGTTGCCGTTAATGGTTGCTTGGTGTGAGAGTGGCATGCCATTCTTATACTGAGTGTTTATATTATCTAGGAAATTTAAAAGTATCTACTAAGAGCAGAAAAACAAAGATTTTGATCAATGGACTCCTTTTACAGGTAATTAAAAATATACATTTATTAAAAAAGACAATTTAATATGTAAATGTATGTCATGTGTACAACAATTTATGTGAAATACAGATATCTGTGAGTGGTTTTGTAATTCTTTTTATACATTTAAGTGATATATGTCTGATATGCATAGATACAGAATTATATTGTTATAAATGTATGCACCTAAAGAGTCTTTTGTACTAATGTAAATCTCCATGACAAGTCCAATAATACATACTAGAAATAGTAGAGTGCAACAGCTTTTCACCAATTCTGAGGGTGTACTTATATATTTCACTTAGATATGAAATGTGATGTACATATGTAGAGAAAGATTGTTGTTTAAATATTGGCATATGCAGATTCCTTAATACCATTGTAAATGTATACTACAAGTTCCAGAATTCATAGTAAAAATAGTACAGTACAACACTTTGGGGGTCATTATAAGTTTGGCCAGCGGAAAAGGCCATCTGCGAAACTCCCGCCGTCAGGTTACCCCCAGTGCGGTCACCTTCCTGCAGGCCTCATTAAGGCCCATATTTATACTTTTTGACGCAAAACTGCGCTAACGCAGTTTTGCGTCAAAAAAATTAGCGCCGGCTAACGCCATTCTGAAGCGCCATGCCGGTGGCGTATTTATTGAATGACGTTAGCCGGCGTTAGCCGCCGGCGCCGTCTGGTGTGCGTTAAAAAAAACGACGTACACCAGGCAGCGCCGGCGTAGGGGAAAATGGAGCTTGGGCGTCAAGAAATGGGGCAAGTCAGGTTGAGGCAATTTTTTCACCTCAACCCGATTTGCGCCATTTTGTTTCACTCCCAACCCCCATAGAAATGACTCCTGTCTTAGCAAAGACAGGAGTCATGCCCCCTTGCCCAATGGCCATGCCCAGGGGACTTCTGTCCCCTGGGCATGGTCATTGGGCATAGTGGCATGTAGGGGGGCACAAATCAGGCCCCCCTATGCCACAAAAAAAAAAAAAAAAAAACACTTACCTGAACTTACCTTAATGTCCCTGGGATGGGTCCCTCCAGCCTTGGGTGTCCTCCTGGGGTGGGCAAGGGTGACAGGGGGTGTCCCTGGGGGCATGGGAGGGCACCTCTGGGCTCCTTCAGAGCCCACAGGTCCCTTAACGCCTGCCTTTTGCAGGCGCTAAAAAACGGCGCAAAAGCGGCCGTACGTCATTTTTTTTGACCCGCCCACTCCCGGGCGTGAATTTTGCCCGGGAGTATAAATCCGACCCACATGCCTCGGAGTCGATTTTTTAGACGTGAACGCCTACCTTGCATCTCATTAACGCAAAGTAGGTGTCCACGCAAAAAAATGACGCAAACTCCATGGACTTTGGCGCTAGACGCGTCTAACGCCAAAGTATAAATATGGAGTTAGTTTTGCGTCGAAATTGCGTAAAAAAGAACGACGCAATTCTGGTGCAAACGGAGTATAAATATGCCCCTAAGAGTTTCCCGCGGGTCTAGCAGGAAACAGCCTACAACATTGACACCAGCTCATAATTGAACTGACGACAAATAGGTAGTGTATAGGGTGCATCAGCACCCGTCACGATTTTCACTGTCTGCAAAGCAGAAAGTGAAAATTGCCATGGGGCTGGCCGGGGGGCACCTGCACTGCCCACGCCAAGTACATGGGCCCCTGGGGCAACTTGCACCCCGTCTCTACCAGCCTTTACATGGCAGGGCTACCACCATGTAATCGCCAGTGGAGAAGGGACTCGTTATCCCCTGGGCAGCCCTGCTTGTAGAACTGCCTTGGTGGATTAGGACCAACAGCACCGCCAGACTGACAAAAAGTTGTGATCTGACAGTGCTAGCGGTCCGACCGTGGTGAGACCGCCACAGTCGTAATGTGGCTGCTGTATCACCACATTGACGGCAGTCCGACCTCCACTGGGACCTTGGTGATCTCAAGATCTCCAGGGGCATAATGATGCCCTTTATCACACATTTACATGCAAAATGTGTCAGCAATGTATTACATACTCTATAGTCACAGAATATGGATGTTAGAGAAGTAGTGCTTCAAAAAACATTGGGTGTAGTACTGCTCTGTCTCATTGTGTGTTTTTATATGTCAGCTGAACTTGGCACTAGAAAACATATTTGACAAGTGTAGAAGGCTGGCCCTCTAAGTAGTGTACAAAGCTAGGCACACTTTGCAGGGGGTCCAGGCAACCACGCATTAGTTTACAAGGGGAAAACTAGATCACCTAATGTTCTAATTTTTATGGTAGCTTGGTTGAGCAGTTAGGCCAGTCTTGGAGAATTGCAAAGCATTTGTTGTACTCATAGAATAAATCATGCAACTCACACATTCGAAGAATATCTCGAGACTAATTTATAAAAATACTTCAGCCTTTTAAATACATTTTAAGACAACGATTGTCAGAATCGGTTAAGTACTTTTGGAGATGTGGATTTTTGAAGTTTAAAGAAAATAGTCCTTTTGTGTGTAATTGCGCACCATAGGGATCAATGGGAAATCACCTTTAAAAATACATATAAAATTGTACAGTTGAGTTACCAAGTTCTTCTTTTGCAGATTGGTCAAGGCCATTGGTGGACACACTGCCAGCTGGAGAAGTTCAGGCGGCTCCCAGTTCCGACGTGAGCAGTGGGGAAATGTCTCTGCAGCTGGTGCAGGGCCACTGTGGGGGACCACTTGGAAAAACACTGCACAGGTAAGTTTAGAGGTGGTTCCTTGGGGTCCCCTTAGAATGTCGAAGTCACAAGGAGTGAGGGACCCTTAGGGCACAGCAGGTTCTTTGTTGCAGGGTACAGGGCAGCCAGCTGCAAAATTGATGAGCCAGGAGCTATGCATAAGATGCCTTTGGTATCTGGCGTTAAGTCTCTTTAAATTTGAGAGTTGCTTGCAGAACAACAGGGGCACTCTGGCAGGAGGTCTAGGGTGTTCCTGAAGACCCTCAACTAGAGCTTCCTCCTGGATCTTTTTCAGCCCCAGGCAGGCTGGTTTTCTTGGTGTCCAGTGCCAGCTGACCAGAACCCAGGGCATTAGTATCATTAGGTGACTGGAGGGCACAGTGCCACCAATCTTGGCACACTTTCAGGATTTTTACTTGTTGTTGTCGGCGTATCATTGAGTCTGGCTGCAACTTCCATTTTGGGAGTTAGGAGCTGGTCAGTGAAGTGACCCTCACTAGATTGCTGGTTCCTTCTTTGTTACAGAGTGGTACCTCCACTCTGGAGGCAGTTCTTGGGTGATTGGCAAAGCCTGGTGGTCCTCTGGGTTTCTTGAGGTCAGTCCAGTTGCCCGGCAGCTCCACAGTGGCGATTGTCATGTCCTTGGTGCAACAGGCAGGCTTTGGAGCCTTTTCTTTGTGCAGTAGGTCCACAGTTCTTGTGCCTATAATCTTCTTTGTGCTGGTCTTCTTTGTGTTCTTCAAATCTGATTTCTTGGTCTAGGGATGCCCACTAAATTGGGCATTTCAGGGGGTACCTGGTAATTTCCAATGGGATACTTACCTTTGGGTGGCTGCATCCACTATAGTGACCACTTCCTGTGGGAAGGGTCACTTTCTTAACCCTGATTGGCTCTTTTCCTTCCATCTAACATGGAGGAAAATGAAATGGAATGTCCACCTCACAGGCAACTCCTTAAGGGTGGTGCATACCAGGTGGGGCCGCTCCTCCTATCTTTTGTGTGGTTTCTTGAAATTGCTCCCACCAAAAGTGGGGGTTTGCAAAGGGGCTGACCATCTGCTGCCAGCAACAGGTCTGGGGGTTGAGTTTCAAAGGCGGTAAGCCCTTTGAAGCTCACCTCTAGGGCAGTGCACATTCCTGAGGGAGGGGGTATTAGCTCCTCCACTGAGGAAGAACATTATTTTACAAACCAGAGAGACAGGGCTTTGCCTCAAGGTTTGTAGATTGGGTGTCTGGAGGTGGCAGACTGGATAGAACTAGTCAGCAACCATGCCAAGATAATTAACTTTTGCGGGGGGCACCTCAAAGTTGGCTCCTGGGTACACTTAGGGGTAAATCCAATACTGGAAGTACTCAGATACATAGTCAGACACTGGAAGAGCCACTTATACATCTATACACACATCCTAACAGTTGCTGTCAATACTGTGGTGTCAGAACCAGTTGCTACCTGGTACACTCACTCACATATGTCGGTAAGTGCTCACACAAACTAGTCTCCTACCCAGAAAAGTAATCTTTTAAACATGGATTGGACATACTACTATTGCTGAACCTGAGAATGTAGTTTTATACATCAGCTCAACTTGGAACTCAAACACCTGCTAGACAATTCTTCAACTGACCTCTTTCTGCAGAAATGTCAAACCTCAACTAGGCTGTAGGTAGGCAATAAGCCATGGTGCTATGTATTCAAAAGATGAGACGTGATTGAAACTTTCACTGACTTAGATCTGCACTGGTACCCCTAGTCCAGCTAAACATGCAGAGTCCCTCTTATACTGCAACTCATGTACCTACTAAGAAAAGGATAGAAGCATTCAGACATACAGTCAGACACTTAAAGAGACACTTATACATTCATGCACATATGCAAACAGCAGCTATACATACTGCAGTACCAGAACTAATTGGTAAGTGATACACTCATTCACATATGTAGGCAACTACTGAGACAAGCTAGTCTCCCATCCAGAGAAGTAGTGCTTTATACACATGTGGGACTACTACTGCTGATCCCGAGTGTATAGTATTAAATGTCAGTTCGACTTGACAGTAGAAAACCGGATTGACAAGTCTTTAACTGAAGTCTTACTGCAGAAAAGCCATCCCTCAAGTAGGCTGCAGGAAGGCCATAGTTCATGGTGCTATATAATTGAAAGATGAGACAGTCACTTGAGAGTTTCACTGAGTTAGATGTGCACTGGCAGACCCTAATGCCTAGTTATATATGCATAGTCTCACTCATACCACAACTCATGTACCTACTAATAAGAGGATAGAAGCACTCAGAGAACAAAGTAGCTACTGAAACAGCTCCTTGTATATTAATGCAGAGATCTAAACAGGAGCTGTGCACACTTCAGTATCGGAAGTACTTGTTCACTGATACACTCACTCGCATTTGTAGGCAATTGCTCAGACAACCAAGTGTTCCATCCAGTAAAGAACAGCTTTAAACATGGATCGGGCATATTACTGCTGAGCTTCTGGGTGTAGGTTTAAACATAAGCTTGACTTGTCAATGGAAAACCTACTTCAGAAGTGTTGAATTCGCCTTTTACAAGCGAAATATAACCCCTTACCTACACTAAGCACACTAAGGGGGTCATTCTTACTTTGGCGGGCGGCGGAGGCTGCCCGCCAAAGTAACCCCGTCAGAACACCGCACCGCGGTCGAAAGACCGCTGCGGTGATTCTGAGATTTGCCCTAGGCTGGCGGGCGGCCGCCAAAAGGCCGCCAGCCAGCCCAGGGCAAATCAACCTTCCCACGAGGACGCCGGCTCAGAATTGAGCCGGCGTAGTGGGAAGGTGCGACGGGTGCAGTGGCACCCGTCATGTATTTCAGTGTCTGCATAGCAGACACTGAAATACTTTGCGGGGCCCTCTTACGGGGGCCCCTGCAGTGCCCATGCCATTGGCATGGGCACTGCAGGGGCCCCCAGGGGCCCCGCAGCCCCCCCTACCGCCATCCTGTTCATGGCGGGTTTCCCGCCATGAACAGGATGGCGGTAGGGGGTGTCTGAATCCCCATGGCGGCGGAGCGCGCTCCGCCGCCATGGAGGATTCAGAAGGGCAGCGGTAAACCGGCGGGTGACCGCCGGTTTACCCTTTCTGACCGTGGCTGAACCGCCGCGGTCAGAATGCCCTTCGGAGCACCGCCAGCCTGTCGGCGGTGCTCCCGTGGCCGGTGACCCTGGCGGTCACCGGCCGCCAGGGTCAGAATGAGGCCCTAAGCCCTTACCTAGGCTGTAGGTAGGCCATCGGGATTAGTGGTATGTAATGTATTTAAAATGTAAGACATGTTCTTGAGACATTTACTGAGTTAGATATGTACTGGCAGACCCTTATGCCCAGTTATATATGCAGAATCCCACTCATAGTGCAATTCATGTATCTACTAATAAGGTATAAACATTCAGAGAAGCAGTAGGACACTAAAACAGCCATTCATACATTGATGCAGACATCTAAACAGGAGCTGTGCATACTATAGATTCAGAAGTACTTCCTAACTGATACACTCACTCACATTTGTAGGCAGCTGCTAAGAGAAGCCAGAAAAGTACACCTTTAAAACTGGGTTGACCCTAGTACTGCTGAGCTTGAGAGTGTAGACTGCAGCTCAACTTGTCAATAGAAAACCTGCTTTACAAGTCTTGAACTGACCTTTTACTGCATAAATGTCATTTTTTTCTAGGTTGCAGGTAGGCCATCAGCCATGGTGCTATGTAATTAAAAGATGAGGCATGTCTTTGACACTTTCACTGAATTAGATGTGCATTTTGGACACCCCAATGCCTACTCACATATGCAGAGTACCACTCACGGTGCAACTGATGTAGGATTGCATCAGTCAGACATGCAGCCACACATTGAGAAAGACACTCATACATTCACGCACATATACAAACAATAGCTGTGTAGAATGGTCTATCAGAACCAGTTGCTAACTGATATAGGCCCTCATTATGACGTTGGCGGTAAATCCCACTTACAGCCACACTGACAGCCGCCTACTTACCGCAGCAGCAGTTGATATCTGTCCACCAGATTATGACACCTACAACGATCCGTCAGTATTCAGCCACATACACAAATCTGCCAGACCAAAGGTCAGTGCTAAAGTGGCTGTATCAAAACCCACACCGTTACGCCAAAAAAACTACGCCCACCACATTATGACCCACGAATCACCACAGCGGATATTCAATGGCGGTAAACCTTTGGCGGTACATACCACCATGCTCAAAATGGACACACACATGCAAAACAACACCACATTAGACAATTCAAAAAACACACACTTGACACCCATACACACACCATACCCACACCACTATAAAACACACACCCACATTACCCCCAACCCTTTACGATTACAAAGCATTGCCAGCAGAGAGACACCAAAACCACTGACACAACTACATACACACACTATTCACACCTATATACCACTCACACACTCCACATCACACACCCCAACACATTACCCAACACACCCTCACCAACACACATCACACAACACCCATGGCACCACTAAGACACCGTAGTTTCACAGAGGAGGAGCTAAGGGTCATGGTGGAGGAAATTGTCAGGGTAGAGCCACAGCTATTTGGAGCACGGTTGCAGCAGATTTCTATAGCTAGGAAGATGGAGCTATGGCAGAGAATCGTACACAGGGTCAGCGCCGTGGGACAGCACCCAAGAACTAGGGATGACATCAGGAAGAGGTGGAACGACCTACGGGGGAAGGTACGTTCCATTGCAGCAAAGCACCAGCTGTCTGTACAGAGGGCTGGAGGTGGACTCCCACCTCTTCCCCAGCAACTCACAGCATGGGAGGAGCAAGTCTTGGCAATACTGCATCCTGAGGGCCTGGCCGGAGTCGAAGGAGGACTGGACTCTGGTAAGTCAACTATCTACTATTATCACCCCCCTACCTGCATGCCATCACATACCCTCACCCTCACTCCCATCAATCCACTACATCCCACACACTCCACCATCACATCTCTCTAATCCACATGCCAAGCCTTGCATATTGGACCAATGCATGGTCACCCCTCACAGCCCTGCATGGGCACTCATCACTAAAGCATGCACACCATCGAGAATTAACGTTCCCACCATACACTAACATGCACAAATAAAAGCTGGCAGGGCAAATCCAACCATAGAGGGGAAGCCACAGATGTACAATATATCAGACACAGAAACCATAACACATCATTTACATCCCCACAGGTACCCCAGCCAATGTCAGCGGAGAGGAGGTACCAGCACTATCCAGTTCCCCAACTGAAGAGGCCCACAGTGATGACAGCAACTCTGGTCTTCAGGATCTGGATGACCTACATGGCCCATCAGGGACCACTGGACAGCCGGTTACCCAGGCCAAGTCACACACCACCACAGTGCCTCCCCACCTGAAAACACCACCAAAGCACCCACCCAGCATACCCATACCTCTGTCCCCAGGACACGTCAATCAGCAATGTGTCCACCTCTACATGGACCCCAGTGCACACCTTGCACCCAAGACAATCAGGGACCTGGGGTCAGTGGGCACACGGTGCAGGGGACAAAGGCAAAGGCCAACAGGGACCCTGGGAGTACTGCTGTGCACCAGGGGGAGGACGGGACCAGGGAACCGACTCTCCAGGAGGCACTCGTCGAGATCCTGGGAGCCTTTTAACATTCCCAGGACACGATGGGCCAGATCCTGAAGAATGTGCAGGAGAACAGGCGGCTGCAGGAGGGACAGTACCAGAGGATCAGGGAGGACTTGCAGGCCATTAACAACACCCTGATCACCATTGCAGGGGTGCTGGCAGACATGGCCAACATTATGAGGGAGGCAGTCACTCACCAGCGGCCCCCTTCCACTAGCCAGACATCTAAACAGCCTTCTACCTCCGCTGCCGCTAGTGGCCAGGAGGACCCGCCACATGACTCACAGGCCACCAAAACCCCTCCCCCTGCAAAAGATGAACCACCCCGCAAACATTCCTTGCGATCCAGACAGAAGCCAGATACACTTGCCAAGACCCCCATCAGAAAAAGAGACTCTCCTGATTGTCACCCTTGTGGCCCACTCTGTCCCCCTGTCCACCTTCAACTTACATTGCTCCACTCCCTATGTCCTCTTGGACAATGCACATGTGCTACAAACAGACTGGAACAATACTCTGGACTTTCCCCCATCATCACCCCATCCCATTGCACTTCCCCCTCCATATATTAGCACTTCAATAACCACCCTTTGGGAAAAAAAACATTTGGAGTATGTCATGTATATCAAATATGTATTAATTGAAACAGGTACAAACATTGCAAATCAGCTGTACAGAGAATGAGCATAGATTAATGACCTGAAGCTGGCTGTAGTGATCACACCAGGAGTATATGTCAGGTCACCAACATTGGAAAAATTAATTGCCTGAGGGAACAGTAAGTGGGACTAGAAGTGGAAAATAACAGCAAACCATTGCCACACAAATTACAACCAGTCATTGAAATCTAATGTAACACTGTCCTACCTGTGTGCCATTGAAAGTATAGTCGGATCACATATGTTCTGTTGTCCTCATCCTCATCCCCGGCCTCCTCATCCTCACTGTCCAAAGGGTCTACTGCTGGCACACGGGCATCTCTAGCCTCCTCCTCCTGCAGGAATGTGACTTTAGCACCTGAGGGCCAGCTTATGCAACATGCAGCATGCCACCACTATCTGGCAGACCTTCTTTGGTGAGTAGCACAGGGATCCACCTGTTAGATGGAGGCACAGGAACCTGGCCTTCAGGAGGCCAAAGGTCCTTTCAGTTATCCTTCTGGTTCACCCATGTGCCTCATTATAACGTTCTTCTGCCCTTCTCCGGGCATTCCTCACAGGGGTCAGCATCCATGATAGGTTTAGATAACCAGACTCACCTGCAAATACTGAGGGACAACATTTAGCCACACACTATCCTATATGGCCCACACCATACCCATACGCCAACACCTACTGGGTAGGAACCAGGGCTTACCTATTAGCCACACCCTGTGCCTCTGTAGTTGGGACATCATATTTGGGATGCTGGTATTCCTTAGGACAAAGGCATCATGCATGGACCCAGAATACTTAGCATTGACATGGGAGATGAACTGGTCCGCCAAGCACACCATCTCAACATTCATGGAGTGGAAACTCTTACGATTCCTAAACACCTGTTCATTCTGCCGTGGCGGGAATGAATACAATATGTGTACCATCAATTGCCCCAATTATGTTGGGGATATGTCCCATTGCACAAAACTCAGCCTTCACTGTGGCCAAATCCTCAACCTGGGGGAAATCAATGTAGCTGCACATGTGCTTTATCAGGGCAGACAACACTCTTGTCAGCACGTTTGAGAACATTGGCTGTGACAGTCCTGCTGCCAAGCCCACTGTCACTTGGAAAGAACCAGTTGCCAGGAAATGGAGTACTGATAGCACTTGCACAAGAGGGGGGATCCTAGTGGGCTGACGGATGGCAGATAGCAGGTCAGGTTCCAACTGGACACACAGCTCTGTGATTGTGGCCCGGTCAAGTGTATAGGTGAGGATAATGTGCCTGTCCTTCAGTGTTGCCAAGTCCACCAGGGCTCTGTACACAGGGGTATGTCTCCATCTCCTATTCATCCACAGCGGTAGGAATCTAAGGGACAAAAGAGTGAGGAGCAGGTCATAAACAGAACAATGGAGCTACAACAGTAATTTGCATCCTGTAAACATGTAATGGGTCATTGTGATTTGACCAGTATGTGCTAATATCTCCTGTGACATAACATTATTCCAGGGCCCGCCCCCCCACCTGCAATGGTGTCAGCCTGTCCTGTGTGGAGGGACAGGTGGAAGTGAGGTAATTCCGCTGACGTTGTGCACCGGTCTGGAACCGCTGTGCAGCTCCTCATTGGCTAACATTGGGCTCTATGGGGTACAGTGGCCAATGGTGATCTATGCCGGCGGTGACGGTATGCACCACCAAGGACGTGACCCCCATTTTCTATCTGAGTCCTCACTTGCTACCTGACCTTCCATAGGAGAGGACATAGACTGCATGTGCTCCTGTGACCTGTTTCTGCAACCTACCATGCCCCGTGTGACCGGTGAACGGGCCCCAGCCTTCACTGTGGAGGAGTTGGAGAGACAGGTGGATGGGATCCTACCCCAGTACGGACTGCTGTATGGGCCTCCAGACCAACAGGTGTGTACACTGTGAGCGTGATGCATGTGGCATGAATGCATGGAGTTGTGTGTGTGAAGGCCTTGTGCAAGGGGGGTGGGTAGATGTCCTTTTGGTGGTAAACAGGTTGTGTGCTGGGCCAATGTATGGTAATGTTGATGGAAACTGGTATGGTGGGCCATATTTGTAACAGGCATGACTGTTTGTATAATGTTATTTTCTTGTGTGCATTGCCTCTGCAGGTCAGCACCCATCAAAAGAAAGGTATATGGCGTGCCTTGGCCAAGGAGGTGCAAGCTGCGGGGGTCTATGGCAGGCGGAGCACCCACTGTCGCAAACTGTGGGAGGACCTGAGACGCTTGTCACAGAAGACGGCGGAGGCCCAGCTGGGGATGGCCTCCCAATGAGGAAGGGGTGCCCGTCGGACCCTGAGCCCCCTGATGGCCCGCATACTGGCAGTGGCCTATCCAGATCTGGAAGGGTTCTTGAGGGCATCACAGCAGCCACACCGGGTCAGTACAGTACCCATCATTACAACTTATGCATGGTAGGGTGGTATCCGGGTGAGGGATGTGTGTCAGTGGGTGCCCCTAGGCCAGCCCTGACTTTGCAGTGTAGGTCCCCTGGTGGCTAGGGTTCTGAAGGGATAATCCTGCTACCTGGCTCGTAGGCATCCACTATTGGTCACAGCTGGGTGGGTCCCAGGTGTGCTGCATTTGGCAGTGTGTGTCCCTCCCCATGCCATGGTGGCAAGCTATTTCTCTGGTGGTGCAATGTATAGTGCGTAGGCCTGTTCGCTGTGTGTGAATGTGCTGTGTACGCCAACAGTGGTGTTCGTACAGCCATTGACCCAGTGTATCCTTTGTCTCTTTCCCCCTTTTTTGTTTTGTCATCCTGTCGTTATGTGCATTAGCATCATATGACGAGAAGCAGAGGCACCGGCGATGGAGGGAGCTGCATCCCACAGGACCCAGGAGGCAGAGCCACTGATGCTGAGGGTACCAGTGGGACGGAGGGTCGAGGGGAGCACCACAGTGGATACTACACGGGACAGTTCAGACACAGATACCTTCTCCGACAGAAGCTCTCTGGTGGTGGCGGACACTTCTGTGACCACCCCAGCTACAGGCACAGCTGTAATCCCCGTACCAGCACCGCCCTCCCAGCAGCCCGTCATCGAGTTGCCAGTGCCGCTCACCTAGGGGGGTGGGCATCTTCTTCGCCCCAGGCACTTCAGGCCCTGCCCCCGTGAGCCCTGCTGCCCTGAGTGAGGAGGCTATTGACCACCTGAGGTCCATCTCTGTAGGGCAGTCAACCATTGCAATGGCTGTCAAGATGCAACAATCTAATGCATTCCTGTAGTTCATTTACACTGGATGGGTGGGCCAACAGAGATCGATTCAGGCTCTGGCCTCCTCTCTGATGACAGCCATTGTCCCTGTTTCTTACCTTCCCCTCCAGCTTCCACTGCCCAGTCCAATTTCCCTCAACCCCAACCTTTCCCAGGCACACATACAGAGGAGTATGCACACAAGACAACATCCAAGAGTGTCACAGGCAAACACAAGCACCACACTTCATCCCACAGGCACTCACACAAACACCATCCAGTTGCAGACACAACAACATCCACTATTTCCACTGTTTCCCCCCCTTCCCCCTCCACCACCTCCCTCCCAGTTACGTCCACACTCACACTGCACGCACTACATCATCATCCACTACCAGCATCATCACCACAGCAAGCAAAACACACACCTCACTGGCAGACACCTCCACAACATCCATGCACACATCCCCTGTGTCCTCTCCCACTGTGCCTGTCCCCCCCTAAAGTACACAAACGCAAGCACTCAGACACCCAACAGCTATCCACCTCACCACAGCATACAGCCCATACTCCTGAACCCAAATCCAGCAGACACACCACTAACAACCACTCCCTCATCCTCCACTCTCATTTCTTCTCCCTCTTCCCACCCAAATGTCCCTAAAAAACTGTTCCTATCCATGCTTGACTTCTTCCCCACCCCTCCCCCGTCCTGCACATATGACCAGGGTATCATGAACCCAGTCAAGCACCTCAGCCACACAATCCACGGGCCCAGTTGTAACCGCACCCACTCGTGGTGGAAAGGGATCCAGGTCACATGTACTGAAGGGGAAGGAGCCTGCACTAGCAGGCAAGAAGGGCAAGGAGCCTGCACCAGCAGGCAGGAAGACCAAGGAGCCTGAACCATCAGGCAAGAAGGCCAAGGAGCCTGCACCAGCAGGCAGAAAGGGCAAGATGGCTGGACCAGCAGCTGTGACGGAGCCCCTACCACCAACCATGGTTGTGCATCCGTCCAAGGGTGCAGAGAAGTGCAGGTGCCTCCCAACACCAGCAGCACCACCACTGTACATCCGTCTGAGGGTGCAGGGAATGTGCAGGAGCCTCCCCCTACCAGCAGCACTACCACTGTGCATCTGTCCGAGGGTGCAGGGGATGTGCAGGAGCCTCTCCCAACCAGCAGCACCACTACTGTGCAGCCATCACCGCTGGCGGACGCTATGTAATCCTGCCTCTATGGGCTGCTGTCCGGCCTGCCCCCTCCAGAACCAGTGGGCAGGACACTTACCTGAGAGACTGTGGCCTTGCACTCCCCAGGATCAAGCATAGGGCATGTTGCCCCCTCTAGAACCAGTGCAGAAGACACCCACCCGACAGACTGTGGCCCATCACTCCCCAGGATTAAGCACAGTGCATGTTGCCCCCTCCAGACCAGTGGGGAAGACACCCACCCGACAGACTGTGGCCCATCACTCCCCAGGATCAAGCACAGGGCATGTTGCCCCCTCCAGAACCAGTGGGTAAAGACACCTACCTGGGAGACTGTGGCCCATCACTCCCCAGGGTCGAGCACAGGGCATTTTGCACCCTCCAGAACCAGTGGGGAAGACACCCACCTGAGAGACTGTGGCCCATCACTCCCCAGGATCGAGCACAGGGCATGTTGCCCCCTCCAGAACCAGTGGGCAAAACACCCACCAGAGAGACTGTGATCTTGCACTCCCCAGGATCAAGCACAGGGCAGAGCCAGTGGTCTTGTTTCATCTTCTGGGTGAGGTGCTCCCCACCCACCTGAGGTGCCTGACTATTTACCAACTAATGTCCCTGAAGTGTTCTTTCCCTGTTGAAGCAGGTGACAAGTGGGGCCTGGAACTTTGGCCTGTGGCCATGTGTCCCGCGCAAATTGAGGACTGGGCTGTGTCCCTTTTTCTGTATATATTGTACATATATGTTATATTGTCTAACTTATTTTTCTACTGTATTGATCTTATTACAAACACTTTCGTGAAATTGTTTTGTCCTTGCATCATACAGCCGTTTTATGGGGATAAATTGTTTTTGTAATGCAGCTGGTTGTGTGTATGGTGTGTGTGTGTCTGGTGTGTGTTGTGCATGTGTGTGTCACTGTTGTTTTCCTCCCCCCTCCCTTGTGTGCTAGGCGGCTGTACTCACTGTCATCGTCTTCGCCGGCGTTGGTGTTTGTGGTGGAGCAGAACGTAGAATATCATCGGGAAAACATACACTTCAGGTTCCATGGCAGCGTGGTTCTTCCCTGTGTCTCCAAAGGTGAGTCCTTTCACTTCTGAGCTCAGTTTCCGCTAGGCTTTTGCTGTCATTGGTACCGCCCCGGAAAAGGTGGCGGTTTGCAGGGTGTTAATATGGTGGGCGGAACATTGACTTCCGCCTGGATGTAGGCGGCTACCGCCATAGTGGCTGTTGTTTCCGCCCTTGCGGTCTGTGTGATACAGTGGCTATCTTTCGGATATCTTTCCACCACGGTCATAATCTGGCGGTAATTACGACCGGCATGTTGGTGGTATTACCGCCACTTTATCACCGACCGCCAGGGTTGTAATGAGGGCCTTAGTCACTGTAGGAAACTGGTGAGGCAAGCTAGTCTCTCATCCAGAAAATTACTAGTTTAACATGGGTTGGGCCTACTACTCCTGAACCTTAGAGTGTAGTTTAAAACATCAACTCAAGTTGGCAGTAGAAACCCACTTTAGAAGTCTTGAACTCGCCTGTTACTGCAGAAATGTCACCCTTCATCTAGGCTCCAGATAGAACAGCAGGCACTGTGGTATGTAATTAAAATGTGACACATGTCCTTGATAGTTTGAGTGTGCCCTATGCCCAGTTATATATGCAGTGTCAAACTCACAATGCAACTCATCTACTGTGGTATAAGATTATAGAGGCACTCAGATATGCAGTAAGGACACTGAAAGACACACTCATGTATTCATGCACACATCCAAACAGCCGCTGTGCATACTGCAGTATCAGAACCAGTTGCTAGCTCATACACTCACTCACCTATATAGGCAACTGCTGAAGCAAGTTAGTGTCACATCCAGAAAAATAGTGCTTTAAACATAAGTCTGACCACCTTCTGCTGAGAGTAACTGTATACATTTAAACGTCACTTGATCTTGACACCAGAAAATCTGTTTGACAAATGTTAAACTATACTTTTACTACATAAGTAAGGGAAATGTAATTATTTGTCTTCTGTTTGTAGATATCTACTAATATATAAAAGAAGGAAATAAGAATGCCAACAAAAAGTCAAAGAAGAAAGAGAAGAATGGTTAATATCTACTTTCAACTGTGAAAGAAAACTTGAAAAATGTAGTGAAAGAAAAAAAGCTGCTGGTAAGAAAATTCAGAAATTTCTTAAAATTGTGTGTGGAAAACTGCAAAGTGAGCATAGTGAAGTTAAAACAAACGAAAGTTTTAAAACAACTAAGAAAGGAAACAAACTATATGACGCCCATATTTATACTTTTTTAGCGCTGCATTTGCACCATTTTGTGATGCAAAAGCAGTGCAAACTTTCAAAATATAATTGTATTTAGTAAGATTGCACTGCTTTTGCGTCAAAAAAGTATGCAAATGTGGCACTAAAAAAGTATAAATATGAGCCTAACAGTCAAAAAAGGAGCAATACAGAAGATAACTTAAAAAGAAGACAGAAGCAGTTTAAGGAGATTAGAAGTAGAATGTTCTGCAGTAGAGTAATTCAGAATCTTATGGAAACTATGAAACAGTATAAAAAAAAACAGAGAAGAAATGAAGCAAAAAAAATGTGTTGAAGTTGTAGTGGATAAGGCCTTTGCTCTCAAGAGGAAACTATTTATTTTGATTTTGAGCAGAATAAGGACACTGGATAAAATAGTGTTGTCTATGAAAAAAAGAAGCTGAAGAAAAAGAAGTAAATTCTTAAAATGTTTAATGGCGAATGGAAGCATGCTTCCAGTACTGAGCCTTTCTTTAATGAAGAACGCTATTTCCAAGAGAACACATTAGTACATGCAGCTGAAACATCTGGACAATGTTATGAGATGAAGAATGGTACTCCACTTGCAAAAGAATGATGGTAACTAACAATGTTGAAGGAGTGATGGTTGAAGAGGTACAGCAAAGGCATAGACAGACAATTGTGTACAAATGTAACCGTAGCAGTATGTGTAGTGTATGGCAGGAATCAATTGATTTACTGAGAACTTTCCTTTGTATATTTCCCTGAAAAATTCTGAAAAATAAAATCACTATTGTTGCAAGGATTAGATTCATGCAAAGTATGAAACTACACAAATTTACAGGGATATTCTCTAGCATGTCTGTCAAAGAAAGTGTGCCAAAACACATTTTATCATTTTGGAATATTAGATGTATATCAATTGAAAATGCAAAGTTTGTTAGTAGGCTTTTTGTGAAGAAAACACCAGCTCTATCTTTAAGAGAAATAAATAGAGTTATTTTGCATTGTACAGTAGCAGATGTGGAGAAGGTTTGTGGCAATGTTCAGTTTTGTATCTTTGGTCCTGAACAAGAGTGAAGGGAAAATTAGGAGCTTTGATGTGCAGGTGTAGATGAACAGGCCACAGTAATTAATGTTGATAACTTTACAGAAGAAATTAGGAAGTTTAAAACAGCTTGTTCTGAGAGGCCAAACTATATTTGAATATGTTGTCTATGTACTCACTGCAAAACTCAAACCCCTAAAGTTAATCTATGCTCAAAATCTGAAGAAGAAAACAGAGACAAGTGGGAAAGTTTTGCTGCATATCTGTTTGTAGGCGAACGCTTTAATTTGGGCTTGAAGCAAATAATTCGTAAGTACTCCTATGAAAAGTTAAAGGAAAATAAAATGGCAGCTAGAGCAGTACATAGCCAGTTAGAAATAGTTCCATTACTGGAAGAGATTCAAGATTTAAATGTTTATGAATCATTCCTTATACAATGTGTAATCCTTTCCAAGCTGTTGTACGGAACTGAAAACAGGTAAATTATCTCCTACAGAACTTCAGAAAGGTCTTAAGGGTAGAGTTGTATACTTGTCATTAGATTTCAAAAATAATATCAAAACTATAGGGGTGCAGAACAATTTTGAAGATGCACTTAACATTTCAGTAAATGGTGCTCCTACAAAGAGCAAAATGATGTGTTAATGTGAATAAGGTATAAAAAGCAATGGCATACCTACTACAAAACAACATTTATTACAAAACTACACATGTTCTACAAAACAAAACACATATAGAAGATGAAGCATTACCGTCAAGTGGTCAAATAGAAAAGGTGAATTGATCAAGATCACAAGAAATTTATGAACACTACAGCATCAATTATCTTCACTCAAAAGAAGTTATTGGTGATGCAATTAACCTTTTCTAAATGAAGCAAGTTAAAGAAGTTCTTATGAGTGTATGGGAAAAAGCTTAGAGGCTTGCTGTTTTCCACAACTGTTTCCCACTGGAGAAGGTGGGCTCTATGATGACCATCCTGCACAGATACCAGCAGCTAAAAAAAAATTCAACAAGACTGCATTCTGAAGATGCTAGATTTTGCAGGTGTATTCCATATATATATTTCATCTTCTGATTGAAAGTGTCTTATCTTGACTTTAGTACACTCTTAACCATATACTGGAGAGAGGAGTAAACATTCAAAACCTTTCTGCAAAAGAGTTTGCTGAAACAGTTCATGAAAAGGATGAAATGTTGGAGTGCTGCTT
Source organism: Pleurodeles waltl (assembly GCF_031143425.1). NCBI lineage: Eukaryota > Metazoa > Chordata > Amphibia > Caudata > Salamandridae > Pleurodeles > Pleurodeles waltl. The sequence continues at coordinate 558,199,350 of NC_090437.1, read as the reverse complement.
GATTAATCTGATGGCATGTCAATGTGGTACCAAAGAATATTGAGGTGAAATGCATGTTAAGAATCCTAGGTACACCTTCTTTATTCCTGATACACAGCTGTGCTGAAAATGTATGTAATGATCTCCTTGAATTTTTGAGAGAGGCAAACTCTAATATCAAAGCTATTGAACAAAAGACAGCAGGGGAACTCTGTACATTGGATCCCACTAACCATCGATTTCAAGCTATGATGTCTTTCATCTGCAACAAGACCAACCCTCCTCATGGTGAAGTAGCTGATTTTTGTTTGGTGTAAAGAGTACCAAGCAAATGGTGACCCTCATATTTACATGCTGTTATGGATTACAGATGCACTTAAATTTGGAACAGACATGGATGATTCTGGCCTATCGTTTATTGAATAGTATGTTATATTCACTATTCCAAAAGATGCTAGTGAAAAAGGTTTGCGGCAACAGGTTTTGTGGTTCCAAAATCACAGATGTGGGAGCAACAACTGAATTATGACCAGAAAGAAATATATATGGAAGTCAAAGGAAAAATAGAGCATGGATTCCCCCACAAAAACAATGAATGTAGATGTTCAAGTTTTAAGCCAATTCTTTTTTACGTCAGGGAACAAGCTGGCACATCTGGTGAAGCTTTTCATGGAATGTCAAGAGCCTTGAAGAAGTTACAACTTTTAATCATCAATAAGGTGATTTAGTTTCAAACTCAATACTCACCTTTTTGCATTTGTGAATGCAACAGACATTGAAGACAGAGTATGATGTACTTTTTTGAGGAAAGACAGTTACTGATTTTGGTGATTTACTGCAATGTACCCCTGTGAAAGGACAGCCTGTGTTTAAGACACTCTTACATGAGGAAACTCATAAGTCTTTAGGAAACATTGGAAATGTAAACATTTAGTTAAATTCCCAAAACAAAGAACTAATCAGAAATATGTGTCAAGCATCTGATATGCAATATGGAAATATTCTGAAGGATAAGACACGCACACACACACACTGATGCATACACTGACACACCCAGACAAACACATATGCACATACTGACACACCCAGGGAAACGCTAATACATGCACTGCCATACCTAGGGACACACTAATGTATACATTAACACTCACAGAGACACACTGATACACACACTACACACCCAAACAGACAGCCACTGATGCATACACTGACATATCCAGGCAAACACTAATGCATACAGTAACACATGCAGGCACACACTTCTGCATAGACTGACACAGCCAGGCACATACTGACATATATGCTGACACGCCCAGGGAGACACAGATGCATACAGTGACATACCCAGGCAAACACCCATGCACCCAGGCACACACTGATGCTTACACTAACACATCTAGGCACATTCTAATGCATACGCTAAAATGCCAAGGCACACACTGATGCATACACTGACACACACAGACACACACTTATACATACACTGGCATACCCAGGCAAACAGTGACACATACAGTAACACACACAGGCACACACTTATCCATACGCTCACACACCCTGGCACACCCTGACATCTATGCTGACATGCCTATGGAGACACTGATGCATACTCTGACATACCCAGAGAAACACTGATATACACACAGACACATCATACATACACTCACACATCCAGGCACACACTAATGCATACAGTAACACACCCAGACACAAACAGATGGACACACTGACACACCTAGCCAAACACTGATGTATACACTAACATATGCAAGCGTACTGTGATGCATACACTAAGACACCCAAACACACAGTGATGCATACACGAACACACCAAGACACACACTGACATATCAAGGCACACACTGACATATATGCTGACATGCCCAGGAAAACACTGATGTATAAACTGACATACCCAGGCAAACACTCACACATATGCTAACACACCTAGACATATACTGAAGCATACACTGGCACTCCCAGGGAAACATGAATATGTACACTAAAACACCCAGGGAAACACCGATATATACACTGATTTACACTCACACACCCAGCCACTCTGTCATACATACACACACACACACACCCAGGCACACACTTATGCATACAGTGACACACACAGGGACACACTGAAGCATACACTGAGACACCCCAGACAGACAGTGATGCATACACTGACACACCTAGACACACACTGATACATACAATGAGAGACTTAACCACACACTGATGCATTCACTGACTCAATTAAACAGTCACCCATATACACAATATGACACCCTGATACAGATTAATACATACACTAACATACCCTACAGACAGATTTATTCATATACTAAACACCAAAAATACAGAAGAATATTAAAGAGCACATTGTTTGATGCAATGGTGGTTCTAACAAGAACCTGTTTATTTTTAGATTTGTTTAAAAAGTTTGTTGTGTTTTTATATTTAAAAAACGTATGAACCAAACTTTAGAAATAAACTAAATGCAGAAAGTTTGCATTTTCAAAGCACAACGGTGCTGTAGAGCAGTTAGTTCAAAACAAAATGGGAAAAAAACTATCAATGGTTGTGCTTCACCTCATAAACAAAAATCTGTGACATCCTTCACTTTTGCAACAACAAGTTTGTGGCAAGTGGTGTTGTACATAACCATTCCTCCTAATTCAATGCATGTGGCTAGCATACTAATGTTTGCAGGAGTATCATTGCCAGATGATGATGAGCCAGGTCCAGCATCAAAATGTTTTCCTTCTCTTTCTCGAATCATTCGCAGATATGCACGTTCGTGGATTTTGTGCCCATGCTTCCATGTACTTGACATCCTATGGCTGGATTTTTATGATGTGCCTCAAGACAATTCTTTGCCGCACAGGTTGCATTTTAGGAATCTTGCTGCAACATTTTTTTGCCACTAGGTATGATAAAAAACTGCCATACCTCACTCTCCTTTCATTAGGAAGAAGGCAACTAAAGAAATAATAACTGTTTATTATAAATCATCATGGCCTCTGTGACTAAACACACAAGTGACACTAGATGAGACCACCAATGTCAAAATGAAATATGAGAAACAGTATCCATGTGTATCTCTCCATTGTAACTGCCTCTCGGAGACAAATTCCAATATTAAGTATACTGGTACAAAACAGTACTATCAGCGGGATAGACAATGCTAAACAACATGTTTGGTAAATTTATAACATATCAGACTAGAAAGCACACACACAGTGAATTCATAGAGCTGTATTAATTTTCACTGTTTAGTTTTCTATAGTATTAAATTTGAAACTACGTATTCCATAATGTATCATTGAGGGCAACAAGGGCTTGTACTATACAAACTGAAACTGTTGAGGGACTCACCAACTGTGACATAGGCCAGTTTGGTCTAAATGTGTCAGTGTGATTGTCTTGGGCAATAAAGGTTTTGAAACTTTGGTTCCTGGAGTTCAGCATAACTTTGTAATTAAAAGCTATAACATGTGTGCTTATGTTTTACATGCCCTGGCAGCATAAAGAGACTAAAGTTGTTTTACACTGTTGTATCTCTCAGTGACCACATCTGGGTTCCCTTATTGCATTTAATAGTTGCTAACTTCAGATTGAGTACCAATAGATATATTCTGTGTACACACAAATTAATTGCAATTCAAAATTCTCTTTAATTGTGAAGTTGGATTTCAAGTTACAGTTCTGAAACTACCACTTTTAGAAAGTTGGCATTTTCTTGTCACTGCCAACTGCGCCTTTCTGCCAGTGTCCTGGGTCACAGGCTGTGACAGGCCAAGGCCCAGGCAGTTGGCAACACCTCTGATGATCACCTGATCTACTGCGAGAATGATCTCCTGTATAGTACGCCTAGGGTTCCTGAGCCTACAGCAGCCTATGCGTTGGTGGTCCCCCAGTGCAATAGTGCTTTCCTACTGGGTCTGGCTCATGACATACACCTAGCAGGATATCTGGGCAGGCCAAAACCTCTACAAGGTTGGTTTCCCACTTCTAATTGCCCATTTGAGGGCAACTTCAGATGCATTCTGTAGACCTTGTCCCACCTTCGAGGCCAGTGGGAAGTCAGTTCAAACAAAAAGGGCCCCCTGCTTCCACTCCACATAGTGGAAACACCCGAGAGAGGGTGGGTATTGGTATTGTTGGGCCCCTGGACTCCAAGACTGCCCTAGGCAATAGGTTCACCCTGGTCTTGGTGGACCAACCCACAAGGTACCCAGGGGACATTTCTTTGGGGATATTGACCTCATCCGCAGTGGCGATGACACCCATAGGAATATGTACCCAAGTGAGATTTTCCAAAGAGGTATTGTCAACTGAGGGGTCAGCTCCTTGGCTGGCAACATGAAGTCCATGTGAGATGAGTGTGGGGTAAGCTACAAGTTCTCCATATGAACCACTTCAAGACTAAGGGGCTTGTTTAAAGGTTACACAACACCCTAAAGGGCATGACTATGGGCCTACCAGAGCCCAGGAGGTATAAGTGGGATGTCCTCCTGCGATGCTTTCTGTTTGCTTACAACAGTGGGGTTCAGCCCATTTGAATTTCTGATTGGTCAGCCTGTGTGTTGACCTCTCTGTCTTGTGAAGGAGGTGTGGGAGAAAGCTCCAGAGGATGTAGTGAGCTATATGTTAGCACTCAGGTCTCAGATGAAACACTAGTGGAAAGAAGCCACTTTAAACCTCAAGGCCAGCCAATCTTTATGAAGCACTGGTACATCCAGAAGGTCACTCTGGTGGAGTACCCAATTGACCGAAAGATGTGGGTTATAGAGCCTGTGGAGCCTTGGACCTTAATGGACTGGTGGACCACACCCTATAAGGTCAAGGAGAGGAAGGAGAGAGGTCACCAACTTGGTGGACCTCAAGACATCCACTAACCCTTTGTGGGTCATGCATGTACCCCCCACTTTGAGAGGTCTGAATTAACCAAGCTCCTGGTGACAAATGATTGTATGGAGGAAGAAAGTGAGTTTCTCCCCGACCTCATGTCTGCTAGAGAGCTAGAAGCTCAGTAGAAGGATGTGTCTGCTCCCTTACATTGACCTCCAAACAATAGAGGGATTGTCAGCACTTGTTTGGGCAGTACACCTCACTTTTTCACTCACCATAGACTCCCGAATTGGTGTATCCACAATGTTGACACTGGCAACAGCATGTATGTCAATAACACAATGTACAGGCTGCCTCAGAAAGTAAGAGGCAGCGTCAAGTAGGTGGTGTCCAAGATGCTGTAATTTGGGATGATTGAGCACTCAAACAGACCGTGGTCCACTCCAGTGGTTCTGGTACCCAAGTTAGCCCCACTGGATGTCATACCAGAACCCTGCCACATCAGAACTCAGATTTTGTGTGAACTACAGAGGACTCACCTTAATCACAAAAACTGACAAGCATCTGATCCTCTGAACTGATGAACCTATTGACCGGGCTGGATCTCCCAAGTTACTGAGTATCTTTGATTTAACTTCAGACACTGGCAGATTGATTTAACTGAAGGGGCTAAGGAGAGGTCTGTAGTCTCCAGCCCAATTGCTACTTCCAGTTTAAAAATGATGCATGGTAAAGAATGCCCCTGCCACCTTTCAGAGGTTGTTCAACTAGGTCCTAGCTGGACTGGAGGACTTCAGTGCTGCCTACATGGATGACATTGCAGGCTTCAGTTCTAGTTTGGATGACCACCTACTCCACCTCCAGCCAGTACTTCAGGCTCTACAGAGGAGAGGCATACCAAAGCCATAAAGTGCCAGATAGGGCAGGGTTCTGTGGTGTACTTGGGCCAACAAGTCAGTGGAAGCAAGGTGCAGTTCTTCCAGATAAAGATACAAACCGCACTGGCTTGGCAATCCCCCCAAGATCCAGACTGGAGTAAGCACCTTCTTCGGCATAACCAGTTACTACAAGAGATTTGTCACAGAAAGTGGCACTAGTGTTGCACCCCTGGACAGAAATGACTTCCAAGAAGTAGCTCCAGAAAATGATATGGATAGAGCGTGCCAGAATGCTTTTCATAACTTGAACAAGGGCATGTGCACAGCATCAGTGCTCAAGGTACCCAACTCCTCGAAAGAATTCACATCCAAACAGACGCATCTGAGCATGGCATTGGGGAATTCCTCTCTCGGCTGAATGGTGATGACTCAGAACAATCTGTGGGCCACCGCTCAGTGGTTAAGTGTAATAGAGAGGAAAGTCATTGCAGCAGTCTGAGCACTGAAGAAGTTGAGACCATACCTATTTGGGGCTCACTTCTGGGTTCAGGCAGAACACAGACCTCTCAGACAGTTAATGCAGATGAGGCCTGAGAATCCCAAACTGTTGAGATGAACCACTGTCTTACAGGTAATAGACTTTATGGTGAAACATCATCCTGGGATTGACCATGCCTTAATGATGAGAACTTCTATAGGAGTGTGTAGTTCTCCCTGTTCTGAGCCGGGAAAGGGCACATCTTAACCCATACATCCTTGGTGTGGTTTTCTACCAAACCTTTTGCCTTTACTCTCTGATTTTTGCTGAACGTTCTTTAGTTGGCATTGGGACTCTGTGCACGTTACCTCTGCTAATCACTACTAAAGTGTTTGTGCTCTCCCTTTCAAACATAGTATAATTGGACAACACCTAACTGGCACTTTAAATGTAATTGTTAGTCCATTGTAAATGGTACCATCTGTATACATGGCTTGTCAATTGAGTACAGCATTCATTGTGCCAACCATGAAAACTGCACTGTAAAATAACTTTCAGACCTGCTCCTGCAGCCCGTGTGTGTGTTTTTTAAGTTGTCTTCCTGACGTGGGAAAACCTAAACTTTTCTTTTCAATACTCACAAGTCACCTCTACTGTAGGCCCTAAACGTGCATAAGGCAGGGTGCATTTGTGTGCTTAATTTTTACGTGTCCTGGCAGGGGAAAACGTTTAATGAAATTTTTCACTGTTGTAGGGCCTATCTCTCTCACTGACTAACCCCGGGTTACTATATTACATTTAATAAGTGCTAACTTCAGATTGAGGATGCATAGAGATATGTTGTTTACACTCAAATGAACTGTAATTTCAAAATCATCTTTAATGGTGAATTTGGATTTTGAGTAAGAATTATGAAAATGCCACTTTAAGAATGTTGGCATTTTCTTGTCCTAACCATGTGTGACTTTCTGCCAGTGTCCGGGGCAGCATGACTATAAACAGCTCTGCTGTTGGGGGTTTGTGTATTGCTTTCAGACAGTGAGACAAAGGGGGCTTAGATGTGGACATCATAGGTAATCCTGACTGGATAGCTGGGGAGGTGATTTACCCAGCCCCACTTACACTTCTAAGGGCTTTGCCTACAGCACACACAAATCAATCAATCAATCATTAACATTTATAAAGCGCGCTACTCACCCGTGCGGGTCTCAAGGCGCTAGGGGAAAGGGGGGGGTTACTGCTGCTCGAAAAGCCAGGTTTTTAAGAGTCTCCGGAATGCGGAGTGGTCCTGGGTGGTCCTGAGGCTGGTGGGGAGGGAGTTCCAGGTCTTGGCTGCCAGGAAGGAGAAAGACCTCCCACCCGCCGTGGAGCGGCGGATGCGAGGGACGGCAGCGAGCGCGAGGCCAGAGGAACGGAGGAGGCGGGTGGGGACGTAGAAGCTGAGGCATCGGTTGAGGTATTCCGGTCCCTTATTGTGGAGGGCTTTGTGTGCGTGGGTGAGAAGTTGAAAGGTGATCCTTTTGCTGACTGGGAGCCAATGCAGGTATCTCAGGTGTGCGGAGATGTGGCTGTTGCGGGGTACGTCGAGGATGAGGTGGGCCGAGGCGTTTTGAAAGCGTTGCAGGCGTTTTTGGAGTTTGGCGGTGGTCCCAGCGTAGAGGGTGTTGCCGTAGTCCAGGCGGCTCGTGACGAGGGCGTGGGTCACGGTTTTTCTAGTGTCTGCGGGGATCCAGCGGAAGATCTTGCGAAGCATGCAGAGGGTGAGGAAGCAGGCGGAGGACACAGCGTTGATTTGCTTGGTCATGGTGAGAAGAGGGTCCAAGATGAAGCCGAGGTTGCGGCCGTGGTCTGTGGGGGTCGGTGCGGTGCCGAGGGCCGTGGGCCACCAGGAGTCATCCCAAGCGGATGGGGTGTTGCCGAGGATGAGGACTTCCGTTTTGTCAGAGTTCAGCTTTAGGCGGCTAAGCCTCATCCAATCTGCGACGTCCTTCATACCTTCTTGTAGGTTGGTCTTGGCGCTGGCGGGGTCCTTGGTGAGGGAGAGTATAAGTTGGGTGTCGTCGGCGTAGGAGGTGATGATGATGTCGTGCTTGCGTACAATGTCGGCGAGGGGGCTCATGTAGACATTGAAGAGTGTCGGGCTGAGCGATGAGCCTTGAGGTACGCCGCAGATGATCTTGGTGGGGTCTGAGCGAAACGGTGGGAGGTAAACTCTTTGGGAACGGTTTGAGAGGAAGGAGGCGATCCAGTCCAGAGCCTGGCCTTGGATCCCGGTGGAGCGGAGGCGGGTGATTAGGGTGCGGTGACAGACGGTGTCAAAGGCAGCCGAGAGGTCGAGGAGGATGAGGGCGACTGTTTCACCGTTGTCCATCAGGGTTCTGATGTCGTCTGTGACTGAGATGAGGGCAGTTTCCGTGCTGTGGTTGGTTCGGAATCCGGTTTGTGAAGGGTCGAGCAGGTTGTTGTTTTCCAGGAAGGTGGTCAGCTGTTTGTTGACGGTCTTCTCTATTACCTTGGCTGGGAAGGGCAGGAGAGAGATGGGGCGGAAGTTTTTCAGGTCGCTCGGGTCAGCCGTAGGTTTCTTTAGTGGGGCGTTGACTTCGGCGTGTTTCCAGTATTCAGGGAAGGTAGCAGAAGAAAAAGAAGAGTTGATGACGGCCTGAAGGTGCGGGGCGATGATGTCGTCGGCTTTATTAAAGATGAAGTGAGGGCAGGGGTCCGAAGGGGCGCCGGAGTGGATAGAGTTCATGATGGATTTGGTTTCTTCAGTGTTGATGTGGGTCCAGTCGTTGAGGGTGATGGCCGGGGGTGCGGGTTCGGTGATGCTTGGTTGGGTCTGGTGTCCGAAGCTGTCGTGGAGGTCGCTGATCTTGCGATGGAAGAAGGTGGCGAGGGATTCGAACAAATCCTGTGACGGCGTGACGGCGTTGGCGTTGGGGTTGGAGAACTCCTTGACGATGCTAAAAAGTTCTCTGCTGTTGTGGCTGTTTTTGTCCAGTCTGTCGGTGAAAAAGTTCCTTTTGGCAGCGCGGATCAGGTGGTGATGTTCGCGGGTAGCGTTCTTGAGGGCGGTCATGTTGTCAGCGGTGTGGTCCTTGCGCCAGGCCTTCTCGAGGGCGCGACAAGTTTTCTTTGATTCTTTGAGGGTGTCAAAGAACCAGAGAGGTTTTTTGGTGTTGGCCTGTCGATGCGTGCGTTTGAGGGGAGCAAGGTTGTCTGCGCAGTTGGAGACCCAGTTCGTGAGGCTGAGGGCTGCGTCGTTGGGGTCAGTGGTGAGGGTGGGTTGGTTGGCAGCGAGTGCAGAGAAGAGTTGCTCTTCGGGGATCTTGTTCCACTGTCGACGAGGGATGGGTTGAGTGCGGAGGTGGCGGGTCTCGCGTCGGAATGTGAAGTGGACACAGCTGTGGTCGGTCCAGTGTAGAGCGGAGGTATGGCTGAAAAAGATGTGTTTGCTGGCGGATAAGATAGGGTAAAGCGTGTGTCCGGCGATGTGGGTGGCGGTGTTCACCAGTTGCTTGAGGCCGAGGTTGGCGAGGTTGTCGAGCAGGGCGGTGGTGTTGGGGTCGTTGTTCTGTTCCAGATGGAAGTTGAGGTCGCCTAGGAGGATGTAGTCAGGCGAGGCGAGGGCGTGCGGGGAGATGAAGTCGGCGATGGTGTCGCTGAAAGGGGCGCGCGGTACGGGGGGACGGTAGACGAGGGATCCTCTGAGGGTGGTCCTGTGGTCGGTGCGAATCTGAAAATGCAGATGTTCAGCGGCGAGAGGGGTGTCTTCGGTGGAGGTGGTGACGCTGATGGAGTCTTTTGTCATCCTAGACAATTTGGAGTCTGGACAAAGGCACCAAGGATAACAAATGACTTTCAGAACAACACATTAGAACACATCTCGGCCTGTGGAAGATTCAGAAAGACTGACCTACTGCCAGAAGGACTGCCATACTGCTCAAAGTACTGCCTTCTTATCTGAAGAAAAAACATTTGAACCTACCTGCCTTCATCCTAGGCTATGCAGAGTTACTCCAAGGAACAGTTGCCTGATCTACTGTGTGAGGTACAGGTATATACCAAGCTTCCTGAAGTCTTCTTGCAACCGCCCAGCTGACTAGCACCAACTGGACATGCCTGGACCTGCCTAAGCTCTGGCATCTGCTGAAGTGAATTTGGATCACCAAGAGGTGCTCCCAGGTCCTGGAGCCTTGAAGAATGTAAAAATGTTGAAGTTTGACCACCTCTCAAATGGGTATGTTTACCCTGACATTTGCCAGCTCGCAGTGACCTCCAAAGAGAACCTCTTTTCACCAACAGTGACAGTTTGCAACAACCAGCAAAGCAAAACCTGCACTTCGAGCTTCAGTGAGGATAGTCTGTTGTGACCACCTGTGCAAAACTCCAGCAACAACTGACTCTTCCCACTATAGCAAAAACTGTATGTAATGCTTAACATGCTCTTTATGCTGAAAAACTTCTCCTCGCTGCCTCCTCCATCGTGAACTGAACTTTTTGCACCAGACTTGAGAAGATAACTCTTCAGTGGGACCATCCTGGTCCCTTCAACTAACTTACTCTCCATCACAGTGAGCCTGAACTTGTGACTTTCCCCATGTCTAATGTGACCAGATAACTGTGTGTGGTGCTTTCTGCTTCTTGGAGCTATTTTTAATGCAATTTGGAAATTCTCTGGTTCTACTAATTTGATTTTTTGTCATTCAGGGATCATTTTATTTATTTCCATGTACTCTAATGTTCTAAATTAGTTTGGGATTTTTCTTGTGTTGTGCCTTCCCTTTATTACTGTTTGTGTGCTGCATAAATAGTTTACACATTGCCTCTAAATTAAGCCTGACTGATATTTGCCTAGCTACCAGAGGGTTAAACATAGGTAAATGTAATTAATTTTGTCATTCAATGATTGTGGTCTGAGTGGGGATTCCACCCCTCTCAACCAATATTCCAATTTCTTACAAAAGGCAAATGTAGGTAATTTATCTGGGCAGACTTCTCTGACTGCAAAAATTCTATAGGACTTAAAATGGAACTGCCACTTTTAGATCACTTCAAATAACGCCAATGCCCTGTGATGAATCTGCATTCAATTTGAAAAGAACTAACTAGGATGAACAGAACAAGCTTATGGCAAAGTTCATGCAGTTTTCTTAAATTGTGTGAAATATTTTCAATGTAACCTTTCCTAAAGGGCTGATATCGCTCAAGTGCTGATTGCGAATATATCATTTCCTTTTTTTATTCTTTTAAAATAGTAATACGTAACATACTACACTTCACGTTTTGGTAACAGATGTGTTTGTTCTGCTGCAAATTTAACCACATTGCTACATACCAAATAAGCTGTATGTGCTATGTGTCTGCTGACAACCGGCACATATTTGAATAGATCATGGGATTACATGTAGAATTTTACAATTGTAAATTTAATAAAACCATGGTATATTTTTAAAAAATCTGAGTAAGTAATCTTTACTTTAACTGCCATGGTCTACAATTTCGGCATTGACAAATAATCTTAATCATCACTAGTTTTACAGTTTGTATACGTCTTGGTAGCTGAAAAGTACAAGGAGCATTCAAAATATAACATTATTGTTGGTGGGTTGCATGCATTAAACTAGTCGCCATAATTGTGTTTTAGGTTACAACTAATGCAGAACAACTGTGGATAAACATCTTGAAAAATAAAACCGAGCTATCTTTTCCCATTGGGCAATAGATTATAATCGTTTATAAACCATATCAACTTTCATTTTTCTTTTTTACTGCTTTGTAATCATAATATTTATTGAGCATCAATGTTCAGATATTCAGTGCCAGGCTAAATGGGACAATTAGCCATTTGGTGGGTCGTAATTGATGAGACATCAAAATGTCTACCGCTGAAGCATTCATCTTTGTGATGAAATACTGTGAATACAACAGAAAAAAAAACTTTTTTTAAGCAAATGCTGAAAACTTCAGCGGAATGAACTATAGTGGTGTTAGGCATGACATGCTGTGATGTCGAGATTGCTCTGCAAAAAATGTGTGTGACCCGCTCCTATCACTTTAAATTTCACAAGAAATTCATCGTTTGGACAGAGCACAGTTTTAAACTTGTGGATCCCATTTTTATGTGGAATATAACAGCAAAAATATAGCAACAAGAATAGTATTAAAGAAAGGTAACACGTGTATTGTGGTCAGCAGACAAACTCCTTTTGATTCCTCCTGAGAGAGTTAGAAAAACGCCAGTGGTGTAGCATGTCCATGCATTACCAGAACCTAATGGATCTACCTCCCAATGGTCTACGACTCACCCATCTGATTCCTCATTTTGATAGCTTTTTCAGTAATTATTTTAGTGTTCACTTTAGCGCTTAGTTGTCTCTTAGGTCTTTAGCGCTGTGTGAGAATGATGATAATAACAATATGACGTATGCATAAATAGTAAGTGTGCAGGACTCCATTTAGGTTCAATATGGTTCTGTTTTAGAAAACCATTGAGGCTACGAATGTGAATTTAGGTACACAAATGCACACTTTATGAGTATAAAGTCATGTTATAAATTTGAAGTTGTAAAATGATTTACCCACCCACTAGTGTGGTGCAAGGTTATATGAGCACAAATCTTCTCCAGGGTCGATGCTTTGGGAGTTTGTGAACACCTTGTGAATATTTGCATAAGTGTGCATGGTACAGTCAGTCCCCTTGGACGGTGTGAGAGCTTTAGGCACTGATTTATACTTTTTGGTGCAAAACTGCACCAACATAGTTTTGCACTAAAAAGTTTAGCACCGGCTTACACCATTTCTGAGCACCAACTGGGTACCATATTTATGGAATGGTGCAAGCCAGTGTAAAGGCTAGACTAGCTAAAAAAAAAAAAAATGACAGCTGGGTGGGGCTTCCGGTATGGCAGAAGGGGGTTGTGCACCAAAAAATGACATTATGCAGGTTTGAGTAAACAAAAATTACTCTAACCAGCGTAGCATCATTTTCTGATGCAAAACCATCCATACAACATGACTTCTGTCTTAGAAAAGACAGGAGTCATGCCCACCATCGCAATAGCCAGCACAGGGGACCAGAGTCCTCTGGGCATGGCCATTGCACTCAGTGCCATGTAGGGGTGCCCACTTCAGGGCCCCCAATGGCACTTAAAAAAAAACAAAAAACTGACCTCTACTTACCCTCATCCGCCACTGTCCCTCTGGTGTGGGTGGGGATGTCCATGGTGTTCAAGCATTGAAATAGGCCCACAGGTCCCCTAACGCCTGCCCTGACCCTGGCATTAATATTTGACCCCTCCTACTCCATGTCTGATTTTAGCACAGGGGGGATAAATATGGCGCTAAGATCATAGAGTTATTTTTAGCATGGGAGTGCCTACTTTGCATCTCATTGTCGCAAAGTAGGTTTCCATGTCCAAAAAATGACTTTAACTCCATAAATTTGGCGCTAGATGGGTCTAGCGCCAAAGTATAAATATGGAGTTAGTTTTGCACCGAATTTGCGAGAAAAAAAAATGAAGAAAACTTGGTGCAAAACAAGTATAAATGTGCCCCTTACTCCTTTCAAAGGTGTGAGAAAACCTCCTTTATCTATGTAACGATGGAAAGGGAACACCCCCTAGTTTGCGGGGCTGGAAGGGAAGGGATTTTGTCATGCGTGAAAAAATGATTGCCCAATTTATTTTAAAAATAGCAAATGAAAATTTCCTATGCATATACGTAAATTTACTCCATATAGATTTCCAAATGTTAAATGTTTATGAGTGTGAATCACAAGATCACAGGAATGAATTTGCAACATTGAATCAAAAACAAAATCAGTTTGCTGAAGTGTTTCCATTTACAAGTTAAATATAGCGACTTCTTAAGGCTGTGTTTTATCACCTTTGAGGAATATTAAAAACAATTGGAATTGACAGCAGGGGTAGGATTATACTTTGTGCCCAGGGGTACTATGACTATTTGCACCACCTTTCTGAACTCATAAGCCACTTTGAGTTTAGACGACAGACAGATGCTTGAACAGCCCCTTCTTTGACATGCAGCTAATGCATTGTAAATAATTTGCCACAACATCAAACAAGTCATTGGAAGGAGTACCAATTGCGCACTCTTGGCATTAAAGATGCTAGTCTTGGCATTAAAGGACTCATAAAACTGTGACCTGTATCTGCAGATTGATTTTGGCATGGTACTAATGACTCTTAGTCATTTTTCTGGTAGTCTAATTCAAGCATACACTTACTAGTAGACTATCTGGGTGATTTGAATGTGAAAGTGGCCTGAAAGGCTTGCTGGTTGCCGAAACACAAGCTCACGTGTGATATTTACCAACTGGGGCAAACGTTGTCAGTCAAACCTCTGCAGTCTAGTTTAACCCCTTAGCTGCTGGGCCTTTTCCCCCCCAGTGCTGAGCCCTTTTTTGGCTATTTGGGGTAGTTTGCGCTTAGGGCTTCATAACTTTTTGTCCACATAAGCTAACCACGCCAAATCTGCGTCCTTTTTTTTCAACATCCTAGGGATTCTAATGGTACCCAGAGTTTGTGGTTTCCCCTGGAGGAGACCAAGAAAATAGCCAAAATACAGTGAAAATTTAGTTTTTTCCAAAAAAATGGGAAAAAAGGGCTGCCGAAGAAGGCTTGTGGTTTTTTCCCTGAAAATGCCATCAACAAAGGGTTTCTGGTGCTGAAATCACTATCTTCCCACCTTTCAGGAACAGGCAGACTTGAATCAGAAAACCAAATTTTTCAACACAAATTTGGCATTTTACTGGGACATACCCCATTTTTACTATATTTGGTGCTTTCAGCCTCCTTCCAGTTAGTGACAGGAATGGGTGTGAAACCAATGCTGGATCCTGGAATGCTAAACATTTCTGAAAACTAGACAGAATTCTGAATTCAGCAAGGGGTCATTTGTGTAGATCCTACAAGGTTTTCCTACAGAAAATAACAGCTGAAATAAAAAATATTGAAATTGAGCTGAAAACAACAGCCATTTTTCTTTATGTTTTACTCTGTAACTTTTTCCTGCGATGTCAGATTTCTGAAAGCAATATACCGTTTTGTCTGCTGGACTCTTCTGGTTGCGGGGATATAAAGGGCTTGTAGGTTCATCAAGAACCCTAGGTACCCAGAGCCAATAAATGAGCTGCACCCTGCAGTTGGTTTTCATTCTATACTGGGTATACAGCAATTCATTTGCTGAAATATGAAGAGTGAAAAAGAGGAATCAAGAAAACCTTTGCATTTCCAAAATGGGATCAAGATAAGGTTTTGAGGAGCAGTGGTTATTTGCACATCGCTGAATTCCGAGGTGCCCATACTAGCATGTGAATTGCAGGGCATTTCTCAAATAGATGTCTTTTTTACACACTCTCTTATATTTGGAAGGAAAAAATGTAGAGAAAGATAAGGGGCAATAACACTTGTTTTGCTATTCTATGTTCCCCCAAGTCTCCCGATAAAAATGATACCTCACTTGTGTGGGTAGGCCTAGTGCCCGTGACAGGAAATGCCCCAAAACACAACATGGACACATCCTATTTTTTTTATAGAAAACACAGCTGTTTTTTCCAAAGTGCCTACCTGTAGATTTTGGCGTCTAGCTCAGCCGGCACATAGGGAAACCTACCAAACCTGTGCATTTTTGAAAACTAGAGACCTAGGGGAATCCAAGATGGGGTGACTCGTGGGGCTCTGACCAGGTTATGTTACCCAGAATCCTTTGCAAACCTCAAAAAGTGGCTAAAAAAACAAGTTTTCCTAACATTTCGGTGACAGAAAGTTCTGGAATCTGAGAGGAGGCACAAATTTCCTTCCACCCAGCGTTCCCCCAAGTCTCCCGATAAAAATGATATGTCACTTGTGTGGGTAGGCCTAGCGCCCGCGACAGGAAACGCCCCAAAGCGCAACGTGGACACATCAAAATTTTTGGAAGAAAACAGAGGTGTTTTTTGCGAAGTGCCTACCTGTAGATTTTGGCCTCTAGCTCAGCCGGCACCTAGGGAAACCTACCAACGCTGTGCATTTCTGAAAACTAGAGACCTAGGGGAATCCAAGGAGGGGTGACTTGCGGGGCTCGGACCAGGTTCTGTTACCCAGAATCATTTGCAAACCTCAAAATTTGGCTAAAAAAACACATGTTCCTCACATTTCTGTGGCAGAAAGTTCTGGAATCTGAGAGGAGCCACACATTTCCTTCCACCCAGCGTTCCCCCAAGTCTCCCGATAAAAATGATACCTCACTTGTGTGGGTAGGCCTAGCGCCTGCGACAGGAAACGCCCCAAAGCGCAACGTGGACACATCCAAATATTTGGAACAAAACAGAGGTGTTTTTTGCGAAGTGCCTACCTGTAGATTTTGGCCTCTAGCTCAGCCGGCACCTAGGGAAACCTACCAAACCTGTGCATTTCTGAAAACTAGAGACCTAGGGGAATTCAAGGAGGGGTGACTTGCGGGGCTCGGACCAGGTTCTGTTACCCAGAATCCTTTGCAAACCTCAAAAAGTGGCTAAAAAAACAAGTTTTCCTCACATTTCGGTGACAGAAAGTTCTGGAATCTGAGAGGAGCCACAAATTTCCTTCCACCCAGCCTTCCCCCAAGTCTCCCGATAAAAATGATACCTCACTTGTGTGGGTAGGCCTAGCGCCTGCGACAGGAAACGCCCCAAAGCGCAACGTGGACACATCCACATTTTTGGAAGAAAACAGAGGTGTTTTTTGCGAAGTGCCTACCTGTAGATTTTGGCCTCTAGCTCAGCCGGCACCTAGGGAAACCTACCAAACCTGTGCATTTCTGAAAACTACAGACCTAGGGAAATCCAAAGAGGGGTGACTTGCGGGGCTCGGACCAGGTTCTGTTACCCAGAATCCTTTGCAAACCTCAAAAAGTGGCTAAAAAAACAAGTTTTCCTCACATTTCGGTGACAGAAAGTTCTGCAATCTGAGAGGAGCCACAAATTTCCTTCCACCCAGCGTTCCCCCAAGTCTCCCGATAAAAATGATACCTCACTTGTGTGGGTAGGCCTAGCGCCCGCGACAGGAAATGCCCCAAAACACAACGTGGACACATCACATTTTTTCATAGAAAACAGTGCCTACCTGTGGATTTTGGCCTCTAGCTCAGCCGGCACCTGGGGAAACCTAGCAAACCAGCACATTTTTGAAAACTAGAAACCCAGGGGAATCCAAGATGAGGTGACTTGTGGGGCTCAGACCAGGTTCTGTTACCCAGAATCCTTTGCAAACCTCAAAATGTGGCTAAAATAACACGTTTTCCTCACATTTCGGTGACAGAAAGTTCTGGAATCTGAGAGGAGCCACAAATTTCCTTCCACCCAGCGTTCCCCCAAGTCTCCCGATAAATATGATACCTCACTTGTGTGGTTAGGCCTGGTGCCTGCGACAGGAATAGATCACACAACGGTCAATGTTGGTTCTTACGTGAGGCAGCTGTTGACCCTGGGGTGATCCATTCCTGACACAGGCACTAGGTGTAGGCACTCAAGTTGGGTAGTGTTTTTATCAGGACAGGTGAGGAGTCACTGGGTGGTAGGAATGTTGTGGATCCCAGCATATTCCTGTAGTTTGTGTGACAGAAATGCGAGACACATTGAGGTTTTTTTCAACATTTCAGCTTTGCAGGGTATTCTGGGTAGGAAAGCTTTGGGGAATCCACACAAGTCACACCTCTGTGGACTCCCCCGAATGTCTAGTTTCCAGAAATGTTTGGGTTTAGTGTGTTTCTCTATATGGCCGCCAAATCCAGGACCAAAAACACAGGTGCCTGCCTTACAAAACCAGTTTGTTTTGCCATAGACAATTTTGATGTCTCCACAATATGATTTGGGTGGTGGAATTTGGGGCTGAACTAAATTGGGGAGCTCCCAAGAGAGCACTCTCTCTCTGCTTGCCGCCGCATTCACCTGCTCTCTGGGTTGGCCTAACCCACTATTACCCAGTTGCACGAACAGCTTGCGAAGGGACAGCAGGACTGTCCTCATCACCTCCCTCATAATGTACTGGAAGAGGAGTTATCGAATGGGACTCCTCTGACTGAAAAATCACTCTCAGAGTCTGCGCCATTGTCCTATCCCTCAGATGCTGTCTCAGTATCTGATGTCTCAGTCTCTGATCCTATGTCAGAGCGGTCCTCTATAACCCGAGTGCAGGCAGCAGTCATCCATCAAGATGCCATCTCTGCTATTGGCTAAACTGTTGCTCTAAAACACTAGCCTACGTAGACAGTCACAAAATCGATGGTGTGTGTGAGATACTTGCAACAGTAGAGGCCACCTTACCTGCACTTCTTCCCTCAATCAGCACGTACTTTCAAGACACTCAAAAAACACCTTGTCACATACCATTCGTCACAGTCTTTAGCACCTCCTGCGCCCAGTCCAACAATCATTATTGGTGCTCCCACTCCCTCCTCCTCGGATTCCCTCATTACCACCCAGCAAAAGTGCCCTTCATCTCTCCATAGACTTTACTAATGTACTCAGCTATTTACATAAAATACAGATTTGCTCTTTGCAGTAGGCATATAAACCTTCTGCACTTCTTTATGGCACTAAAACTGCCACTAGACAAGTTGGACCCTTTTCCCCCCAGGGAAACCACACACATATTGACAAAAGTGATATATATATGACAGCCAACCACCTGAAACTCAACTCAAGCAAAACCGAAATAATCCTCTTTGGCCCACACAAAAAAACCTGGGACCCCTCATGGTGGCCCACCACGCTAGGCCCTGCACCCACCCCCGCCAACTACGCACGCATCCTCAGCATCATCCTAGACTCCTCCCTCTCGATGACCCAACAAATCAACGCTCTTACCTCCTCATGCTTCAACACACTCTGTATACTGAAAAACATTCAAATGGATCCCCACAGAGACCAGAAAAACTGTCACTCACGCACTCATCAGCAGCAGGCTTGATTATGGAAACGCCCTCTACGCCGGCACCACTGTAAAACTCAAGCGCAAACTACACGCATCCAGAACTCAGCAGCACGACTCATCCTCGACCTCCGCCGACACAAACACATCTCTCCACACCTCAAATCCCTCCACTGGCTCCCCATTGACAAAAGGATCACCTTCAAGATCCTCATCCTCGCACACAAATCACTCCACAACACAGGCCCTGCCTACCTCAACGAGAGTCACCTTCCAAACCCCCACACGAAACGTTCGCTCAGCTGACCTCTCTCTCGCCTCTGTCCCCCGCATCAAACACACCACCACCGGGGGCAGATCCTTCTCCTACCTTGCACCCAAAACCTGGAACGCCCTCACAACCCACCTTCGCAAGACCCAAAACCTACTTCTTTTCAGGAAGGGCCTCAAAAAATGGCTTTTCGAACAGTGAACCTCCCAGCCCCTTTCCCTCCCCCCATCCCCCCCCCCAGCGCCTTGAGACCCTCACGGGTGAGTAGCTCGCTTTATAAATCTCTTTGATTGATATAGATCTACCTCTATATATATATATATATATATATATCTATCTACATAGATATATCTATAGATATATCCATGTACCTAGATATATCTATCTACATAGATATATATAGATCTATATATACATCTATTTTTTTTTAGTTGTTGTATGGTTTCCTTGGGGGCCTAAATGGCCCCCAGGGAAACCCTACAACATCTATAAAAAAAATATTGCCCCCACAGGGGGTCACCCTGCCCACGGGCGACCCCCTGTCATTTTATTATTATTTTTTTTTAGAAAAAAAAAAAACAATCCCCTGGGGGGGCGCAATTTTATAAAAATTATGCCGGGGGGGGGGCGTTTTCCGGGGGGGCCGCCCCTCCAAAGTGAAATCCCTGGTGTCTAGTGGTGTTTCATGGCCCCCGATCGCAGCTGTGCTGCGATCGGGGGCCAGGAAACACTTTCAGAAGGCCTCGTAAGAAAGGAGAGACTCTCCCCTTTCTTACAAGGCCTTTTCAAAGTGTTTCCTGGCCCCCCGATCGCAGGTGTGCTGCGATCGGGGGGCCAGGAAACCTGAAAGTGTTTCCTGGCCCCCGATCGCAGCACAGCTGGACCGGGGGCCAGGAAACAATTTCAGGAAGGCCTCGTAAGAAAGGGGAGACTCTCCCCTTTCTTACGAGGCCTTCCCGAACGTGGGAAAGGCCGTTTTTCCCCATCAAAGTAGGAAGCGGCCGCAAGGCTGCTTCCTGCTTTGATGGGGAAAACACCTTTGAAACGTCAGAAAGGGGTGGGTGGGGGCCGGGGGGAGACACGGAAGCTTCCGTGTCTCCCGGGGGAAGTTTAAAAAAAAAAAAAAGCCTCGGGTGCGATGCACCCGAGGATTTATTAATACCCTTCCTGGTGTCGCCCACTGGTCGTGACCCGCACCAGGGAGGGTGTGTGGGCGTCAGCCAGTGGCCGACGCCCGCACCGAAAAGGTTAAGAAAATCAAATTGATTGTTTTTATTGCACAATAATTCAAATCGTGTTGCTCCTCTCCAATTTTTAGGACCAAGGATTACAGTGATCAGTCTGCAGTGGGTATCCTCTAGCTCCTTGTGTTAGATAGGAGGCGTCACTCTAGGTGCTATATGACCCAGCACACTTTCCCACAGCACAGGGCACGCGGGGCAAAGACTGGGCCAATATGGGCCTGTCTGAGCCCATCAAAGCTTGACAGTGACTAGGCTGTCAAACTCTGATGGGCCTCCCTTCTGACATCCCACAACAGACAACACCTTGGTCATTGTGCTCATTTTGCAATTATGGACAAGAGTAAATTGTCCATAATTGGAGCTGATAAGCTGATAAGGGGGCCTCGAAGTTAACTCCAAAACATACTGTTAGAAAGGAACTATGGTATTGATTGATTAAGAAATCGAATCAGTAACAGAGACAATTGGCACCATCAAGGGTAGAGTTAAGAGGACTCCACTGTGCCATCAGCATTTCCATCAAAGCATCTAATGGGATGGATCGTAGTGGGACCGATAATACAAATTTAATTTCTGTCGCAAATGTGGCTGTAACCAATAACCCTTGGGACATTCATGAATCACTCATCGAGGTTAGTGTTTCACTTTCACTACAACCACCTCTTCTCCAGCCAAGAATTAAAAGCTGATGGGCCCCACGAGCTACATGAAATCAAGGGCCAAACACACAGGGCCTATCACTTAGGGTACCGAGAACAAGACTGGTGCGGAACTGCTTAATTTGCGCTTTAATTTAGACATCAAAATCAGGGCTTTATTAATTAACCAATAAAATGTTAGCTATAGAGGCCTATATAAGATCGCCAGTACAGGTGGCACAGAATAAACTGGCAGCCTTGGAGTCCCCGAGGTTTGTGCTATCGGCTACTCTGGATACACTTCCCCTCAAGCCAAGCAATTCTTTTGACAGGACAACACTGGGCCATCTGCCTTGTGTAACCAGCGAGCTATGTGGAACTGTTGGATTATTTTGTTAATAAATGGGGGAGAGATGTTTTTATATTGTGAACAGAGGACTTTCAGACCATTGTGTGTCCATTGCCATCAGATGTTTGTGGGTTAGGGGATATTTAGGGTTTAGCTCAATCTCGCTTCAGACATAATAAGTATGGCGATTAAATCAATAGGCCATAAGCAAGTATAATGTTTCTAAGGCCATTGATGCATGCCCAGCTCCATGTAATTTACTACCAAGATTTACCAGCAGGGATGCCTGTAGCAGTATTGACCATATTCTAATTTATTTCATGACATCCGTAGCATTCTCGATCTCACAGTTAGACGAACAAGCTTGAGCGACCATAACCTTGAGCAGGTTATCGATAATGAAACGCGCGGCGAATTTAGCGGTGGAGAGACAAAATAGGCCCAGAAATAAGTGGGCTGAAGCCCACCCTGAAAATTTCCTTTGTACCTTGTAGTTTTAAATTTTGCAACATGTGTGGATGAGAATGTTGAGTCTTGGCAGACTGTTGAAGTGTTCCAAACAATATGCATGACGATGCATTCACTTATGTTTTGGGCCTCCGAACTACAAAAATAAATAACATGGTTGGTTCAATCATGCATCTTCAAAATCACACAAGCAATTAAATGAAGCCCTCAATAAGAGGCCTAGAAACAGAGAGGCTGAAAAATCCCTTAGGAATTGTTACAAACATGCTCTGCTTCTAAGAAAAAAGGAGGTCCAGATAGAGGATTTGGAAAATGTGGTATCGGCGAGTAAATTTAACAACAATGTTTTATTTTGGAAGACTATAATTTCACCTCTCTTTAAGGAAGCCTCGGCTCTGCTCAACAAGTGGAATCTCTGAGTATGTGCCAAGACTAGGTGAATTAAGAGAACAGAACTGAAGCATTTAAAATCAGGACCACCGCATTCAGGCTTACATAAAAAGAGGTTACCTCATATTTAGAAATGTGTAGTAAAGGAAAGGCACGTACTTCTGATGGCATCCCAGTGGATTTGTTCAAGCACACCATTGACATATGGGCATCTATTTTAACACTTCTGTTTAATGCAACAGGTTATGGCAACTCTCCAGGTCAGGGACAAAGACCATTGTTGTCATTATTTTTAAAAAGGGAATCCGTTTAGATCCAAAGTGCTACTGCCTGATCTGCCTTCTGGACTGTGAAGATAGATCCTTGGCAGGGTCCTATTGGAGAGATTAAAAGCCTGACACAGTAGTAATTGCAAGGATCGCTGACAGTTTGCAGCAAACTTTTTATGCATTCATAGAGTTCACAGAAAACTGAGATTTGAAGGTTAATCTAAATTATTCTTTCACGATGATTTGTGGATTGGGCACGACACAAACTCATACAGACAATAAAAAAGGAGTCCATATTCTTAGTATAATAAACTACTCATACTTTGCTGTAAAATGTGACCCACTTGATAATTGGGGGCACTTTTGGAATATTAGGAGCAAGCAGTTTACACAGTTAGTGCAACGGATTTTTATATTTCTTGCAAAATTGAGCCATAAACCAGTTTAGGAAATGTGTCTAATTTACAGAACTAAGGGCCATATTTACAATTGTTATGCACCTCTGCTGCATCACTTTTTTTGATGCACCAACAGCGCAGACCTCTATCTACAAGGCCATGCAAAGTCACTTTATATATCTTTCCAAGGCCTTTTAGATATGGAGTAAGGCAATGCAGCGCAAGTTGCTGCGTTGCCTTACTCTGCATCAAAGTGGTGTTCTATGGGTGTTGCGGTGGGTGTTCCCACTCAGCACCCCTGGATTTTGATGCATTCCCAGATTTTCAAGGAATTGTAAACCAGGGAATGCGTCAAAGGCTTTTATCTCACTCAAGGGAGTGATGAGGGAGGTGCAATAAGGAGAAATATCTTTATTTCTCTTCATTTTATTTCTTTTTCTATGTGCGCTGCATTACACAGCACACATGGAAAGAGGAAAACATCTCTTTTGATTGTTTTTATGCAGGGAGGTATCCCTCCCTGCACAAAAACAAACATCCCCGCAATGTGGACACCATTGTATGGTGCTGTTGTGCAGCCATTTTAGTTTTAGTTATAGTTTCATACAGATTATTTTAGCAAACTGGTCCTGCCGCTGTGCACTTTAACCTAGATATATTTTATTCAGCTTAATTTTATTCTTTTAACAATGGCCACTCTTGCTCTCTCGTTTTATTTTCTCTATCTAGCTGTCCTTTGCCTATGCCAGCACAGCGTTCTTAAACAATACAGTTCTTTCACTCTTTCTCAAGGCTGCAGTAAGATAGGTTGCCTGCAAACATAGTAACCCTTTGTCTCCAGTGTTCATAGAAACATACACACTCTTGCGTGGGGATCCTTTCTAAGAACATAAGTTGTTTTATTATAAAAACACTACTTTGACCCATATACGTTAGAGGGAGATTCCAGCCAGATGGCCATGACTCTATGCTGATTGCTGAGTGATTCGCTGCCTATGGTGTAGACTACAGGCCTCTTGCTCAGGCATGAGGGATGATGTCTTCCCAGGCGAACCTGAATGGTAGAACTGGAGCTTAACATGCTATGCTCTAACATAGCGTAAGGAGGAGCCATTTTAATGACTAGTGACAATATTGTAGCATTATTTTTATGTTTCACTCTCCTTGTCACAATTTGAATCCTGTCATGCTTCATCGTCCTAGTTATTGCATTACATGCATTATTATCTAAGATGCAGTTACTTCAATAAAACCTTATTGAATTATATTCTACCTCTGAATGTCCTTGTATATGTAAGACTAATGTAACTGAGAGAAACTGAAGAGATCTGAGTGACCACAATTTCCCTGAGGACTCAATTGTGTCATGTGCTCAGTTGCCCAATCATCCCTACTCTTGGGTGGAGATGAAGCACTGCTAGTTAGCTGGAACAAAACTGGGATTAGGCCGGCAGGTGTCACCTGTAGTGGGTTCAGACTCAGTCCCCCACTGTTGAAGTGATTCTGCCACCCAAATCCAGTAGTCTCATTAGGATAATGAGAGCCTATGAGACATAGCACCACCAACGTTTGGTCAGGCTCTATTTTTCAGGTCCTCCTGAGTATCTCTGTCTAACTACATGCAAACACACCTCAGTACTATATACGGAGAAGTTTGTGGTATTAAGGATTTTCCTCCTCAGCTAAGTAGGGAGTACCTAATTAATGCTGAAGGTTGTTGAAGCTTGAACTCTAAAAGGATAATCCCCATTTGGTGTGCTTACCTCTGACCAAAATGTGCTATTCATCATGGCACACCCGCAACAGGAAGCAATTTCAGACAATATGCAACCGACCCTTACTACACATTTATTGGCACATGGCTAATGGCCCAGTGGGGCCAAGTTACATTTGTTGTTGAGGCTCATCCAGCCTATAGAACAGACATTTTCTATTCTTGGGTAATTTCACCACCATACACCTGCAAACATATCTGCACAATACAGAGCATATGCATATATAGAAAGACCTCTATCTTACCAATAACATAATAATTGGCTTGATGGAACCTGTCCCCATACAATTCTACGCATTACGTTAGGTCCTCTAAGTAATGATGGTCCAACCTGGCCTTTATTGGCCACATCTACACGCACCCTGCTGCAGCAAACTTAACGGTAGCTGAAGTCTGTCACTTGTATGCTGAGCTTACGGCAATATACAGACTATTCTACAGTTTGTAATGCAAAAATTAAATACAAACCCAGCACATGCTGCTCTGGTGCAACCACATGCAGTAACTCCAGGCATTCATCTAATAAAGATTATACCAAGAAAGCTCCTGATGGTTCTAAAAAACGCTGGGATAAAAAACAACAAGCACCTAAAAATGAAAGGAGAGAATCTCTGCATACGGAGACCCCACAGAATAGATATAATCTCAGAAATAGAGAAAACATTAAACGCCTGACAGATTTCAATATACTGATACACGCCACTCTCGTTCCTTTCAGGACTCACCGGACAAATGCAGTGAGCGAGGTAGGCTTCCCCAACAAAAAACTCCAATTTGAAAAGAAAAAAGTGGCAGCAGTTGCAGTTTGTCATGCCACTCAAGAAGAGGGCTTTATTGAAGAACAAGAAGTGGGCAATAGTGCTATTAGACAGCGCTGCAGAGGTCACAATAGTTCACCAGAATTTTCAAGAGCTTCAGGAGGTGAAAGCAAATGATGACTTCTTACAAGCTGAAACAGCGGACATGCGTGTCTCCACGCTTGATAGGGTGTACAAAGTAACATTACAGTTAGAAGGAGACATTGAACACACAATCAGCGCAATCTTTTGGTACCGTGTCATAAACATATATGATATTCTACTGCCCGAAAGGGATTGGCCACCTGAATTTGTCCGTACTTGCCCATATGGGGAAGATGTTATCAAACCTTCTTTCTCACTCCTTGTACCCGATGAGCTCCCAGAATCCTACGCTATTGATTGAGCATTGGCTCAGGCACCCGCGTTATGCTGCAAGAACATAGGGTGGGATAGTGATTCCCCCTATCATGTAATTCCAATTAAAAATCAACCTCAACCTCAACCCCAGTATCCAATAAAATGAGATGCCAAAGCACCCTTGAGGGAAATCCTCACACAACTTGAGTACCAAGGCATATTCAAACCCTGCGTCTCACCAATTAATAATCCCTTATTCCCAGTAGCTAAATCAGGCCATTCGAACAGACTACAGACATTTAAACAGTCATACACGCACATACGCTATACAAAACTCACACAGCACAGCACTCATGAACAACATAGGGCACAAAAAATACAAAACAACACTGGGTATTTCCAATGGTTTCTTCTGCCAAAATATAGCACCTGACAGTAAAGACTTAACAAGTATCAGATCACTAGGCTACCAGAAAAAATTCTGTCTCTTACCCCAGGGGTACAAGAACAGTCCAGGACTGTTCGCAGCTCGTGTGACTTCAATATTGCACAACATTGACCCTGAAGCATTGTCCTATGTAGATGATATATATCTCACGGATGAAGAATTACTGCAACATCTAAGAAGGGTAGCCCGTATTGTTGTGGGATTTGCCAAATTTGGCTAGAAATTCAATTGAAAAAAAACAAAAATAGCCTTCTTTAGTGTCCTGTTTCTGGGATATAAACTATCAAGTGATGGAAACAGCCTAGCACCACAATACTTGGAAAAATGCACACAGGTACAACCTCCAAATACCATTTTGAACTCCAATCACTATTGGGTTTGCTACATTTTGGCAGAACTTACATTCAAGATTACACATCATGCATAAAACCTTTATATGACTTAATACGTCCTGACTTTTCCAGCAAACGTCTGGACAGTCGAACACACATGCATTCTCAGAGCTTTGCAAACAGACATGCCTGCAGCACAACACCTACACACACAGGACAATAAAAAACATCTGGTCATCGGAGTACTTGCTGGTGCCATTGGTTCTACTTATGTAACTTTCAATGAGGGTGAGACGGTCCCGATTGCATACAAATAACATTTGTACTCTACAGAGGAACAACGCTTTATTCCCACTGAGAAGATTCTCACTGCTGTGCAGATAGATGTCATGAAAGAAGGACCACTGGCCCAGGGGAAACACATTATTTGTGTATCTCCAATACAGCCCTTGGAGTTGTTACCAAAGCCAGCATTCAAAACGTTGAAGCGTTACATCCATGTTGGAATCAATGGCAATGTCTTTGACAGCCACTTATGTCGACTACATGTGGGGGAAAGTAGCTGATCTGAAGGAAACGCTACCAAACATCCATGTTGTACATACAGTTGGACACCAGTGCACTGGAATACACGTTGCTGGAAATACACTGGCTGATGAAGCAGCCAAATAAGCATTAACTTGTTCTGGAACTAAACAGGATGATGACATATGGGCTGCCATGAAAGCCACGGCTGAAGGCATGCCCTTTCCAAAAGCATTTCCTGCTAAATATTCCTACTGAATGAGATGCTTGCTTGATGCAGAAGTAAAAATACCAGGCGTGGAAGTTCAAGTAATTCCCAATAAAGACATAAGACTAGAGTTGATTAAAGCAGCGCATGAGGGGGTTGCATCTGCCCATGCTGGTGTGGCGGCTACAATATAGTTATTGGTGGCCAGGTCTATACAAACAGACCAAGCAGTATGTCCTTTGTTGTGAAATTTTCAAACAAATTAAGGGATCCACTGTCAAACGCCCACTGTAGACACCCCTCCTAATTTCCAACAAACCTTTACATTGTGTGTACTTGGACCATTGTGATCCCCTAACATCGGACAGTGCATACAAATACATCTTAATCACTGTAGACTCTTGCTCTAGATTTCTATGGGTGTGGCCACAATGCTCGGCTGACGCTTGGACTGTTAATAAAGATTTGCAAGTCTTTATCGGCATCAGAATTAAGGATATACCAATAACATATACTGGCTGGATTCCAAACTTTCAATAAACAATGTAATAATACCCGGAGTTGTTTCTGATGACTGGAATGTAAAACAGTTGATTCTGTGATGATTGAATTGCAGTATTTTACTGTATTTGAAAGTGAGGATGTTTATCAATCTAAAGAGCATTATGATGACATGTTTTGCTATACTTATTATGGACACCACTTAATTCACAGAGCGAGTACCCCAAAGTCTATTTTTAATTACACACAATGGGAACATTATACAACTCCACCACAAGGGAGTTCTAAAACATATTCTGAAATGTTAAAAATGTTGAGTCATATTATTTCAAATTGCCATTAATGGAAAATGTAGACATATAATTGACGGATACAAAATTCATTTGGTTGGCTATAGAAGTCTATGAATATTGGCTAAAGTTGATTGATTGACTCAAAAAGTGTGTGGGGAACACAAAATTGGCAAATATGGGGAAAGGAAGCTTTATTTAGAGCACGCCTGGTACCTGTTCAAATGATATTTTCAAAGGAAACAGTACAACAGACAAGTTGTTTAGGCTTCGCGAAAATTAAGGATTTGAATACGCCCAGTATTCCTGCCCCTGCAAAATTTTATAAATGGCAAAAGTATATAAATACAACTGAAGATTAGCTTGGTGAATGGGTACAGAATGGCACATTTAATGCTTCACTTTCACATCCTGGTGAGTGGTTATTGTTGCCAATAGATACCAACGGGTGTCATAAATGTTTTATAAACTCCATGGGGGGTTTTAGAACAAGTAAGCTAGACCCTCGCTATGTGTCATCCGAACATGCAGGTATAGTAACAGCATACAGTGTAGGGAAACTATGCCAACAATGGTTGGAGAGTTCCTCAGTAGATCACCTCAAGGCCCCAGAAAACAATGCAGTAAGTGCTTCTTATACGCAGTTTATAATGAAATTTGGAAGCTTTCTCAACAAGAAGCTGCTGCCCGGTTAAGGCAAATAGATCAGAAAAATTTATAGAAGTCATTAGCTGTTGTAGGTAGTGGGATTAATACCCTGTCCGACCGGATATACACCTTAAACAACATTGTTTCTTCTGCAATAGACATAATACAAAGTGATGTGTCCTCTTTACATCATGGACAGAGTCAACTATGGTCCATTATGCAGTTGGGTTGGACGCTACAAACACTGAAGGCAGGTCGCGTTCCCTGGCAACACGTTAGCGCAAGGGACATATTTTCCACATTTAATTTGACACGAGAACAACAACTAATGACTAAGAAAGAAGCGTCTCATGTCATGTTAAATATTGACAAGATAGAAAAGTTGGCTTTTACTGTGGCTGAACTACCATCTGCTTAGAGGTTAATACACGGGGTCATTAATCTGCCTTTTTCAACACTTCAATTCATGTCCTGCTTAAAACACATTCCAGTAGGACTACATGAAAGGCTAGGAGATAGTTACATCCATGAGGAGTGGGAGATACCCTTCTCGTACAAATATCTCAGTGGCATCCAAGAAGTCTTTCTTAGTGGTAGTCAATGCAAGACTTCTGTCAGCCATTCGATGGTTTGTAAACAGCTGTCCTTGCACAGGACATGTAATGCTTCAGCAGCAAACTTGGCTTGTTATCTGAAGGGAGTCTTAGTCCCCTTGATTAGACCTGCATTCTAGGTGCCCTCGAATGGCAGCTATATCCTCCTATATAGTGAAAACTGTTGTGGGATGCGTGCCGGAAAAGTTTATTTGTTTCAATCTCTAAGAATGTTACATGATGCGGGAACGCACTTTTTCCTCCTACAAGACAGAGGGAAGTAGCTGAGATTTGGCCCCATATTGCTACTTCAAATGTGAATTTTGATAAGTTGAGTAGACTCAATGCTTTATTGTTTCAAAAACATGTGGCGCTCACATCTGCACAAAAAACCTATGCACTTCAGTTTGCAGGGTCATCAGCAGAGATATAGGGGGTTATTCTAACTTTGGAGGAGTGTTAATCCGTCCCAAAAGTGACGGTAAAGTGACGGATATACCACCAGCCGTATTACGAGTTCCATAATATATAATGGACTCGTAATACGGCTGGTGGTAAATCCGTCACTTTTCCGTCACTTTTGGGACGGATTAACACCTCCTCCAAAGTTAGAATAACCCCCATAGTCCCTTTTAAGTACTAACTTTCCGAGAGGCTTTGGTGAGCTTGTGGGATGAATATTTAATGCGTCCAGTACTACTGTAATCACAAAATTCTTTAAGGCTGTTGGTTCTGGTTTCATTCACACCTTCTCCTCTATATTTCGCTTAATACCTTCAGCCATCCACTCAAAATTCTCCAGTATTTTGAGGATTTCTGATAACTTTGGCTATAATAGGTGCCAGTTTGCTACTGCTACTTTTTCTGCGTAATGGCTGTCCTGCCGCAATAAGGAGGACTGAAAGCGCTTCCACCAGTGCAGCTGTGTCGTGAACACATGACGCAGTACTTTGGGGCATCACTCCTGGAGCAACAGGAGTGTGACTGGTCCATGTAATTTAGGCCGGTTTTAAAATGTGAGCAGCCCGTGTTTCTGTGCCTCTGGTGCTCATTTGAACATGCACTGAAAGCTTGTCTTTCTATGCAGCGCTTGCTTTCATTGGACGCCGATCTGTTGATGTTCTCGCTGAGGGCTCATTACCAGACATGAGCTTTGAGGGTGCATTTGCTACGGGAAGATGCTTATGAGTTGCCCTTTGTGGATGATGCAGCTCTAAACATATTGTTGGGCACACCATGGAATGCTGCTGCCTGGCCTGGAAGTGAGCTAACCCCCTCTCACCCCTTTGGTAGCTTGGAACGAGCAGGCAGGCTTTATTTCAGAGTTCTAGGTGTAAAGTATTTATATCAACACACACAGTAACTTAATGAAAACACTACAAAATAATGCAACACAGGTTTAGAAAGATATGAAATATTTATCTAAACAAAACAAGACCAAAATGAGAAAAATTCAACATCCACAAGTCAAGATATTAATTTTAAAAGCAAAAGAGTCTTAAATCCTTTTGTAAATAGGTAAAACACTGTTAGCATTGAAAAGTACCTGGATAGCGTCAAAATAACATGCATGGGCAAGTGTACATCAAAAAAGGTAAGCAGTGCGTTGATTTCTCACCCACAAGCAAGATTGTGTGTCATTTCTCCTTCACCGGTCAGGTTGGCGTGCGTCATTTTTCCTCTCTGTATGCGTCAATCCAGGCAGCATTCAGGCCTGGGCCGGCTTTGTGTCATATTTCTGTGCCCAGCAAGGTTTGCGTCCAATCGTATACGAAAAACTGTGCAGTCTGAGTTGCGACCTATCAGCCACCCTCAGTAGTGTTGTGCGTCATTTCTCCAGCCGCTTGCGTTGATCTTCCAGCCGCGCTACAAGTGGAGTGTTATTTTCAGGTGCAAGACCAGTGGCGCATCATTTCACAGCCGCGCACAGGAGTTTGCATCGAAAGTTCCCCTGCATGGCGGTCTGTGTGTTTATTTTCAATCTTGGTCTGCCAGCTTCACCTGTCAAGGCCCCAGGAACTGGATAGGGCACCACTTGGCAGGGCAGGAGTCTCAGCAAAGAGTCCAGGTGCTGGCAGGGGAAGTGTTTGATGGCACTGAGACTTTAACAACAGGAGGCAAGCTCGGGACAAGCCCTTGGAAATTTCTTCACAAGCAGGAATGTCCAGTCTTTGGCCCTCATTAGAACATTGGTAGTAAATCCCGCTAACCGCCATGCAGAGGCCTGCCAACACATCGCTGCGGCTGCGGAAATCTGCTACAGCTATTACGACCCAAAGGCCGCAATACGCCAAAATCTAGACACCCACACAAGTCCGCCACACCAAAGGTCAGTGATAAACTGGCGAGAACAAAACCTCCACCGTCAACAGGAATACGCCCACGCTATCACGACCCACGAATCCACGCGGGGTCTTTCAACCAAGGTATTCCATTAGCGGTACACACTGCCGCGCTCAAAATACACACACATTTACAAAACATAACCACACTGGACAATTCGAAATACACACACCTGATACACATACACACACCACTCCCACACACCCGAACCAATATATAACACACACCCACATCACCCACAAACCCCTATAACAAAAATTGAGAAAGAAGCACAGAGAGAGACACCACCATCATCCAACTAGCATCCACAGGCACACAACACTGTCACTCACACAACATCCACGCACCTCACACAACACACACATACACATCTCCTCAGACATCACAACACACACCACCTCACACATCACAACACACACCACCTCACACATCACTCACACCACACCATGGCACCGCAAAGACACCCCAGGTTCTCTGAGTGGGAGCTCAGGGTTATGGTGGAGGAAATCGTCCGGGTAGAGCCACAGCTATTGGGATCACAGGTGCAGCACACCTCCATTGCTAGGAAGATGGAGCTATGGCGCAGAATTGTAGACAGGGTCAACGCAGTGGGACAGCATCCAAGAACACTGGATGACATCAGGAAGAGGTGGAATGACCTACAGGGGAACGTGCGTTCCGTGGTCTCAAGACACCAGATTGCAGTTCAGAGGACTGGCGGTGGGCCCCCACCTCCTCTCCCACAACTAACAACATGGGAGTAGCACGTCTTGGCTATACTGCATCCTGAGGGCCTCGCGGGAGTAGCAGGAAGAATGGACTCTGGTAAGTCAAATCTTAACTATTACATCCCCCACCCTACCTGCATGCTATCACATACCCCCACCCTCACCCTCACCCCCATCACTCCAACACCTCACATATGTCTCACTATCACAAACCACCCATCCCAACACCAAGCCCTGCATGCAACACCAAAGCATGGACACCCATCACCAAAGCATGTCCTCTACAGATACCCACACAGATCCCCAAACCAAATATCACACAAGGTCATAGACAAGAATGTAAGCACTGGGGTACAGGGTCACCCACCCATTGCACACAATGGCACACACAGATGCAATAATCATGCCTTTACACCCCTGCAGGACCCCTACCCAATGTCACTGGACAGGAGATTCGAGACATGTCAACACCCCCCCACAGAAAAGGCCCACAGTGATGACAGCAGCTCTGACAAACTGGATCTAGATGACCAGCCCGGCCCATCTGAGACCTCGGGACATTTGGTTCCCCACACACTGGCACATGCCACCACAGAGCCTCCCCCCTCAGGAAACACCAGGCCAGCACCCACCCAGCGGCCCATCCCTCTGTCCCCAGGACACGACCAGCAGCAATGTGTCCACCACTACAGGGAACCCAGGCAAACCCACAAACCCAAAAACATCAGGGACCTGGGGGCAGTGGGCACACGGTTCAGGGGACAGAGGAACAGGAAAACAGGGGAACTGGGAGGACTGCTGTGCGACAGAGGGATGACAGACCCAGGGAACCCAGTTTCAGGAGACCCAGCGGCTGCAGGAGGAACAGTATTTGGGGATCAGGGAGGAACTCAAGTCCATCAACACCACCCTGGTCACCATTGTAGTGGTGCTGAAGGACCTTGTCAACACCAGGAGGGACACTGTGGCACAACAAGGGGCCTCTGACACTAGTCTTGATGATGAACTGCCCACCACCTCCGCCAGCACTAGTGGACAGGAGGCACTGCCACAGGACCACAACACCAGCACCTCACCCCCTTCAGATGGAGAACCACCCCGCAAACGGTCCCTGAGATCCAGGACAAAGACAGAGAACAATGCCAATACCCCGCCAAGAAATGAGACCACCCTGAATGTCATCCTTCTGTCCCACTTCGTCACCCTGTCCATCCTTAAACTGCCCTAGTTCCACTTACTATGCCCCTTTGGACAATGCACCTGTGAGACAAATAACTGGACTCTGCCATGGACATTCCTCCACCATCACCCCTTACCATTTTCCATCCCCCTCTACTAATTTGCACTTAAATAAACACCCTTGAATCACAAAACAATCTGGAGTCAGTCTGTGCTTTCAAAAATGTGTATTTGCTACAACTAAGGAAAATATCAATGTCCATTGTATGGTCAACATACCTATGTCACACAGCTCTCGTCCATGAGGTAATATAGCAGAGGTCACACAGTGGGACCCACATCTGTGAAACGGAAAGGCAAAGTGACAAGTCAGGGTCCATACACTGGGTGAAAGTGACAGACATATGATAGGTCTAACAATTGTATGAGATGTAGGAGGCAGTGATGTCTTCTTACCTGTGTCTCACTGGAAGTATTGCTGGATCACGTTGTTTCTGTTGTCGATATCCTCTTCTTCTGCCTCCTCTTCTTCACTGACCACAGGCTCCACAGCTGCCACAAGACCTCCTTCTGGACCATCCTCCTGCAGAAAAGGCACCTGTCGTCGCAAAGCCAGGATGTGCAGCATACAGCAGGCCACGATGATCTGGCACACCTCCTTTGGTGAGTAGTAAAGAGAACCACATGTCATATGAACGCACCGGAACCTGGCCTTCAGGAGGACAAAGGTCCTTTCGATCACTCTCCTAGTTCACACATGTGCCTCATTGTAGTGGTCCTTTGCCCTTGTCCTGGGATTTCTCACTGGCGCCAGTAGCCGTGACAGGTTGGGGTACCCAGAGTCACCTGCAAATGTCGAGGGACAACTGTTAGACACACACTAACGCTTAGGGACAACCCCAGACCCAGACAATCATTCACACAGAATAGGTTCCTTGTCCTCACCTATTAGCCACACACGGTGCATCTGGAGTTGCCCCATTACATAAGGGATGCTGCTATTTCTCAAAATGTAAGCATCATACACTGAGCCTGGAAACTTGGTGTTCACATGGGATATGTACTGGTCGGCCAAACACACCATCTGCACATTCATCAAATGGTAGCTCTTCCTGTTTCTGTACACCTGTTCACTCCAGCGTGGGGGGGGGGGTACCAAGGCTACATGTGTCCCATCAATGACGCCTATGATGTTGGGGATATGTCCCAG
This sequence comes from Pleurodeles waltl, assembly GCF_031143425.1. Lineage (NCBI taxonomy): Eukaryota > Metazoa > Chordata > Amphibia > Caudata > Salamandridae > Pleurodeles > Pleurodeles waltl. The sequence goes on along the minus strand of NC_090437.1, from coordinate 558,164,296 downwards.
GGCATAGAAGTCATCTATCACTGTGGCAAATCCTCCACCTGAGGGAAAACGATGTAGCTGCGCATGTGTTTCAGCAGGGCAGACAACACTCTGGACAACACGTTTGAGAACATAGGCTGGGACATCCCTGATGCAATGGCCACTGTTGTTTGAAATGACCCACTTGCCAGGAAATGCATTACTGATGGGACCTGCACTAGAGGGGGGATTCCTGTGGGATGGCGGATAGCTGAAATCAGGTCTGGCTCCAACTGGGCACACAGTTCCTGGATTGCGGCACGATCATGTCTGTAAGTGATAATGATGTGTCTGTCTTCCATTGTTGACAGGTCCACCAGCGGTTTGTACACCGGAGAATGTCGTCATCTCCTCACCTGCCCCAGCGGACGTGCCCTTTGAACGAGAACAGGGAGCACAGAGTCAGCCAACACTGAGGTAGTAAAAAAATAATTTATTGCACGCATTTGTCAATCCGCAATGTGCCTGTCACTGTGTGTATGCAAGGCCTAGATAGGTGTGACGCATTTAAAAATAATGCCATGTAGCCACCTGAAATGGTGGCTGCGTGACCTGTAATGTGGGACAAGGAGATACGACGTAACTGCGCTGGAGTTGTACACCGTCGCGGTAGGCGGGGGAAGACCGCGGCGCAATCCTGCATTGGTTAACATTGGGCCCTATGGGTCCCAGGAGCCAATGAAGATGTACGCCGGCGGTGACGGTACGCACCGTCGCGGACGTGACCGCCATTTTCTGTCTGTTCACTCACTTGATACCTGACCTTCGACAGGATAGGACCTACACTGCAAGTGGTGCTGTGACCTCAGTCCGGAACCCACGATGGTTCATGTGTCAGGGGAAAGTGCTCCTGCCTTCACTTCGGAGGAGTTGGAAAAGTTAGTGGATGGGGTCCTCCCCCAGTACACGCCACTCTACGGTCCTCCAGACAAGCAGGTGAGTACACTGTGAGCATGCTGTATGGGCATTGCCTGTTTAGAGTGGTGTGGATGTAAGATACGGGGGGACTGAGGCCTGCATGAGCGGACGGTGAGTGTATGTGCGTCAGGGCAAGGGTGGGAACGTGGGCCAATGACTGTGACAGTCCAAACGGTTAAAGATCATCCTTTTCCACTGTACTATTCCTCTAGGTCAGCGCCCACCAGAAGAAAGATATTTTGCGTGCCATCGCCAAGGACGTCCGGACCCTGGGGGTCCACCACAGACGGAGCACCCACTGCCGGAAAAGATGGGAGGACATTCGCCACTGGAGCAAGAAGACGGCGGAGGCCCAGCTGGGGTTGGCCTCCCAACATGGGAGGGGTGCCCGTCACACCACGACATGACCCCCCTGATGTTCTGGATCCTGGCGGTGGCGTATCCGGAGTTGGATGGGCGCTTGAGGGCATCACAGAAGCCACAAGGGGGTGAGTACCATCACATCCATCTGACTCTGCACGCATTACGAGGTGTCTGGGTGGGGAGGTGAGCAGTGGGTTACCCTAGGCCAGGGCGAGCTTTGTAGGCAAGGACCCCTTGTGAGGCAGGCTATGTGGCACCCCAACCCCACCAGTGGTAAGAGCCATCTACACCTAGTCAGGCTCCTGTGACTTCCATGTGTGCAGCAATCGGGCATATTCCTTGTACCCCATGTCCCTGTGATTTATTAGGGAACTCTAAGTGCATGGCGTAGGGCAGAGGGCTGCTGTGTCAGTAGTGTCTGCCAACGGTAGTGGTATTTCATGCACTGAACATGTCTTTCTTCTTTCTCCCCCCCCTTTTTGTGGTCTACCTGTTCTTGTGTGCATTAGCATCATCAGGCGGAGGAGCAGTGCCACCGGAGCAGGAGGGAGCTGCATCCCACATGGCCCTGGAGGGTGAGACAACGGAGTCTGAAGTCACCAGTGGGACGGAGAGCGAGGGGAGCTCCACGGCGGGGACAGGAGCAGAGAACAGTGACACCAACTCCTCCTCTGATGGGAGCTCCATTGCAGTGGCAGGCCCCTCTGTGCCCACCGCATCTACAGGTACAGCCGCCACCCACCCTACCAGCACCACCCTCCCAGCAGCCCCTCCTTGTGTGTCCCGTGGCTTCTCACCCAGGAGGGTGGGCATCTCCTTCGTCCCAAGCACCTCAGCCCTTGCCCCAGTCAGCCCTGCTGCCCTCAGTGAGGAGGCTATTGACCTCCTGAGATCCCTTACTGTTGGGCAGTCTACCATTCTGAATACCACCCAGGGTGTAGAGAGGCAGTTGCAACAAACAAATGCATACCTGGAGGGCATTCATTCTGGCCAGGCAGCCCAACAGCGAGCATTTCAGGCTCTGGCCTCTGCACTGATGACAGCCATTGTCCCTGTGTCCAGCCTCCCCCTCCAACCTCCTCCACCCAGACCCAATCCCCTGTACCTCACCCTATCCCAAGCACACAATCAGACCAGCATGCACACACCTCAACACACAAGGGTGGCTCGGGCAAACATAAGCAACACACATCCCACAGGCACTCACACAAGCATCATACCCATGCAGACATACTAACATCCACTGCCTCCACTGTGGCCCCCTCCTCCACGTCTCCCTCCTCCCTCCCTGTCTCGTCTACACTCACACCTGCATGCACTACATCTTCAGCCACTACCTCCATCACCAGCACGCCCATCACCACACACCGCTCAAGAGCACTCACCAGACCACTACCATTCACACATCCCCTGTGTCCTCTCCCAGTGTGTCAGTGTGTCAGTGAAGCCCTCCTTCCAAAGTACACAAACGCAGTCACACACCCACCCAACAGCCATCCACCTCACAACAGCCTCCAGCCCATGCACCTTCACCCAAAGTCAGAAAACGTACACCCCCTGCATCCACTACCTCTTCCTCCAGTCCCAAACCCCCTCCATCTACCCATCCCAGTGTGTCTAAAAACCTTTTCCTATCAAATGTTGACCTCTTCCCCACACCTCCCCCCGTGCACCCCCTAGGGCTGGCCTTTCCAGGTCCCAACCCAGCACCTCAGCACCACATCACCGGGCACAGTGGTGCCAGCAATAGCGGGATTTTGGAGTGCGCCAAGCAACAGGGCTGCCGGTGTCCCAAGGAGCGAGGGCAAGGACATTCCCCCACCTCCAAAACTGAAAAAGTTGCCCACATCACAGAGGTAGAAGGCGAAAATACCTGCCACCAAGGGCTCGGGCAAAACAAAAGTGGAAAGTGGCAAGACAGCTGCGCCACCATCCAAGGTGGGGAAGGGCAAGAAAATCAAAGGCAGGTCCACGTCGACACCAACCTGCACGGCCATCTCAGACACCGCCACCAGCACCGCAGCCAGTGAACCCGCCACCAGCACCGCCGCCACAAAGACCACCGCCAGCACCGTTTCCACAGAGCCCACCGCCAGCACCGATGCCACAGAGCACGCCGCCAGTACCGGTGCCACAGAGACCGCCGCAAGCACCGATGCCACAGAGTCCGCGCAAGTACCGCTGCTACTGACACCGCCGCCAGCACCGCCAGCGGCCCGTGACAATCTGAGCCAGTGGCACCACCACAGACATGGCTGCCATCCCCAGTGGTCAGTCATACGAGGCTGGTGGTCAGTTCCAGGAGCTTGGCCATCTTGCATGTTGCACCACCGTCAGTGGAGTATCACATCCACTACCTCAGTCCTTGGCAGGATGAAGCATTCTGGGCACAAAGCCCTCTCCAGAACCAGTGGAGAAAGACATCCGCTACCTCAGTCCTTGGCAGGATGAAGCACTCTAGGCACAAACCCCCCTCCACAACCAGTGGAGAAAGACATCCAGTACCTCAGTCCTGGCGGGATGGAGCACTCTGTGCACAAAGCCCCCTCCAGAACCAGTGGAGAAAGACATCCACTACCTCAGTCCTTGGCAGGATAAAGCACTCTGGGCACCAAGTCCCATCCAGAACCAGTGGAGAAAGACATCCACTACCTCAGTCCTTGGCAGGATGAAGCACTCTGGGCACAAAGCCCCCTCCAGAACCAGTGGAGAAAGACATCGACTTGAGTGACTGTGGTTTTGCACTCCCCAGGATAAAGCAGTGGGCAACCCACCCACTGGAGAGACTTGAGAGACTGTGGCTTTGCACTCCCCAGGATACATCAATGGGCATGGAGCCCCCTCGTGGAGCAGGCGTCGTGTACTCATCCGGCTGAGGTGCCCCCCCTTCCCACCCCCCTTAGGTGCCTGTTTCATTTCGATCTGATGCTCCAGCAGTGTTCTCTCCGTTTGGAGTCTGGTATTGAGTGTGGGCCTCGCCCATGCATTTTGGGCCCAGTGGTCCACGGACTATGAATGGTGCACTAACCGGACTTGTATAGTTGGTGTACATAATTGTTTATACTGTATTTCAAGTTTTGACTAATGGATTTCTATTGATTACAATTGTTACAACCATTTTCTTTTGTCATTGTGTTCTTCCACAGGGGTTTGGGGGGTGTAAATCTAATGTTGCAGCATGTATTGGTGTGTGTGCTGTTGTGGGTGAGGGTGGGGGTGGGGGTGTTGCGTGTTGCGTGTGTGTGTCACTCTCTTTTCCCTCCACCCTCCCCTGTGTTGTAGGCCCAGTACTCACCATGGTCGTCGCCGCTGTTGTTCGTGCTCCTGGTAGAGGAGCAGGAAAACTATTGCAGGGAGGATTTGGAGTTCTGGCTCCATGGCGTCCTGGTTCCTCGTGGGTTTGTTTAGAGGTGAGTGTTTCCCCTTCCAAGTCATGTTTCTGCCGTCTTTTTGTTCGCGTTGGTTCGGCCCCATAAAAGGTGGCGGATTGGCCTCTCATAATAGTGTGGGTGGTACATTGTCTTCCGCCTGTCTGTTGGCGGTGACCGCCATGCTGTTTGTTTGTACCGCCGTGGTGGACAGAGTGTTAAAGTGGCTGTCTATGTTGGCTGTTTCCACCATGGTCGTGATTCAATTTTTTTACCGCCGGCCTGTTGGCGGTCTTACCGCCGCTTTAACACCGACTGCCGGGTTGTAATGAGGGCCTTTGTCTCCTTTCGCCAGGCAGAAGCAGCAACTGCAGGATAGCTCCACAAAGCACAGTCCAGTCACAGGACGGGCAGCACTTTTCAGCTCTTCAGCTCTTCTACAGGCAGAGGTTCCTCTTGATTTCCAGAAATGATCTAAAGTCTTTGGTTTTGGGTGCCCTTCTTCTACCCATTTTGGCCTTTGAAGTAGGCTTACTTCAAAGGAATGTCTCTCTTGTTTGTGAAATCCTGCCTTGGTAATCCTCCACTGTTAACTGGAGACTTTTTCTCTTATGCAGAGTCATCCCAAATCTTTTTGCCTCCTGCCTCCTATTTTTTCTGACCTGTTTTTGTTGGCTTTAGAACTCTAAGCACTTTACCACTGCTATCCAGTGCTAAAGTGCATATGCTTGGATTTCCATGACTGGCATGTTTGATTTACTGATAAGTCCCTAGTACAGTGCACTAGAGGTGACCAGGGCCTGTAAATCAAATGCTACTTGTAGGCCTGCAGCACTGATTGTGCCACCCACATTAGTAGCCCTGTGAACGTGGCGCAGACCTGCCAATGCAGTTTCTGTGTGTGCAGATTCTAACTGCCAATTGGACTTGGCAAGTGTGCCACACTTGCCAGACCTAAACCTTCCCTTTTCTTACATGTAAGACACCCCTAAGGTTGGCCCTAGGTAGCCCTATGGGCAGGGTGCAGGGTATGGTTAAGGTAGGACATATACTAATGTGTTCATATACCCTAACAGAGGAATGCTGGCAAACTCGTTTTTCACTGTTGCAAGGCTTATCCCTCTCATGGGTTAACATGGGGGCTGCCTTTAAATATGAGTAAAGCATAGATTCCCTTTGGGAGCGGATAGACATGTGGAGTTTGGGGTCTCAGAACTCACAAATTTAAAATACATCTGTTAGTGAAGTTGGTTTTTCGATTGTTAGTTTGAAAATGCTACTTTTAGAAAGGTGGCATTTTCTTGCTTAAACCATTCTGTGACTCTGTGGATTCCCTGTCTGGGTCAGTTTGCCAGTTGAGCTGTTGGCACATCTCCTTCAGACAGTGACACAAAGGGAGCTGGGGTGTAGCCTGTATATCCTGACGAGCCATCTGTGCTCGGAGGGGAGGAAGGAGTGGTCACTTACACCTGAATGGGTAGTGCCTGCCTACACACAATGCAGTCTCCAACCCCCGGTGTGTGTCTGGGGCCTGGCCTGGGCAAGGCAGGTTCCTTCAAACAACAGAGTCTTCCCTTTGAAGTTTGCCTACTTCAAAGGCAGAAGGGGGTATAAGTAGTAGACCCAAAATCCCAGACTTTAGATTTCTTCAAGATCACTTCTGGATTCAAGAGGAACCTCTGCTAAGGAGAAGAGCTGAAGAGCTGAGGAGAAGTGCTGCCCCTGTCTGTGACCGTGCTTTGTTGGGCTATTCTGCAGTTGCTACTTCTGCCTGTGAAAATGACAAAGAATGGACTTTGTTGTGCATTCCTGCTTGAGAAGACTTTCCAAAGGCTTGGACTGAGCTTGCCTCCTGTTTTGAAGTCTCAGGGTCATCAAAGACTTCCTCTGCCAGCATCAAGACTCTCTGCTGAGACTCCTGCCCTTCCAAGTGGTGCCCCATCCAGTCCCTGGGCCCTTGAAATGTGAACTTGGCAGAACAAGGGTTGAAATGTACTCACAGAACACCGTGCATGGACATTTTCTATGCACCACCTGCAACACAGATGAAAAATGATGTGCCACCTGCTTAGCGGCCAAAATCAACACTCCACCTGCATCGCGGCTGGGAGCTCAACGCATCGTGGCTGGAGAAATGGTGCAACACCTTCTTGAGGCTGCTGACAATGACACAAACCTAAAGTACCGCAGTTTTCTAACACCAAAGTCATCATGAACCTGCGTTGATCTGAGGTGCCCTCTCCGGAAATCCTTGCATTGCTCTTTTGCGAGGGAGAAAAATGATGCATCGCCTACCCTACCAGAGAAGAAACGACATGTGGCCTCCCTTGCAAGTAAGGAATGGACGCATTGCTGACTTTTCCAATGCACATTCGTCCGTGCGACTTTATTTTTAAAGCAAACTAGGTACTTTGGGTAAAATCAATGTTTCCATTGTTTTCTATGGAGTAAGACCCTTTTTAATTTGAAAATTCATATCTTGATTTGAGTATGTTGGATTTTTGATCGTTTTGGTCTTGTTGGATTTTAGAGAAATATTGTCTATTTGTCTTAACTGTGTGGTGTTCATTTTGTAGTGTTTTCACTTTATTTCTGTGTGTATTAGTACAAATACTTTACACGTTGCCTTTGAGATAAGCCTGACTGCTTGTGCCGAGCTACCAAGGGGATGAGCAGGGGTTATCTAACTGTCTATCTCCATTGCCATTACTAGAATGAGGGTCCCTGCTTGGACACAGTGCAAAATGACTCACAACCAGAGACCTCATTTCTAACATATCACAACTCTCCTTTCTGGTGCAAATAATTATTCGATGATCATGTATTTATAACTATACATCAAAATTAAAAGGTATTTCAAAATGTCTGCATTTTAGAAGAATCTATACACATGGTGCAAAAACAGTTTTAAATTCGTAATTAAATTGTTGAGATGTAAACCACAATGAATGAATCCTTTACAGGTCACATTGTACTTTAAAAAATTGCCTAGGCACAGGGAATAGCTCATTAATTTCCATTGTCTGGTATATATTTCCCACTGGGTAAACTTTGTTTAATCCTGAATTACAAATATATCAGCTATGAATTTTCAGCGCCAATCTAGTTTTCTGAGAGACTATCAAAACATGCCAGATCATTGGAGCAGAATTGAAAGTGAAGAGAATTTTGAAAACATAGAGAATGCATGGGCCAATAGTAAAAAATCCAGGGAGTTCTCACAAAAAGTAATAAAGTAATAGTTTTTTAAATAATTGTTAGGTGCATACATCAACAGTGAATGAAGCATCTCTGTCTTAGAGTACCTGGAAAGGTACCCTTCTAGTACAAAATTCTAGCCCTAGACAACTTGAAAAGATTTCCTACTTTGTATGTGTGCAGCACAGTGCACTACACATGCAAAGGAGGAAAAGAAAGGAGAAATGACAACATTTCTCATTTTAACACCTGGTGATTTTTTACGCAAAACACTGTCTCCCATTTTGGGTAGATAGGGTTTTGCGTCAAAAACTCGGGGGTGGTTGCATGGGAACACCCATCTAACACCCCCTGACACAAAGTTATGCAAAGCAGCACCTTGCAATACTTTGCATTACTTTTTGTCATTTTCTAGCGCAAAAAAAGTAAATATTAGAAAAACATTTTTTATTGGTTTGTTTCACTTCCATGACGCCATCCATGTGCAAAACGTTGGCAGATTTTCCCCTAAGGGGCTTATTTACAAGCCTCTTGCACCACTGATGCTCCACTCTTTATGATGCTCCAGCGGTGAAGAGTGCAGACCCACACCTTCAAGGCCATGCAAAGTCACTTTATGTTGCTTTTCATGGTTTCGTAGATATGGTGTAAGGCAACTCACCTCTAGTCGCTGCCTTTCCTTACACTGCTTCAGGGGGGCACTTCATGGACATTAAAGTGAATTTTCCCATGCAACACCCATGGCACATTCACAGATTTACAAGGATCATTAAACCTGAGAATGCATCAAAACTGTACACCTCTCCACAGGAGACGTACAGAGGAGAAATATCTTTATTTGTTCTTGTTTTTTCCCAATTCTATGTGTATTGCATTCTGCAGCACACATAGGAAGAGGGAAAAGCCTCCACGGTTTGCCTTTGTGCAGGAAGGTGTCCCTTCCTACACAAAAACAATCCTGCCACCAATGCAGACACACTTGAACCATGGTGCAAGAGTGTCTGCATTGGCTCTAGGCACCAAACTGTGCACTGGTGCCGATTGAAAGTACATTCCTGCCTTTTCGAATTGGTATAGCACAACACAGCACAAATACTTGTGGTGCAGGCCTATGCCAATTCATTTAAAATATCCTCCTAATACTGTTAGTGTTGCTTTATTGAAACAATTGTAAAAAAAAACACACACAAGAAGATACTATTTGGACCTGCTGCTTTCTGCCTTGGGTTGCTGCTCATACAGTAAGATTTGTAGATAATGAGATAGTGATGATCATGTCAAAAACTGAACAGAGTTATAATGGTTAGCTGCTATGGGTTATTTTTTCTGAAACATTTGCATGTCTTTTTCATTAACTCCTTATTCTTCTACAGGGCATGAGAAATGATATTGTTTTAGCATTTCCTCCTTTTGTATTTATTATGTTTAAAACAGAGAGCGCTGCATGGTGAAGTATTATTACATTTGCAAAATGTTTGTTAAACTGTTCTTACATTCAGTAATAATGGGATTGAGGGGCATAGTTATCCTCTGTTTGGGCCAAATTTGCATCATTTTTTTAAAACAAATTCAGTGCAAACTTAACTCCATATTTATATTTTGATGCCAGACACATCTGGCGTTGAAATATTGGAGTTTGCACCATTTTATGGATGTGTGAACCTACCTTGGGTCAATGAGATGCAAGGTAGGCATTCCCATCTAACCCCATTGCCCCATATTTATCCCTCCATGCTAAAATGGCGCACGGGTGGGAGGAGGGGCTAAATTATGGTGCAAAGCTTGCTTTGCACCATTATTTAATGCCTTGACCAGACAAGGCATTAGGAGACCTGTGGACCCAAAGCCATGGTTAAACACCATGGAATGGGTCCACAGGTGCCCACCCCAAGCCACAGGAACACCCACACCAGAGGGACACCAGAGGATGGGGGACCCCATCCCAGGTAAGTAGGATAACTATAGGTAAGTATTTTTTGGTTTTATTTTAAACTGCCATGGGGGCCCTAACAAGGGGCCTGTGCATGGCACTGGGTGTAATGGCCATGCCCAGGGGACACTGGTCCCCTGTGCTGGCCTTTGGGGTGGTTGGCACAGCTCCTGCCATTTCTAAGACAGGAGTCATGTTATGAATGGTTGTGAGTCAGGTAGTGAGGCTACCTTTTTTTTTGCCTCTAACCAGCCTAGCGTCATTTTTTGATGCTCAACTTCCTTTTCCTTTCCCGTCACCCCCATCCTGCTAGCTTCATATTTAGATGACGCTAACCCAAGCTTAGCACCGGCTTGTGCCATTCCAGGAATGGCGCAAGCTGACGCTAAACTTTTTGGTGCAAAATTGCGTTAGCACAGTTTTCACCAAAAAGTTTAAATATGGGCCTGAATGTTTCAGATGTATTTGAAATGTTGAACTAAGGAAAATAAGTCTACAACACTTACAACTGAATTTTGAAATGATAACTAAATAATTTAAGATATATTTATTTAAATAAAAATATTTTTCTCAATTTTAAATTAGAAAAACACTTCCCAGTTTAAAATAAAAAACGTTTAGTATGCATTACAAATTATTAAAAAAGATACATATAATTATTGGTGTAATTTTTAATATATTAAATAAAATGTATTGATAGATAATTTGTAAAATACAAAAAAGGTTTTAAAATAATTTATAATTAAATTAAAAGCACCATTTGTATGAATTTGTTAAAGGTTAAGTTATAACTATTCATATATTTAACTACTTTGAATGAATTAATTTATCATAATATTATTTTCGGTGAGGTTTACATTTAAGTGCCTACCTTCATTATTTGCTAGAGGACAGCCATGTGTGGTGCTAGACTTACTACTTTTTTTTTTATTAGTAACTTGCACTCGTAAATCAGACTCCGCACTCTTTTTCAATAGAGGGGAGACATGTAATCCTACACTTTAGAATCATTTTACAGATTAAGGCCCTCATTATAACCCTGGCGGACAGGGAGAAGTGGCGGTAATACCGCCAATAGGTCGGAGAAAACAAATGGAATGATGACCATGGCGGTTACCGCCATGGTCATCCGCCACTTCTCCACTCTTTGGTCTCCAGCCCGGCGGCTGCCACCAGACCACCGGCGGTATCATGACCCTGCATACCGCCATGGACTTCGGGTGGTTTGGAACCGCCACAAATTCCATGGCGGTAGGCACTATCAGTGCCAGGGAATTCCTTCCCTGGCACTAATAGGGGTCTCACCTACCCTCCCTCCCCCACAACCTCCCCCCTCCTCACCCCCCATGCCACCCCTCAAAGGTGGCAGGATCCCCGTCCCCTCCCCCAACATGCACAGACACACCCCCTACACGCACACATCCACTGCAACAACACATACCCGCACACATACAAATAGACATGCACACAGACCGACAAGCGCACATTTCCCATACACACAACACACCCCAGCATGCATACACGCATTCACACACCCCCTCTACATGCTCACACGTACACCCACATGCATGCACCCAACACCACCCCACCCCCCTCCCCTATCGGACGATCAACTTACTTTGTCTGTTGATCCTCCGGGAGGGGACGGGATCCATGGGGGCTGCTCCACCACCAGCTCCCGGTCACCAGAACACCGACACACTGAATCTTGGAACGTGATTCGGTGGACGGTGTTCTGATGACGGGGTGGTGAAGGTGGAGCAGCCTCCACTTCCCCGCCAACCGCCAGTATGGCTGCTGGCGGCTCTCCGTCCGAAAAAGGACAGAGGGCTGCCAGCAGTCATAATACACCGCGCGGAAAACCGCCTGCACTGGCCGTCTTCAGCACGGCGGTTCCTTAGCGGTCTTTGAAAAACACACCGAGGTTGAAATGAGGGCCTAAGTTTGTGAAATGAGGGCCTAAGTTTGTGAATAGCCAAAGTATGCAAAGTTACTCAAACTTGTAAGAGTATAAGTTCCAGTGGAATTAGTCAGAAGTGTAACTTGTCTTTGTGAATAATAACACCAGAATTTAAAGTACATACAAAAATCAAGTATCTTTTGTGATTCTATTTTTAGTGTTCATTATGTTTGTATGTTGATCATTAGAAATGCCACCTTTCCATTTTCTAATGTGTTTTTTTGGCAAGGAAACTGATTAGCTGTGTTCACTTTCATCCATGTATTGAAAAACTAAAATGACTCTTTCTCGTTGAAGCCCTGTTTTCTCGATAGATATGATACAAGTAGCTTTTTTACATTAAGTTAACTCAGTATGGAAGGTTTTTAGGTTCCGAGAGCACGTTCATTTTTCAGGTGAAATGAGATACCACAATATGTGCTTAGACTGTGAAAACACATCACATAGGGGTATATTTACAATCTTTTGATGCAGGGCAGTGACACAAGCCTTCTTACTGGACTGCCCTCTGTGAAAAGAAACGGGCAGGAACTACAGGATTTGACACATTCCTTTACTTTTCCCCTAAGCTGGTGAACAGTGGTCCGTCATGCATCAACGCAGGGAGTCTTTCCCATGATGAAAGGGTGTCTGCATTTCAGGGATGATTGTTTTTATGCAGGAAGGGACACAAAAACAATCACAAAAGGCCTTTTCATCTTTCTGTTTAGAATGCAGCACACATAGAAAGAAGAAAAAACAAGGGGACAAATAAAGTTAGTTCTCCTTGTTGTGCCTCCCTTATACCTCACCTGGGAGGTGTAGGCTTTTGACACATTCCCAGGTTTACATATCCTTGTAAATCTAGGAGTGCAACAGAATCCATGGGTTTTGCAAGGGAACACCCACCGCAACACCCAATGAAACACCTGTTTGACACAGAGCAAAGCAACACAGTGATTTGTGCTCTATTGTCTTTCTCTATATCTACAAGACCATGTAAAGTCATGCAAACTTGCTTTGTGTGCCCTTGTAGATATGGGCCGGCAGCCTGTGCCGTCAGGGAGTCAAAAAAGGTGAGGCAGAGGCAGTGCAAGCCACTTGTCAATATGGTCCCTAGTATATTAACCAGTAAATCGTGTGAATGTTAGAAAGTTGAAATGGATTTTTTTTTTAAATCCTAATTTACTTTGGCAATACATCATTGTTTCTCTCGTTTTTTACCAAAGTATCCGAAGCAAGTGTACATTCCCAACACTACCAGTTCTAACTTCAATATTTATTTAATCTCTCCATTTATAATGTTTAGAGTGCCACAAAACAGCAATTTCTTACTTGGATCTTCTCGATTCCATGCAAGAAATTAAAGAGTAAAGAGAGACATAGCCCGCGAAGGTGCAGAACTCTGCAGAATCAATTTTTTATATGACAGCCACAATGTTGTACTGTTGTACTGATATTTTGTGCAGAATTGAGAGCATTTAGGCCCATATTTATACTTTTTTAGCTCTGCATTTGCGCTGCTTTTTGATGAAAAAGCGGCATAAACTTACAAAATACAATTCTATTTTGTAGGTTTGTGCCGCTTTTGCGTCATAAAATGATGCAAATGCGGCGCTAAAAAACTATAAATATGGGCCTTAATTCTTAAAGGCCAAATAAACAATTCATTATGTGTAATTTATTATACTTTTTGCATTTTGGTCTCCCTCAATTGAGCAATGTACTGTCTCCTCTAAGTACATCTCAGGAAACTCTCCATGATTTGAGGGACTCTTGTCAATTATAGTTGTATTTAAACTTCCTTCTTTAAAGTGCAGCCACATGTAATGGCTGCGGTAACTGAACAGAAACATCAAATGTTTGCTGCATTTTAGTTTTTTTGATTGGTTCACTGAAGTCTTTGAGTTTTGAATGTCTTTAGGAAGGAGAGTTCTGTTCCAGCTACAATGAGATCCAGAACTTGCACAATTAATAACAAAAATATTTGTGGGCCTATTTATGAGCAAGTTTGTGTTGCTCTTGCACCATGCAATGTGGTGCAAGAGTGATGTAAACTTTACATGTGATTTGTGTCGCCACACAAGGCCACTTTGGGCAGCCCTGAATGGCTCCATAAATCTGGAGTAAGGCACCTTAGTCTCTCCTGGAAAGGCATTCCATAGGCGTTGTGTGGGTGTTCCTGCACAACTCCTAAGGTTTTCAATGCATTCCCAGATTTACCAGAACTGGTAAACCTGGGAGTGCATCAAAAAGATACACCTTCTCAGAAGAGGCTTAACGAGGAGAAATAGCTTAATTTCTCCCTGTAACATCCTCTTTCTGTCACATAGAAGAAGGAATATACCTCTCAGGATGGTTTTTGTACAGGAAGGGTTTCCTTCCTGCACAAAAACAATCCTACTAGCAACACAGGCACACTTGCACTATGATGCAAGGGTGTTGTGCGCTCATCTGGGCTGTCAAAAGGGCACAAGTTCAGAAATGTGCCATATTGCCTTAAATACCCTGCACTAAATCAATCCTGCATACAACACAGGCACCTATGCACCATAGTGCAAGGGTGCCTGAATTGTCATCTATGTTGCCAAAAGTGTACCGGGGCAGGATTGTGCCACATTGCCTTAAATACTGTGCATTCCTGCCCTTTCCCTGTCATGCAGTGGTGACTTGCTGTGCTGCACTGTGTGACATTCTCGTAAACAGGCCACTTGATCAAAACCAAGTGGGTAAGTATTGTCATTGTCCTACATTGTTGAAGAAGATAGGCCCAGGTGGGATCTATAGATAACTTTAGTACTTGAGTGCCACATTTAGTAAGTCTTTGTGTTGTCCTTGTCTTGTGCAAGGTCCCTTGCTGCACCACTTTGGGTGAAATATTAGTAAATAAACCCTAGAGTGACCTAAATGGAAAGATTGAGAGCTGATTCTGTTGCCCCTCTGAAGACAGGTACACAAGGAACGTTAGAAGAGTAGACATGTGTGTTTCAATTAAACTGATTTTTGTATTGTTCAAAACTAATTATTGGGAATCGACAAAATAAATAAATATATTTGAAAAATCAAGATGTTTATTGCTCAAAATAGATCTGCAACGTTTTGCAAATAATAAAGGTCTTTACCAGAATCTAAACACTTCATTTGATATCATCACCTGATCGATCATAAAAAGAGCATAAAAACAGAGATAATGGAAGATAACATTCTTTGGCAAATGTGCCATATTGACATTTTGAAATGGCAGCAGAACCCTCAACACTAACAGTGCCTCATTTACAAGAATCTGATTTCTTGCGTTTCTCCAAGTTCTCCTCATGACTCCATAGATGTGCTGTATTTGCAATGCAGACCTCCATGGCACTAAACTCACTCATTAACATGCGAGCAGGATCCCATTGGAAAAAGCCCTGTGTCAATTTTACCCCTAAAATTCTGACGTAGTGAAGTCACAGAATGACACAGGGAAATGTAAATTTCACTGTGTCAATTCTGCGTGGCTTTTTTGTCTGTGAATGTCTAACCCACATACATTATACCTGGTGCAGGTAAAATCTGACTCAGGGCTTTACAAACTGATGCATTGGGCCCTATACATCAGTTTCTAAATCTGGAGCAGCGCACTGCTAGCACCACAGCTGCGTCAAACAAAAAATGACACAGGGTGGCGCAAAGGGCTTGGTAATGAGGCCATAACAGTGTGTGGCTGACTGAAGACCTTCAGAGTCCTCGTCTGGATGTGCAGCCAGACTTGGATGTCACTTTAGTGGCCTTGACTGGAGGGCATCCCTTTGGGCAGCTGCAGCCCATCCTTTTGGGCTGAGGGGCACACACCCCACCTTTTGCCCCTCAAGAAGTGTCTGTCAGGCTGAGCAAAAGTCATTTTCAGTTCAGCAGCCCAGAGCTTGGCATGTACTATTTGCACAGGCTCCCGGCTGCCTGAACTGAACTTTTCTGGGCTGAAGAAATCACAACCCCATGGGCGTGACCTCTTCACCCTGGCAAAGATGCCTCAAGGCCTTCCCTCTCATGACAAGGGGGAGCGGCACTGATTGCTTTTGACATAGGCGCTTTAGTTTTAAGCCCTGAATGTCAATTAGTGACACCTTGTCACATAGTGGAGTGGGGTATTACTGACCCACATACCACTCTGTGACAAGTTGAGACTGCTGCCTTCCCTCATTGGCTGACCTTAGGTAAACCAGTGGGGGAAGGCAGCAATCCAAACCATCCTGCGACCTCCAAGTCAGGGGTGAAGAGTTTGTGTGTTTTTTTTTATGAATGTTTGGTGCATGGGTATGTTTGAATATTTGATAATGAGTGATGTGAATGAGTGTGTGTGTGCATATGCGCCTGTGTGTCCAGCCCGCCCCAGTCCCTCTTAAAATTATGGGCCGCCACTGCCTCTGGGACATGAGGTCAGCATTATTTTGAAAAGTAAATAGGAAGGAGGGAGGCGCTGTAGCACAGACGTTTTCTACGCAAAGTAGATTTAGCAACGTTTTGACTTTGGTGATTTCCAATAAGACAGGATGTGCAACTCTGCAATTATGCTGCTCTGATCCAGCAGGAGATGGGTCCAACACATTTCATGCTGCACTACACTTAGGGCTATCGTGGGATTCGGTTAAAGGTCGCACCTCCCTAATGCAAAAGGTGCACGTGTGATTTTTCCATTTGAATGACCTATATTTTGTTTCCTTCTTTCAGAAATAAAAAAACGTATTTCTATGGACATATCGGTGCAATCATTGGCAAACTCTGCTCCTTACCAGTGTTTCTTAATTTCGGTTAGAGGTGAATTGACATAAACAAGCAACGTATCTTCAATTGCCTTATCTCTTTCTCTATAAGTATGCCTCTTTCTCAGGGGAAAATAACTTTATAATCTTAAAAATATGTTTATAGGAGGAACTTGCTGGGTCTTAATTGAATAGAATTCTTTATAACGATTCCACAGACTAAAGGGCAAGATG
Organism: Pleurodeles waltl; assembly: GCF_031143425.1. Lineage (NCBI taxonomy): Eukaryota > Metazoa > Chordata > Amphibia > Caudata > Salamandridae > Pleurodeles > Pleurodeles waltl. The sequence goes on along the minus strand of NC_090437.1, from coordinate 558,147,589 downwards.
GTGAAAAGAAGGCCATTAGCTTCCAGCAACAAGTAACGAAAATAAACATGTGGGTTAGAAGAAAATGAAAGTATAACAATATGTCAACAGACAAATACTTTAAGGCATTCATTTTTATATTCGAGCTAGGGCATAATTCAACACAACAGGGATGTTTAGCTAAATCTATAGCACTTTTTTTAGGCATCAGGGGGAATTGTTCTCTATAAAATGTAATTATCAAAGATAAGCTGAAAATATATTCATTAAAAACACTGAGGCCCATATTTATGCTTTTTGCAGCAAAACTACGCTAACGCAGTTTTGCGGCAGAATGTTTAGCGCTGGCTTGCGTCATTTAACAATGCCAGCTGGGCACCATGTTTATTGAATGATGCAAACGGGTGCTATAACTGGGCTAGTTTCTTAGAAGAGGACGATAGCCGGGTGGGGCTTGCGGTAGAGAAGGAGAGGGATGTGCGTCAGAAAATGACACTAGCCTGGTTAAAGGCAAAAAAATGGCTCTAACCAGACTAGCGCCATTTCCTGGCTCAGAACTAACCAAAAACATGACTCCTGTCTTAGTAAAGACAGGAGTCATGCCCACCACCTTAATGGCCAGCACAGGGGACAAATGTCCCCTGGGCATGGCCATTGCACACTGTGGCAAAAAAAATACTTACCTGGACTTACCTGGGAAGGGATCCCTTATCCTCCGGTGTCCCTCTGGTGGGGGTTTTCCTGGGGCTTGGTGAGGGCACCTGTGTACCCATTCCATGGTGTTTAACCACAAAAATGGGTCCACAGGTCCCCTAACTCCTGGTCTGACCCAGGTGTTAAATAATGGTGCAAAGCAAGCTTTGCACAATATTTTAGCCCCTCCTCCCACCTGTGCGTCATTTTAGCACAGGGGATAATTATGGGGCTATGCGGTAAGACCAATTTTTTAGATGGGAATGCCTACCTTGCATCTCATTGACGCAAGGTAGGTGCACGCATCCAAAAAGTGGTGCAAACCTTTGAGTTAGGTTTGCACCAAATTTGCGTAAACAAAATGACGCAAATCCAGTGCAACTGAAGTATAAATATGAGCCTGAGTTTTTAATTGATCCAAACTTCTATTCCTGTTCAATAGGTCCCTGATTTAATGTGCACAAGAACATGCACGTTCTCCTGTTTCACCAAAAGCAAAGTCCTAATCTTCTGTAAAAATAGGTCAAGACTAAATAGGAATTTAATTGCCATTTGGATTCGGATAAACTTGAAATTTTTTACTCATATCTTTATCTTGGGAAGGTCTTCTCTAAGAATGGTTTTGGATATTATTCATACTAAGCCTAGTGCCAACAGGGCCCTTTCTCAGGCTAACGCCTTGTACAGATTTTTTAAAACCTATGGGAGGTATCTTTTTGGGCATATTTTGGCTGTTTATAGGGTCAAAATCCTCCCTTCCCCGTGTTAAGACTCCAAACTGATGGATGTCAGTTATCAGCAGTCTTTTGAGGGGATTGAAGGTCGCATCTTTCATCAGATTTGCAATTTGAATACACTTGCACCCCATCATGTTTTGCAACTGAAGTTTGGTTTAGTGTCTTCCTTTTCTTTTTAGTTGGCCACTGTTTTAAATTGGGTAAACTCACTCTTCAGTGGAGAGGAGGGAATAATAAGGGCAGCTTTGAAGGTTGAATTTTTTTTTTGCCTTCTGAAAGAACGGAGTGCATTTTACAGGTCTTTTGAGTGGGCTTATGAAGTTGTTGAGTTTGATCTGAATTTGAATTGTTGTATGCCCAAGTCTACTCTGAAGAGGTTAATTAAGTGCTCTGTGTCCCAAATAAATTTGGCCAGAGAACTTGGAATATGCCTATCAAATCCACGAAATAAGGTGAGAGAAATTTGGGAAATAAAACACAATCCTATTTAATATGAAGTTTACCTCATGGGATCAGAAGGCTGATCCTATTGCGGAGATTTGATTTGCTTCCTTTTCGTGTAATCATTGGCATTTGGGACAAAATCCCTACAAAAGATAGATGTGAGCTGCGCTAGCTACACATTCAGGATTTTAATCACGTATTATTTGTGTGCTCATTTTTACAGAAACTTTGTCATCACTTTTTAAGACCTTTATTTATGAAATATAATATACATTCTGCTAAGGAGGGCCGCACATTTATATTGTCTCCCCTAAATGAAATTAGATGTAAAAAGATATATTAGTTCTTTAGATCCTTTCTGAATGTCTATTAGGCCCTTGGAGTAGCACTGGTGGGTGTTTTTCCAAACTCGCAGAGAACATTTATAAGGGTCTTGGGATATTATTGGTGGGTGTATAAAATCAATGCAATGTCTTCCCTGAATAGTTGGTTAGTTCCACGATCTTTTTAATCACTGTCATTATTTTGTTCAGAAGATTTGGATGGATTGTGCCGGAAGGTGTATTCCTTGGTCATATTTTTTTTATAAGAATTTCTGGTTTATTTTAATTGTATTTACGTATGCTGCTACTCTTTGAGGTTGCACTAATAGGAATGTGTTATATATACTTATAGAATATTGTATACTTTGTGTATTATATTTCACACATTACACAATATAGACTTGAAAATGAAGGTATTGAATATGCTTTTTATATGTTAAATCTGTTTTTCATATGTCTTTTTTGGTGCTTTTGTTTTGATGAATGTATTAGTTTGGAGATTTTCTATTGTTCAACTGTTTTTTTTAATAAGTATTAGAACATTGGAACGTTGGCAGCTCCATTGAAAACAATGGAGTGCTGCGGGCTTTTACTGGCCAGTAAAAGCCCACAGCACCGACATTCCAATGTTCGCTTTGTTCACAGCAACAGCTGTGAACAAAGCCTCACAGAGCCCGAGGGGATTTTAATCCCCTTGGGCTCTGTGAGCAATTTGTTTTATTTAATAGAACATTCTGCCCTGAGTGGCAGAATGTTCCAATAGCCTTAGAACCCGCCGTAGCGGGCTCTACCGGCTATTAAAGGCCCTTTCCCTTGTTAAATGCCCTCGCTGCCTTTAATGGCCGGTAGAGCCCGCTAAGGCGGGTTCTAAGGCTATATTATGCTTTGTTATTATTGCATTATGTTATGTGGACCTCTTCAGGAGTTCCATATCATAATAAAATAAACTGACCTGAAATTACATTGCTACAGCATTTTTAAATACTGTATATGCTATAGTTTGCCCAAAGAACACTCACCTGCTTGACCTGCAATGTGAATTTGGATATATCATGCACATCGTTATGGCTTTTCCCATACATTCCCCCACGCCTCTTCAACCTCTACCTCACCTTCTGACCAGACCTGTTAATATCATTTAACTAAGCATGTTACAGCTACGCAGATGATCCATAAACTGGGAATGCCATGCACAGATTGAGTCTGAATGCCTATCCATACACTACTGATGAAAGGATGATTATCGATCATCTTAAACTCAACTGCACATGAACAGCTTACAATGTCCTAGCATAAAGAACTGGCTGCTCCACCTATGAAATTAAGTCATATAAAAGCCTTGAGATGAACTTGTTTCAAAACTTATCCTTGACCCCAACATGTTAACAAAGTCACAAGTGGCACTTCCTACGCAATGTAGACCACAAGAAGCATTTATATTCACCTGAGATGACATCAGGATCAATAGGCTGTTCTCAACAGGCTAATATTGAGAGTAGGGTAGCTTGTACCTGGGAGCTTATGGCCTCTTATAACAAAAAGCACAAAGATCAAAAAACACCATTGAAAGTCTGCTGCTACACCCCTTTCACAGGAAACACAGGACATGGGAGCTTTAAGCAGTACACCAGTTGCCAATATCAAGAGGTGATGCTTTTCAAGTATTTGTTGTCTTCCATAAAGAAGAGACTGGTGTGTGGTACATGCAAATGAAATCCCAATAGTCCTTTGAGAATAGGACACTATGCTAAAGACAATCTTCCTGGCTCATCAGCACATTCTAAAAGAAAACAACCATTGCTAGGAGTAGTATGCTCGACATAGTAGTCAACCAATTGAAACTATTTGGCAGCAAAAATAGGAAATATCCAAAAATATCTAAAGTTTAGGATGAAAATAAAAGTGTGGCTCCTCCAAAGATAAATCTACAAAAATATTGAATCCTCAGACAACAAAACTGAACAACGGTCAAGACCACAAAAGGAGAGTCCAAAAGTCAAGTGAATACCATAATTGGAATCAACCTGGGCTGGTTATAATTGAACAGGATTCACTGCAATAATACCCTTCCATGGCATCTTCTATACCTTTAGAAGTTTGTTTCTTATTTGGGGTTGGTGACTGCCTATCTTTTGAAATAACCACCTCTTGTTACGTTGAACCTTGAAAGTCATTGAATTAAACAGAGCTCATTCCTCAGGTTTCCATGGCACAGAGCAGACAGCCATAACTTAGGGCCATGTATGAAGTTTTCTATGTGCCAAAATAGTAATAAAGTCAATATACCAAACACGGAAGGCGGGGGTGATCTGTGGAGGGACATGCATGGCATCCTTCTTATAAGCTCTCCACCCGTGCCCTCATCACAGAGTCCCAGAGTAGATAAAATATGGTCCTGTGAACATAGAAAACCAGCCAAAACAGGCTAATGGGCAGCAGAAATGTTGAGGCCAATTGGAATTGGCTGCAGTACATTGATTTAACCCCATGCGAGCTAAGGACGGAACGGTTCCATCCTCAACTGCACTCAGTGTGTATTGAGGACAGAACTGTTTTTTCCTTGCAGCTGCCCATGGGGGAAGCGCTGACGCTTTCCTTGTGGGCTGCCCATTTTAACCCTCTCACAGGGGATGGCAGCAGAAGTGCTTCCACTGCCATCCCCAACATTGGCGACCTGATGATGTCGGCATGCTCACGGCACACTGACATCTTCAAATGTAGCTGGGGACTCCCAAGAAGCCATTTGCTTTCAGTGCATCCAGAGAAAGGACGCATAACAGGTGAATCCTTCTTGAGGGGAGGGGAGTTTTCTCTATACTAAAATATAGAGTGGGTTCCTGCTCCACAATCATGGGTAGGGCCGCGATTGTGGAGCAGGAATTCACACCAATGGACCACAGGGTTTTTCATTTGGTATTGTTGAGGGAGCGACCCCTTAGGCAAGGGTCACTCCCCCGGGGTAATGTTGTATCTGTGTTTCAGCTTCCCAGGTGTTATTTTGTAGGCGAATCAGCCCCAGGGGGGTTGGAACCCCCAAGAAGCCAGGGAATATATACAGTATTTGTAATGATTCCAGGAAGCGAGCAAGACTTGCTTCCTGGGAGGGGCATTTTTTAATGAATTCTGCCTCAGCAGAGGGCAGGTTGGCTGTTTTTAGGCAGCTCTGCCATCTGTGGAGGCAGAAGCCCACTAGACACCAGGGATTTTATTTATGGATGCTGGAGAGTGGGCCCTTGGGCAAGGGTCATTCCCCTTTATGAGGGAAATAGTTTTCCTGTTTTTGCCACAATTTTAGGCCCATCTGCCCCCATGAGAGTAGAAAGCCACTAGACACCAGGTATCTTTCCAGTTATACATTGGGGGGGCATCTGCTTGGGCATGGGTCATTCCCCTTTATTGGGGCAACATTTTGGCCATTTTCTGTCCCTCGGGGCAGATCAGCTATATTTTTAGGCCCATCTTCCCCCGCGGGGGCAGAAAGCTACTAGTCACCAGGGATTTTATTTATTTATATATGTCAATGAGCAACTTTGGCATGAGTTTCTCCCCTTCTTTGAGGCATGTATTTTGTGCCCCCTTGAGGGCAGGTTGGCCATTTTTCTAGGCCCATCTGCCCCCAGGGGCTCTGGGCTGGCAGTGTGCACGGACTTGCGCTTGGCTGCCAGCGAGTGTGAACTGGCACTTGGATGGTGGTGTGCATGGACTGGCACTTGACTAGTGGTGTGCATGGACTGGCCCTTGGCTCGCAGTGTGCATGCACTGACATTTGGCTGGGGGTGTGCATGCACTGGTGCTTGGCTGGTGGTATGTGTGGGCTGGTCGTGTGTCTGGGCTTGTACTTGGCTGGCGGTGTGCATGATGTGGCACTTAACTGGCAGTATGCGTAGAATGGCACTTACTGGTGGTGTGCGTGGACTGGCACTTGGCTGGCAGTGTGTGTGGACTGGTGCTTGGCTGATGATATGTGTGATGTGGTGATTGGCGATTGGCATTGCGTTTTATAATTTGTCTGTTTTATTGCTTGTCATCATTTGTGATCGTAATGTTATATTTCTCCTTTATATTCTAGGGCAAAGCTTTTGTTTTCCTTTGCTGCTCATGGTTGATCTGCAGTAGCATTTATTCGGTAAGAAAAAGGTTTTGCACTGTTTACTCCACATGAGTATCATTGACCTGCATGAATGCATTTTTTGGTAAATGCCGTGATAAAAACTGTATATTTAGCTTTTGTTTGATTGTGTGTGAAATTATCATTGGATTTATGAGTAATGTGCAATGTATTGTATTGTGTGTACATTTCTTTCTTTTTTCCTTTCTATTGGGATATCGTTGGTGCTTTCTGTGTCTGTGCATAGTAAATGCTGGTGGGTCTAGGTGTCTCTGGAAAGTGAGTGGTATAATTTTTGAGTGTATAGGTCTTTGTGATAAAGCCACACTTTGTGTATTACTTATTTTACACAGCATTGGTTACTGTTGACATGTTTGTCAAGTTACCTTTATTAGTAAGGATCATGGCTTAAAGATTAAGGCCCCTTCAGCTCCCCCTGGTCACTGCTAGTCACTGGCACTACTGCATAGCGCTTCATAGTGCATGCTGCTCAGTGCCTCTGTGTAGACTGCAAAGCTGCTGCCTCTCTCAGCCCTGCTGCTGCCTCCTCAGCTCCTTCAGGAGGAAGCTCCGGCTGGCACTACTGCATAGCACTACATAGCGTCTGCAGTTCAATGCCTTTCTGCCTTCTGCTTAACCCCTTCAGGGCCCCAGCCTCCCTGCCTATTCTCGCCTTTTAGTTTTATCTGTGTGCCCCTGCTCAGGCCCCCTCCTTCCTGCCATTTTTCCCACCTTGCTCCCCTCCTGCCCCCATGTGCCCACCCTCCAGGAGCCACTTAATGACAGTCGCTGCGCGACTGCGCAGTGGGTGCACCAGTGGCATGCAAAAGGCAAGCCCGTCTGCGTCCATCTGCACCTGGACCACGCCCATCGCTAGAACCCCTGGTTCTACCTCTCCTCACCAGTACTTGGCTGGTGAATTCATGAACCTCGGGCCAAAGGCCTTGGCCCCATCCCCTGCTGCAACTGCTGTTTTTCCTGTAACTTCGGAATCACCTCATCCCCCACCCAGCAGACACCATGCAACAAAACACAGTTCCACTACATTCTTCTCAACATCAGATCCCTCTGCAAGCATGCCATAGAAATCTGGGACACCATCAGCACCCAACATCATGTTCATCACCAAAACCTGGCTCACTCCTGCGTCTGCACCAGACTTCGTCTCTACCACATGCCACAAATGCAAGATGATTCACCACACCTTCTGCAATAGGCACGATGGGGGCATCACCATCATCCACAAGGACTCCCTCCACTTCACTGCCACCAATGACATTACACCGATCATGGAACACCTCAACTGTCAGATCAAACCTGATGCCAAAGACTCCATTAAAGGAATCCTCACCTACAGACCCCGTGGCTCCTGCCATAGCTTCTACAAATACTTACCAAACTTCATATTCCCCCTGGCTATGAACTCCAGCCACTTCTTGGGGGATCTAAACTTCCACTTTGAAGACCCGAACAGCATCAACTTCACCTCACTCCTCGACAACATGAGTATCATTGGCCTCTCTCAGTTGGTCACCACGCCCACGCACCATGCCAGACACACATTATACCCCATCTTCTCCTCCAACAACATAGCTAAACTCTTCTACATCACCGAGGTAACATGGACCAATCACAACATCATCCATTTTACCTTAGAGGGATGATAGAAAGTCCTTAAGAAAACCTCATCCTTTAATGCCGCAAGTGGAGCAACATCACCGATATTCCCTGGCTTGCCGCCCTCAAGGAAACCAGACCTGTCTCCCCGGACACAATCGAACGTTGCTTGCAAAAGTTCTCCAACTGGATCTCCTCAACTGCCGACACCATTGCACCACTAAAGAAAACCACCAGGAGCAAGCCTACCAAAGAAACCAAATGGTTCACATCAGAACTTCAGACCCCCAAATAACACTGCAGGAAACTAGAGAGACACTGGCGCACCAACAAGACCAACGCCAACCCAACCTCAACGCCTTCAGGACCGCCGTCAAAAGATACCACCACCAACTCAAAGAAACCAAGAAAGACGCACACATCACTCTCATTAAGGCAAAAAACAACCACACCAGAGAACTCCTCAGCATCGTGCCCTCTGGCACAGAGAACTCGATCTACTCTTCCCCCCTCTGCAATACGCTGTTGGACCACTTCCACCACCAGATTGCGGACATCTACAGCAATTTTGATCCCCAAACCTCTCACCTCACCCCCTCGCCACTACTCCCACAGGACCTCAATCAATCAATTTTTTTAAACCGCAACTACTAACCCATGAGGGTCTCAAGGTGCTGGTGGTGGGTCTGGGCCTCATTCGAAAAATCATGTTTTGAGGGCTTTGTCTGAGGTGTGTAGGCAGGTTGTTCCAGCTCTTGCTGTGAGGTATGTGAAAGGTCTTCCCCCAGTTGTGGTTTTCCAGATGCGTGGAATGGTAGCTAACACCTGGTCTGCGGAGCAGAGGGGTCTAGTGTGGTTATGGAAGGACATGCGATGGTTCAGGTAGGCCGGTCCAGTGTTGTGCAGGGCCTTGTAGGTGTGGGTGAGTAGTTTGAAATTGATTCTCTTCTCTACTGGGAGTCAAAGGAGGGTCCTCAGGATTTGGTAGATGTGTTCTTGGCGGGGAAAGTTCAGGAAGAGTCTTGCGGTGGCTTTTTGGATGAATTGTACTTTCCTGATGTTCTTTGTTGTGGTGCCGGCATACAGTGCATTGCGATAATCTAGCTTGCTAGTGACTAGGGTGTGGGTGATTGTTTTGTGGCAGTCGACCGGGATCCATTTGAAGATTGTGGGGAATTGGCCTCCAAATGGAAACAGCTTTCTGCCAAAGACACCCTCTCCGTCAGGGCCTCCATCAACTCCTGATCCCACGCGGACCCATGCCTGTACCATATCTACAACCTAACGGTTGGGGCTGCACTGATAGAGCTCCTCAACACCTCCATTTCCACAACCACTGTCCCCAACTTCTGGAAGCACGCTGAGGTCAAACCCCACCTGAAGAAACCCTCAGCTGACCCCACAATAATTAAGAATTATCGCCCTATCTAACTACTCCTATTCCCCGTCAAAGTCCTGGAAAAGGCCGTCAACCCACAGCTCACAGATCACCTCGAACAAAACAACCTTCTCAACCCATCCCAATCTGGATTTCGTCCCAATCACAGCACCGAAACTGCATTGATCACAGCTACCAATGACATCAGGCACCTCCTCGACCAAGGGTCTACAGCAGCCCTCGTCCTCCTCGACTTTTTCACAGCTTTCAACACATCTCACACCACACTCAATTCTCCAGACTGCACAGTATTGGCATTCAAACAACACACTCAACTGGATTGTCTCCTTCCTCTCTGGACAAACTCAAAGGATCCTCCTCCCTCCCTGTGTCTCCATAACCAAAGACATAATCTGCGCCATCCCCTAGGGATCCTCCCTCAGCCCCACCCTCTTCAATAGCTACATGACTGCACTGGCAGACATCACACGCATCCACTGACTCCTATGCCGACAACACCCAGCTCGTTCTTTCCCTCTCTGACTGCACCGCACAATCCAACTTCCAAAACACTATGACCAACATTGCTTCCTGGATGAGGACCAACTAGCTTAAGCTAAATAGAGATCCTCATCTTCAAGAACAAGCTCTCCCCCTGTAACGATATGTGGTGGCCTACCACCCGTTGTCCTCCACCCACACCCACCAACCACGCACACAACCTCAGGATTATCTTAGACACTCAACTGACCATGAAGCAACAGATCAATGCCATCTCCTCTTTCTGCTTCCACAACCTCTGCGTGCTATGCAGGATTTTCAAGTAGATCCCCATCTCCACCAGGAAGGCAGTTAACCAGGCCATCAAAGCAAGCTACGGTAATGTCCTCTATGTGGGAACCACTAAGCAGCTCATGAACCACCTCCAGACCATCCAGAGTGCAGCAGCAAGGATGGTCCTCAATCTTCCCAGAATAATCAACATCACCCCACACCTCGGCCCCTTTACTGGCTCCCGCCCAGCAGAGATGCCTCTTCAAGCTCCTCACACACGCGTACAAAGCCCTTCACAACGCTGGACCCACCTACATCAACAACTGCCTCTCTTTCCACCAACCTTTCAGAGACCTCTGCTCATCCTCCCCTGCCCAGGTCCATGCCCTCCACATCTGCAGCGAGCACTACCGAAGGCACTCCTTCTCCCACCTTGCCACCAGGTCCTGGAATGACCTCTACCTGCAAACCTCCTCTTCTCTGGAGGATTCCAGAAAGGAGCTGAAAATATGGCTCTTCAATCGCCAGCAACAGCCTGATAAGACTAGCAGCACCCTCACCCAGGGTCTGGAGACGGCTCAGGGTGAAAAGATAGCACTTTACAAGAATCCATGTTTAATTGATTGATGGCTAACTGTGGGATTACCGCTCAGCAGGTTGTTGGTATGCTTTTTGACTCTTCCTTTGACCATGGTTATGAGACTGATTCTGTTTCTGAGGTAGAAGAGCAAGTGTAAGATTCTGGAAGTGACCTTTCTGTCTGAGAAGAATCATCTGATGATGAAGCCACTCTCAGTGTGGAAGAAGTGTCTGTTTTAGAGAAGGACACTGATGTACCAATAGCTCAGCAAGATGCCTCTGGATTATAGCCTGGAGCTGAAAGGCTTCCCATTAGAAGTGCTGAACTGTGGATTTCCCCAGACATGGTGCTGCCAGTGTTGCCTACCTTTACTGGTGTCACAGGGTGTGAAATGAATACTGAAACATTTTTGCCTATACATTTCTTTCAGTTGTTTGTGGATGATTAATTTTTGGATGAGATTGTTGACCAGACTAATTTGTATGCTGAACAGTATTTGATGGACAACAGTGATATACTTAAGCCCCGCTCCAAAGGTAGCTGATGGGCTCCCACTAATCTGGATGAGATGAAGAGGTTTAACTTTTTTGATGGGCTTGATAAGGAAGCCATCGCTGTCTTCACATTAGTCTACTAGTCTCCTAATGGCAATGGATATATTTCCTGCAAACATGAGTCATGATAGGTATTTGCTTCTGCTTCAGCTGCTGCTTTTTGTTGATAATGCTTTACTGTTGCCAAAAGATCACCCTGGTTCTGACCATCTTTTTAATATTTAGCCTTCTCTTGATCATTTGTAAATCGTTTTTTAGAAATCTATGTTGCAGGGAAAGAAATAGCTGCGGCTGAGTCTTCAGTCCTGTTAAAGGGCTGTTTGGTTTTTAGGCAGTACATTTCTAGCAAGAGGGCTGTAAGAAACAGGGCTCTTTACAGATGCCCCCACTTTTGCCCCTTCTTTTTGCTGCTTGATGCTGTCACTTTGGATTTGAAAGTCCACTGAGACCTGCTATTTAGACTCCAGTGCCAGTGCTCAACCCCTTAAATTGTAACTGTGATTGGTAATCCCAATTAGCAAGGACTTTGACACTTTTGCAGGGCCTTAGTAAATGGTACCAGTGGTACCCGGGGCAGGGATGGTAAAGGGGTCTCCAGGGCTGCAGAACTGATTGTATCAACCTGAATGCCCCGAATAAAAGCAAAGACTGAAAGGTTGCCATGTCACCATGCACAAGCAGCTCACCAGCTTGAGTTTGACTCTGCTTATGCCAGATGTAGTCCGGGTCCCCACACTGCCCATAACATGCCAGTCATCCCTAAGGTAGGCCTCCTATAGCCCAGGACACAGAGTGCTTTGGGTTAAGAATGGGTACTTATATGTACAAGCGTATATATCCCTGTGGTAGCATTTAAAAATAACTGTACCATAAGTGACCGGTGGTCTATACGATAACATGGACTGGCACCCAGGCAAGCCCCAGATGTCCAACTCCCTGATGACCCAACTTAATTACCTCATGTTTGCTGTCCAGCACCATGCTTTTTAACCCTCAATACAGTTCTTGTGCTCAGGTTTACCCAGCATGTACCCAGATGGCATCCTCAGAGGATGCCCACGAGTTGCCAGCTTTACCCTGCCTTGATGGGCTTGATGGGCTTTCCTGTGTGTTTGCTGCCAAAACAGAGTTCATACTAGGGATAGGTGGTTAACCCCGCTCCGCTCACAAAGTTTGAGAAGTTTTTCCCACTCCGTGCTTTACTTTAGCATGAAGTTCTGAAAAACTCCATATAGCTGAGTTTTTTCCTTGCTCGCACTCGCTAGCGTTAAGTTAGCAAGCCCAAGAGAGGAAAGTCTTACTACAGACCACATCACTGCTGCTGGACAAAGGAAATTGTTCCCCAGGCACATTCTGAGGCGGGCAGGTGGGAAAATGAGCTAATCAGGAAACTAACACTCCCCTAAGGCTGACCACACCTCTAGGGTGGGCCAGCTGGAGTTTCACATGGTAGATGGCTTCAGAACAGTGGTTTCTGGGTAGTTTAGTGATGCATTCCCACCAGATGTGTTCACCTCAGGGGCAGGTTAGCCGCAGGACTAGATGCCCATAGGCCGCTCATCGCTCCAGGCCCAAGGAAGTATTAGCACCATGCAACAACCCTCCTCGGTGGCTCCATTGTCCAGTATTAGCATCACCTTTCAGTCTGCTCTGGCATGCCTGCTAAAGTCAGCATTCGCAGATCCCGTTCAGAACTCCGGGACAGCCATGAGTACTTCTGTACCCAAGTCACTTGAGTGTCACTGAGTTGCTCTGCTTGGTGATTCCTGAGCTGAGGCCAACTTCCAACTTAAATATCAAGGGCTTTGCTGAACTGAACCTGCAAGCTAAGGTGCCCAAACCAAGGTCTCGAGTCCCGCTCAGCACCAAGGAAAGCCAGCACCTCTAAGCATCCCAGCCTCTCAAGCCAGGTACAATTGTACTGCCTGTTGTTGCTTGGTTTGTGGGTCCACAAGAACTTAACCCCAGGTGGGTTCCATAGAACTCATTCCACATGTTACTGATTTCATAGTGTGTTTCCTCCCCTTGACTGCAATGATAGGATGTGACAGCTCTGCAAGGCATTAATTCACTTATTGCTCTAAAATCTGTAGTTATCTGCAATGTATCAACTTCTTTTTGGTGTCTTAATAGTATCAAAATCTCCTTTATTTTTGTAAATTGATGTTGTGTCAATTACTTATTGTCCTTTTAGGTGTTGTGAAATGCTTAACACATGTACCTCTAAGTAGCCTGACTACTCTTTGCCATTCTACCACGACTGAGCTAAGCTTTACTGGTGTGTATTTGAGGTCCACTTCTAGGTATTGTGTTAGTATTACATGGTAAGATCCCCCCTCCTAACTATACAACATAATACTGCCACCTTGCTACAAGAGTATGCTATGGAATTAAGATGTCTATTCTGTCTGAGAGCAGGACTGGATATGGCTTTAATTTCAGGGTGTACACTGATATGGACTCCAGTATTGACTCCCCCCGGTTGTCTTTCCACTTTTGGAGTTAGTGAGAAAATTGTGTGAGCATTTGGTAGAGGACTTTAACAAAGGTGACCATTTATATGTAGATAAAATCTACAGTGGCGTGCAATTGTTCAGGAAATTTGTCAAAGTGGACACTGTTGCTTATGGCATTATAATCTCTCACTGTAAAGGTTACCCAAAAGAGCCTGTTTCTAAAAAACTTGAGAGGGGACAGTGCAGTGCCTTGCATAGTGATTATAATCTAGCTGTAATATGTGCAGACAGGAGAGATGCATGCATGCTGACTACTATCCATGATGAAAGTGTTTCACCTACGACTGTTTGGAGTCAGTTTGCTGAAGTGTGAAAACCTGTGTGCATTTCAGACTATAATAAGCACATGGGTGGTGTAGATAGCATAGATCACAGGTAGGAACCTTACACTTTTGTTCATAAGGCTTACATTTGATATAAAAAGTTGGCTAGCCATTAATTCCATTTAACAATCACCAATCTTTTTGTTGTATTCACGGATTGGTCTCCAAAGTCAAAGATGACATTTGTTCAGTTTCAGAAGTCTGCAATGGTCACTCTTGTTGTAGTGGAAAAGGCAAGTGTTCCTGGAGTTGGAGTGGTGGGGGATGCCACTAGATTTAAAGACAGCAACTTTCCTGATCACTTTCACCCATGCCAAAAAAGACTTTCCCAGTAGGAGATCTAGAGTCTGTATGCAAAAAGGTATGCAGAAAGAGAGTTGTATGTACTGCCCCAACTGCCTTTCTTAACTTGGGCTGTGTGCGCCATTTGGTTTAAATTTCACAACATGCTGCAGAGATTTTAGGAACAACCATGAGTGTAAAAATAAGCTGATGTATTTAGTTAAAGCTATTGTGTTTGTAATTCTTGTTTTGTATTTACAACCAGCTGGTTTGTGTTTATTTTGTTGTTAAATAAAATGTGATAGCGGTGTGCGTGGACCGGAGCTTGGATGACAGTGAGCATGGACTGGCACTTGGTTGGTGGTGTGCTTGGACTGGCACTTGTCTGGCAGTGTGCATTGACTGGTACTTGGCTGGCTGTGTGCGTGAGCTTGCGCTTGGCTGGTGGTGTATGTGAGCTGGCATTTTGCTGTTGGTGTATTAGTAGTGGCTTTCTGCTGGTCACTACACACACTACTAGCCAAATGCCAGTTCACACACTCCGTCAGCCTCCTGCCGGTGTGATTGCTGTGTCAGGCATGTGGGAGTAGGAAAGTGATGGGCCCTTAGATGGCTCTTTTTGTTGATGTTAGTGTTATGTGCTCTGCCCGTGGCTGGTGTTATGAATGGTCTTGTTTATGTCACATATGAAAGGTGTATGAATGGCTTGTAAAGCGGTTGGTGCCTTGTTGTGGCAATACCTCTCACGAGCAGTTTCTGTTTTTTTAACTTTCAGTTATTAACAGTGCATTTCATTTTTGTGAAATCTTTTGTTAATAAAATTTTACATTCTACTCACCCTCATACCAAATCCAACCAGTATGTGTGTGTACTTGAGGAATAGATGGATGCATAGCAATATTTGTCTTTTCTGCCTTTCTCTACCAAGGTGGACATTGTCTCTAGGGAAAATCCAAAGGGTAACAATTATGAGAGTGAGAAAAGAGAGCTTCCTGACCTTCCTAAATTACCATCACCAACCACAAGAAGCAAGCATGCTACCAGGTCTCTTACTTCTGTGATGTCCCAAGCTCTCAAATTCTGAAAATAATTAGTTTTAACCTTTGTCCTAGGTTACTATGATTAAAAACATGCAAAAGCTGAGGGGTATGAAGTGTGTGGCTCCCCTCAACTTCCAGAAATGTCCATCACAGAAATATGAGTAAAATTTGTTTTAGACAAGTTTTAAGGTTTGCAAGGGATTCTGGGCAATAGACCCTGATGAGAGCCACACAAGTCACACCCATACTGGATTCTCCTAATGATCTAGTTTTCAAAAATGTACATGTTTGATAGGTTTCCTTAGGTGCCGGCTGCGCTAGGGCAAAAGAAGTGTCGGTTTTCAGTGGAAAAAAATGAAGTGTCCATGGAGCGTTTTTGGATGTTTCCTGCCATTGGCACTAGGCCTACCAATGTAAGTGAGGTACCATTCTTATCGGAAGATTTCGGGGAACAGAGCATAGTAGAACATGTGTTACTACCAATTGTCTTTCCCTGCATTTAAATCTTCCACATGTAAGACAGTGGGTAAGAAATAAGTCAGTTTGATAAATGCCCTCTAATTCACATGCTAGTATGGTTACCTACAAATTCAGAGATGTGCAAATAACCACTGCTGCTAAATTTCCTATGTTGTGCCCACTATGGAAATGCATAGGTTTCCTTTATGCACAATTTTTACTCTTTATATTTTATCAAATGAAGTGCTGTACACCCGGTACACATTGAAAAACTATTGCAAAGAGAAACTCAGTTATTGGCTCTGGGTATCTCGGATTCTAGGTGAACCTACAAGCCCTATATATCCCTGTAACTAGAAGGGTCCAGTGGATATAACGTATATTGTTTTTGAAAATCTGCTATAGTTAGAAAAAGTTACAAATGAAAACGTAGACATAAATGGTTGTTTTTTAACTTAATGCCAATATTTTTTTAATTTAAACTGTTACTTTCTATAGGAGAAACTTAAACTAGCTACATAAATGACCCATTGCTAAATTCCAAATGTTTTGTACCTTCCAGAAATGTATAGCTTTTGGGAGTCCCTCATTGGTTTCACACCCATTCCTACCACTATCTAGAAGGAGTGCAGAAAGAGGAAAAATGGGCTGTGTCCCAGTAAAAAGACACAATTGGGTTGAACATTTAGGGCCGAATTTATACTTTTTTAGCGCTGCATTTGTGCCTCTTTTTGACACAAAAGCGGCGCAAACTTACAAAATACAATTTTATTTTGTTAGTTTGCGCCGCTTTTGCGTAAAAAATTTACGCAAATGCTGCGCTAAAAAAGTATAAATATGGGCCTTAGTTTTTTTGATTAAGGTCTGCCTGTTCCTGAAAGATGGGGCGATGGTGGATTTAGCACCGCAACACCTTAATTGATGTAATCAGAAGAGGAAAAAACAGACAATTTCTTCTGCAGCACTTTTTCCTCATGTTCCCAAAATGTCTCTGTCCCCTACAGGGGAATCCACAAACCATGGGTACCTTTAAAATCACCAATATGTTGGAAAAAATGGTGCAAATTTGGCATGGATAATCTAGGTGGACAAAAGCTATGGGGGTCCAAGCACCAACTACCCCAAAAAGCCCAAAAAACTTTTAGCACAGGGGGGAAAAGGCCTAGCAATGAAGGGGTTATGGTGGTGAGCACACAATGCCTATCTTGTAGCTTTTCAGAGATCGAAGAAGTGAGGAAGAGGCTACTCTCAAGTATTTTGGAAATCCACCCTGTGAGGTGTAGCCAACCGGCGTGATGATCTGAGTTGGAGAGGCTGTGATGCCACCTGCATTTGAATGGTAAACACACCTGCTCTGCTGATAACCAGGGAAAAGGGACATGCTGTTCACTGAGTGCGGAAACCTGACATTGCACAGTCCATATGTATTAATACTCCCTGTATTCCAGCCCTCATAGTGCAACCTTCATTCTGACTCTGAAAGGGCAGTGAAGCCAGCTGTACAGTTGCGGTTCCAGTACTTGGGTATTATCCTCCAGTAGAATCAGGGGACTTCAACCCTGTTGAAGTATGCAAATGGTCACCCTTACTTTTTTACTTAAGGGAGGTGCCAGAAACATGCCCCTTCGACCCCAGTGACATCAGGTGAGTCACTTTGGCACTATAGTGCGGCATGTGGGGAGGAAACTAGCCAAGCTTCTAGCGTGGAATTGATGTCCAAATGCAAAAAAGGAATAATCCAGAGGGTCATTCGAGATTGTTGGAGAAACAAGAAGGAGCACAAGGTTCTTGAGATTTGCCACCGGGCCCCCGAACAAAAAGCTCCAAACAATGTAATCCAAGAAAGGCGAGAGCCCCAGCCCCTAAAAAGGAAGGCTCACAGGCCTGTCTGTGAGAACTGCATTACAAAATATCAAAGATGGTTACTACTCTGATGCAGGCACTAAAACCTGAGATGGATTTTGCTTGAGTAACGTGACAAAGGACTCACAATCACTAGGGAACCTACTTGCGATGAATGAGAACGATATTTAGCAATGAGGCAAAAACTGGAGAAAGCCCAAGGCACTCAAGCTGGATGGAGGAAGTTAACAAAGCGCTATGGTCTGAGTGAACCGTACTTGAAAATAGTTCACAAAGGGATAATATCAGAATGTGTAATGTTTGTAAAAATGAGGAGAAAGCGGTTATTGTAGCCATCATATCCTAAAAAAAGAACAGTCCGCAGGCATACCCATTGAGAGAGTACACAAAGTTAGGGCCCTGAGAGAAGCATTGAGTGCACACCCCAGAGACATAATAGTGAAATTGGGAGCTTTACAAGATTCTCAGAGGTAAGAAAAGTGGAGAGGTTAACATTCCGAGAACTAAACATAAATTTCTTCTAAAACATTTCTCAGACCATTCTAAATAGAAGAAGAGTACTATCCTTTCTAACAGCAGAACTTCAGCAGAGGCAAATACACTGCAGATGGACTTTTCCCTTTGGCCTATGGATTCAGTACGAATAAAAAATCCATGTGGTCCGCATAATAGAGTAGGCTCAAGAGATACTGGAACCGACAAACGGAAGACCACACTCGTCACCCAGACAAGCAGAACATCAAGACCACAGCGAAGGATGACCCAGGGAAAAATGGGGAGTCTGCAATTGGTGCGCTGATCCACTTATAAATAAGAGACTGTCATTGCTAACCAGAGCACGCAGTCCAATTTGGATGAGACTTTGGGCCATGCATGAGTGAATCCCATTACACATGATCCGTGCCAAGGCAAGAAAGTGATTGTGGTTCTTATGTAATATTCTGGAGAGGCCTGTATTGCAAGAGGAGCCATTTTGTATGATATAATAAAAAACAAAGAGATATGGCACATTGAAAGTGGGTTTGCTGATAGGTGTGTGGGTGGAATCACCTTTAGAAAATGTGCTCACAATATCTGAGGGTGGGGGATGGGCGACAGGGCTGGAAGGAGTTGCAGACTGGGACATGTCTACCAGGGTGTTGGAATGGATCTGGTCCCACCACAAGTGGAAAAATTGTCTTGAGGGCGACCGCACTTGGATATAAGTGCAACTGCGGTCATGCAGGGCTTTGAAACTAGCATTTCAAATTTACCAAAGAGCAATAGCGCAAATTGAGGAATGTTACATATGCAGTTCGTACAAACATCAGTAAAATGATATTGTGGAAAGCAGATATCTAAACTCCCCAGTAACAAGCCATAAAGTATGGTGGAAGTGAAAGATAGGCTCTCTGATACTGTATGTCTGCAGGAAATGTGATAACGGAAAACAGATAGTAAAAAGATGAAACTATATCAAACTATAAGACCAGATATATATAACTATATCCCACCCAATATTTTGCTACCACAAATACAAAACAGGAAGGCATTATGATTGGGTTACCCAACAACCTATGTTTTAAAGTAAGGATGGCCAGAATGTTTCATTAAGCCCATTGAATTTAGCAGAATTTTGGTCACTCTGCTATACTCTTTAACTCAGAGTTCCATCCAAATTCCAACAAATCCCCATGTGGTGGAATTTTTCTACAGTGAGACTCCAGAAAATGTGTACTAGTGAGCATGAGTGAGATATGGAGTCCTTTAGTGTGATTTTCTAGCTGAGCCGTTTACAGGTAGTCGCGGTCAGATGGCTGCCACTTGAGTAGATTTGTTGCCAATGAAGTAGATTGTCTACTCGGTCAGCAAGAAAATCAACTCAAATGGCCTTGCCCTCTTATGCAACACATGGTGCCCTTCACATTGTTTTTTCCACACTAAACACACGACCAGGGGAAATTGCAATGCAAGCAGCATGTGCTGCATATTATATTTGGCGGAACTCCATGTAATGTCATGGAGTTTTAGGAAACTGTTGGCAGGTCTAGCATTTTAAAGATGTGTATTCTTCCAAAGTTTACGTTTCTATTTAACGCTATTCCACTAGAATTTAAGGCATGCTGGTTTAAGAAATTACAGGGTGATCTATCTACAATTTTTTGGGCATCTAAGGGAATAAGGATAGCATGGAAAAAGTTATGTAAAAAGAAGGAGTGGAGGGGAATTGCATCTCCAGACCTTTATATCTACTATCTGGCATTTCACCTGAAGAACATTAGAATGCTTCTGAATGAGAAGTCAGAGTATACCCCCCTTAGAAAGCGTTGACTGCGCATCTTGCGAAGGGGGACCATAATTTTTTATATAAATGTGGTCATCCAAGGTTTTTCCAGAAGGTTCGACTTAAAATCCACAGACAAGCCTGCAAAGTTTGGGCACAGATTTGGAGTTGGTGAGGGATAGCTTACTATTGCAGTTCAGCTCCTATATGGGATTCCCCAGGATTATCCTGTGTGTCTTTTAGATAAGTTATCAGTCCCATTGAAAGCTAATGGGGTGACTGTGTCGGGTCAGATCACAGAAGGTTCTGAGTTGATATCTTGGCCTACATTTTTGGAGCGAGCAGGCAGGGCAATTTCTAAGTTTAAGTATTATCAGCTACTTAGTTGGGTAAAGTCTCTTTGGGAAGGAGAAACTAGGATAAGTTTCTGGGAGGAAAAACTAAGCCAGAAATCCTTAATAAGGAAGTTGCCTTATGGTGTTGGATGCGGTTGGATGCTGTTGGATGCGGTGGAAAAGGATCCACCTCTTCCAGTGTTGAAATGGGGAAGGTTTTTCCAAACTTAGATATTGTTTATTTATGGCAAAAGTCATGCCTTACCCTCTGGTTTACTATCAAATCCGCGGCAATGAGGAAAAATCATTTTTTCACTTTGCACAGGGTATATTGGACACCGGTAAAAATAACAGCTATTGGGAAAAAAAAAAAAAATCTGCCTGCGTTGTGGAGATGCTAATGCGGATGAGCTTCACGTGTTTTGGGGAAGTGCAGGGTTGTTCAGATTTTGGGAAGGCATAGGAAAAATTCTTAAGGAATTGTTTAGTGGAGATTTAGAGATGAGTCCTTTTTTAGTCATATTTGGGTTAAGTGATTCAGAGTCATGGATAGAGGATTCTCAAATTCTCTCTGATTCTCAGGCAGGTTTTAGAAGAGGAGTGAGTACAATAGATCAGGTATTTAGGTTTAACCTTCTTTGCTGGAAATACCTGTCACTCAATAAAAGCCATTTGTATGTAGCCTTTATTGATTTAAAAGCTGCCTTTGACATGGTACCTCGGGATACATTATGGAAAGTTATGGAGAGTTATCAACTCGATGGTGAGCTACTAAGACTGATTAGATATCTACACGAAGGGACTTATGCTCACGTGCGCTGGTCAGAAAGCGGCGATCTAACGGAAGCTATACCTGTTGATAGAGGGGTTAGGCAGGGGTGCATTTTGGCACCAACACTGTTTAACCTTTACATCAATGGTGCTGTGGACCAATTGCTACACTGTAATCATGACGCCCCAAAGCTAGCTGGATCCCCCGTCCCCATTTTAATGTTCACCGATGATACTTTAGTAATTTCAACAACACCTATGGGCCTACAAAATGAATTGGACGCCTTTTATAATCTTTGTTCTAATAGAGGACTTGAAATTAACCCAACAAAATCGAAGTTCATGGCTTTTAACCCGCATAAACTATTTAGGGGGAAAATGACAATAGCAGGCCAACCAGTGGAGAGAGTCAGCCAATTTGATTATTTGGGGATTAGGTTAAGCGACAACCAAAGTTGGTCGGCACAGATCGGGAAGAGTCTGACAGCACTTAGGCAGAGGTCAACAGTGATAGGGAGGAAAATTGCCAATACTTTGGAAGGGGAGATAACACCTGCCATCACTGTTTACAAAGCAGTGGCAGTAGCAGCCTCAATTTATGGTGCTGAGCTTTGGGGACACACTAACTCTAGGTGTCTGACCACGGTAGAAAACCGTTTTATACGAAACTTCTTGAAGCTGCCGATGAGCACCCCTCTCACCCCCCTCAGATTTGACTTAGCCCTAAATGAGATACATAACGAAATTGCACTAAGACCACTAATGTATTGGATTCGTCTTTGGACTTCAGAGTATTTGTCCACCCTCCATATAGCATTAGATGAATTTCTCATAAGTGATAGCGTACTAAAGATCCCTTGGTTCAGACACATTAGAGATAAGTGCAAATTCCTCAAGATGGAGGAGGTGTGGAGTGCTCCTCATAATTTGACCAGGGAAACAAAGGAGCGTGTAAAAAGGTGCTATTGGGAGAATATTTTGGCCCAAATTTGGTTAAAAAATCATGGCAGTCTGACCCTACAGTTTCTAGACCATAAATGCAGCCCCAAATTTGAGGCCTACATGGATAATGTAAATCCTCCCTACACTAAAACACTATTCATCAAGTTCAGACTAGGGACCCTCCCGCTCAAGACATTTACAGCGCAATGGAGATTGGAGGACTGTAACTTAATATACTGCCATCATTGTCAAAAGACAAAAGAGTCACTTGCGCACTTTATGTTTTTCTGTCCAAGATATCTGGTACCTAGGAAAAAGTGGATTGCTCCGTTATGTAGGTCAGTTGGGATAAGGGAATGGAATACAGCATTACGACTTTTAACAACTGACACAAATGACAAAATAGTTTTTTCAGTTGCGAGATATTTGCGAAGTGCATGGGCCATGAGAACCAGAGAATTACTATAATAGTGCGTTTTTTTAACACATTGGTTTTAGATTATACCTATTTAATATAACAGGTCTTAACTGGTTGAAGTTAAAGATACAATGGTTTAATTATTTTTATTTTTATTTCTGGATCTCAAGATTTTAAGAATAATGATGGTTTGCTTTGTTTCCTACAATTTTGTGACCCTATTATTTATCTAGGGCTCTTAAAGTAAACTATGGAATTCTTTCCTTTTATACTTAACAACTGAGATAAATGACAAAATTGTTCCCTCAGCTTTGAGGTACTTGTAGAATATATGGGAAATAAGAACTAGAGAATTGTTATAATCATGTGTTTTTAATATATTGGTCTTAGATTATATTTATTCAGTTTAATACGTTTTAATTGATTGGAGTCAAAATACAATGACCTAATACTTTTATACTTTCTGGGATGTTAAGATTTTAAGAATAATGCTAGTCTTGCTCCATTTTCCACAACCGTGTATTATTCAGGACTCTCAAAGAAAATTTTGTCATCTATTTGTCATTTTTTTTCTCTTTCTTATAACTGATATGTTGCACAATCTTGTTATGTTTTGTATTGTCTACTTTTATGGCTTCCAGCCAAAATAAAGTTACTATTTGATTTGATTCAGAGTCTCAAGGCCAGAAAATTTATGTGCATCAAGAATATTTGTTGTTTGTATTGATTCTCTTGGCTCGACATGAAATTTGTTGTAAATGGATTTGTTCATCACCTCCCACAGTTCAGGATTGGCAAATGTCGGTAAAACGGTTGTGTAATTTAGAACGAGCTGGTCCATTTAGTAAAAGGGATGAGTTTTGGGCGATCTGAGAAAATGTATACCAGTACTGAATATGACCTGATTCTGTTAAGTGATTCTTCCTCTTCAGTAATTAAGGGCCAAATGTAGGTAGGTAAAAAATAGCGACTCGCAAATTGCGAGTATTTGCGACTCGCAATTTCCGACTCGCTAACTGCAATGCAGGTAGAAAGTACGAGGACAATTTGCGACTCGCACACGGAGTCGCACTGCAGATAGCGAGTCTGCTGTTTGCGAGGTCGCTTTTTGCGACCGCGCAAAAAACGGACTCGCAATTTGAGAGTGGGTGTCGCAAATAGCGACTGTGCTGAAAATTGAATGCATGTGCTGCAGAACACTCTGGAAAACACTTTAGAACACTCAGGAAAACACTTCCTGGCACATGATGATGACATCACAGCCAGGAAGTTTACAAATACACCTGGGAGGAGGGAGGACCACACCCATTTTAACTGCAGCACAGCTAACAAACAGAGCTCCAGCAACCATGGCTGACAATCCTAGGAAAAGGAAGCTAAAGTTTGCTGAGAAGGAGTTGGAGGTGCTGACAGATGAGTGCTGTTTGGCAGGGCAGCCCTCACCGTGCCAGACACAGAAAAGAAAAGAATTTTGGCAGGAGATCCATGACAAGGTCAACTCCCTGGGGGTCAGCCACCGGAGTGTGGACGAACTGAAGAAAAGGTGGTATTACCTGCGCTCCCGGACCAAGGAGAGGATGGCAGAGCGGCTCCGGGAGATGAGAGGCACAGGAGGGGGACCATCGACGGTACCACTCCTGGAGGAAAGGGTAGAGGAGACCCTTGAGCCTGAGGCTGTTAGTGGGATGGGAGATCTGGACACCTCTGAGCCAGGACCATCAACCGGTGAGTACCATGTGACATGCATGTACCCCCATCAATGCCATACCCCCACCCACCTTGTACACAGGGGCATGCACAACCAATATAGCTCCATTTCAGAGTAGCAAACACCAGAATGATGCATTATGGGCAATGTAGTCAAGTAGGCAGTTCATAGGCAATTGTTTATTAGGAAGTTGATAACAGATAATAGACACTGACAGTGTGTTCCCTCTGTCCCACAGGTCTCCCACAAGACACCCCCACCAGCCCAAGCAGCCAGGGGCCAATGGTCAGACAGCACACACAGGAGACAACAGGACCAGCCACCACTGCTACCTGCACCACCAACACCATGCCCTCTCTGGAAACACCTGTTGCAACAGTGGTGTGCGAGCCTGCACCAGGTACAAGCCAGAGTGCCACGGCAGACAATACAGGGCCTCCACCGCTGCGCAGGCGACATAGGATATCAACAGCAGAGCAGCAGGCAGAGTAAGGGCATGCCTCCACAACACCAACAGAGGCCAAACTGCTATGGGGTCAGCGCCTGCAAAACCAACAATTAAGGAGGATTAGTGGGGGTATTGCAGCGCTTTGAAAGAAATAATGCCATCAGTATGCAGCAGGTGCATTCGGAATTGCAGGTGATCGGTAACAACACGGGTGACCTTGCACTGTCTATGCGCCAACTAGTGGCAGGACTGCTAACGCAGAGTGAAAGTGCACGGCGCAGAGACCGCCAGCTGCTGCAACGCCTGGACAGGATGGCCTCCTCTATAGTTAGGCTGGCTGTCAACACAACAGGGCTGTCTAGGCGCACAATCAGCCTCCAGGTGGACATGGGCCACTTGCGGGTGATGTGGCATGGGGACTGGGCCGTCTCAGCCATGCAATGGACCTCATGGAGGCACGGCAGGTGGCCAGGGGCACAGGCGACACGCCACAGGACAGTGAGGAGGGCTCCACTGTCAGCAGTGTCTCTGCCAGTGACACCAGGGTGCTACGTAGTGGAAGCACAAGGCAAAGCACTGCTGACCCCCCTAGTACCAGCCAGGCTGGCCGAGCCCTCCGTAAGGTCTGAGCTCCACACTGTCCTTGGGTTTGGGGCACATGATGTCAATGTGTCCCATGACAGGTGGACGATTGAAGCCCCTAAACTGTTTCACATGTACATAGTTTGGTTATTTGCACTTATTAAATCATTTTTACTTTCCACTTAACACATGGACTCTTTGTTATATTGGTGAGTATGGTAGAAGTTGGCACGTACCTTCCAAAGTATTGGTTTGCAATGTGTTCCCGTCTCAGTCTGCCTTGATTTGCGATGCTCCTATCCCCATGATGGCGATGTGGTTGCTCTTGCTCTTCATCCTCAGAATCTGGGTCTTCAGGGGTGAGAGGTAGCCCACGTCAGGTGGCAATGTTGTGCAGGATAGCGCATGCAACAACTATTTTGAAAGCCGTTATTGGGGTATACTGGAGGGCACCTTCACTTCGGTGGAGGCATCTGAACCTTGCTTTCAGCAGTCCGAAGGTACGTTCTATCATGTTCCTGGTCCTCTTATGTGCACTGTTGTATCGCCTCTCGTAATCATTGCTGGGTGTTAAGTACGGAGTCAGTATCCATGGACGTAGTGCATATGCACTGTCTCCTGTTTGGCACAAAACGTACACTGTTAGCAAGGCATGGGTGGTTTGCACATTGACCTGTGTGCATGTCTTCAAGGTGTATTCAGCTCTACCTAGGAGGTATCTGTCTCCAAACTCCCCACGTTCCAGGTGTTGGTGTATCCCACTGTGCCTAAAAATGTAGGAGTCATGAGTACTGCCTGGAAATTTGGCAACCATGTCAGTGATGATATAATGAGCGTCACATACCACCTGAATATTGAGTGAGTGGGTACACTTCCTATTGCGGAACAGATATTCCAAGTTTGCAGGAGGGCATATTTGTATATGTGTCCCTTCTACACACCCTATGACATGGGGGAAGTTGGCAATCCTGTAAAATTCCAACTTGGTGCTGTTGATTTCTGCCTCATTCCTGGGTAGGTATATGTGTGTGAGTAAGGCGTCTAGGAATGCCCTAAAGAACCATGATAGTGCACTTTGGGATACCCCACCTGCCACAGCAATGACCCCCTGATAGCTACCCGAGGCCAAGAGGTTCAGTGAGCATAGCACTTGCACATGCGTAGGGATGGTGCAGCCGCGCACAGTCTGGCGTTCTAGCTGTGGTTTGAGTAAATCTATTAAATCTAGTATAGCTGTGCTGCTAAGTCTATATTTGTCATAAATTTCCTCCTCAGTTTGCTGGAACAGTGTCTGCCTTGTTCTGTAAATCTTCT
Organism: Pleurodeles waltl; assembly: GCF_031143425.1. Taxonomy (NCBI): domain Eukaryota; kingdom Metazoa; phylum Chordata; class Amphibia; order Caudata; family Salamandridae; genus Pleurodeles; species Pleurodeles waltl. Next base: position 558,121,138 of record NC_090437.1, on the reverse strand, counting down.
CCTGTCTCTGGCTCCTCCTCCTCCTCTGCTGGGCGGCGTGGGCTCTCCTCCTCACTACTATCAGGTATATCTCCGCCATCTTGAGTAACCCAGATGCCTTCTGGGTCTCCTTTTATACTTTGGTAATGGTTACCACCTGCTCTGAGTTAGTGGTAAATTGGAAGTGCAAAATGGGCTTTTTGTGACTAGTCGCAATTTGCGAGTTGCTATTGCATATGGTTTGTGACTCGCAAATTGCGAGTTCCTATTTGCGGGTCGCAAAATGGGGTCGCAAATTTTGCGAGTCGGTAACGGCTCGCATCGCATTTTGCGAGTCGGAAATGGGAATTTTGCATCCCATTTCCGATTTTGCGGGGTCGCAAATTGCGAATCGGTCCATTTGCGACTCGCAAAAGTTTGCTACATCTGGCCCTACGTCCGATGATTAAAAACTCCCCTCCACCTACAAGGTGGTGCTCTGGTATGACCATTATGTGAGTAAATGGCAGTGAAGTGAGTAGCCAGTGACATATGCGGGGAGACTCAGTGTGTGTCGAACAGGTGGTTTGGCTCGTTGATATTGAGGAGTCTGCCCCTGGAGGATACAAATACACGGTCTATTCTGCAGCAACAGGGGTAGTGAGATGAGGACAACAAAAAAAATGGAGTTTTAGGAAACTGTGGAATTTCGGAGGGTGAAACTCGGAAAGTTCTGCCTACCCTTAACCTGATGGGCCAGATGACAGATACATTTTCCTGGAAGGAAAATGCTAGGGTTAAGCCTTTAGCATTCTTAATGTCTGCACTCCAAACAGTGTTCAGGACTATTTTGTGATAGGGTTAGTAGCCAAGATTAAAGAATGGAATCCATTAGAACTGTTGTGGTTAGAAGATTTCAACATTGTAGCTGTTGCTAGTCATGACAGACACCCACAGGACAATTATACACAAGGCAGTATGTCTAAGACATTTAAAATAGAATTGGCAGAACTTTCAATGATATATATATGATGGGATAGGTTTCCTGATTCTAGAAGTTACACTTGTTTTTCAAATGTACACAGGTTCTATTCCCAAATTTTTCTGATATGGGGGATACAGTGCCTAGTAACTACCACAAACTCAATAGCACTCAGATCAGTGGCAATTTCAGACCATGCTATGCTGACATGGGGGGAGGGTTGCATGGATTACGTCTGGGTGAAAGCTCACTAGAAATTGAAGAGATCTCTCCTTTGGGACACGTAAATTAGTTAATCTCTTAGACATACCATCAATCACTAGTTTCAAGAGAACAACAATGGTAAAGTGGAATGCCTTCAAGGTAGTTATAAGGGACCAGTGTGTCCCCTGCACAACACACAAAACAACACACCATATACACATCGTTATCCATTGGCACTCCAACACAACACAACCTATACATATGGAACACACCCTTTGCCACACATCTATAACACAAATTATACACACTATTGAAAGTGCACCCACACATGACACAACCACAACAATCAACACAACAATACACTCAGCTGCACAAACACACTCACATGAGGCACAACTACACACATCACAAGAGCACCTGCCACACGACATTCACCTGAATGTTGCACACAGCAACTCAACATACACAACATCGATCCCACATGCAAGTGACATACCTACAGACACAACCACATCACCCACGCTTTTTCCATCCACCTCAACCAGCCAATCAAACCTCATACACACATATATATACTGACTCACATACACAACAAGTAGCACACCTTGCAGGTCTCCTTAAAATGCGTACACATGGACACCATTGACAAGTGTGATTGTACCTTGTGGAGCCAGCATTCATTTGGCAATGAATGATGACACCACAATGACTGCTGTGTGTATGTGTGTTGTGCAAGTGTGTCACCATCCATGTCTGACCCAAACGTTTTCCCGACATAATCATATAACAGTCATTAAAAAAATTACTGTGGCATGTATATTCCTGCAGTGCCCAACCAACGTACCCTGGCAACACGGCATCCCTACCTTCGAGTCCGGTGAGGGGGGGGGTTATGTTCTCACTGTAGAAGGCACCTCCAAATGGGCATGGGGAGATTGGCTGGGGTCCCACCGGCAGCCACTTTTCCCTATGGAGCTGTTGATGCAGTGGTGTTCCTTGACAAAGACACTGGAACAAAGGTAGACTCTTGTCTTGTCGATCCTCAATCAGCTGCAGTGGATCCATGCTAGTGATTAAGAAAAAGGTTGGTGCAAACACTCTTTTACCATTTTATCATGAACACAGCATTATTGAGGATGGTAATGTATGACAAGAACATTTCTGATTGTTCAAGCATGCTTACTCCAGATGATGTACAGGTACACCACAACAACACAAAACCACAATGCAATAACTCAAACAAATAAGAGAAACAGCACATCACTGTAATAACTACATAACAATAACACAACTAAAAACATAAAATATGGTAAAACAAACCAAACCAACATAATTCATCAAAACAATTACTCAAAAACCATAAAAATAATACATAAATGTAATAGAATAATAAAAGAAAACATATTTACAACATTGCAGGCTGACAAAATACAAAACATCACAATATAACATTTTTTTCAATGGGGTTGTGATAGGTTGTGTTTGTTTTTTGTGTTTTGATGTTACTGTGTTGTGTTAGTGTGCTCTTGCTTGTTGTGCTGTTTCTTGCTATGCCTTTGTTGTGTTGGTAATTCAATTAGTTGGATTATTGTGTTGTGTTACTTTAGAGATTCAAGCAAATTATGCTATATTACTAACAAAACCAGAATGTTGCTTTAAACTTCCACCAACAAGGAATCATTTGCCACTGTCAAAGGTGGAAACACACTGCTGCTCGAGCACTTAATCTACTTTAAATACCAGTAAAAAAGTTGTGGGAGAGATCATATTGTAAATTAGCACTTCCAGTCCACACATTTGTCTGCAGAGCAAAAATCTGCTGGGGACGGTGCCCCCTGTCCCCCTCCAACTCAACCTAAGACAGACCAGGGAGGGGGCTACTGAAAATGAAGCCAGGCTCCAGAGATGAGTTCTCAGCACTGAAATCGGCAGAGGGAGAGGGGCCATGTTACCCCCTCCCCTGAAGAGTGCACATGGGGCTGGGGTTCCCAGGGCCAAAACATCCCAAGGAGCAGGGACCATGTCCCCACCTCCCTCTAAAAAATGCACTGTGCCCCAGGAATGGCGTTCCAAGGTCCAAAATCAGCTGGGTTGTCCCCTAAACATAATGTCTGGGAGATGGGGCCCCTGGGGTCAAAATCAGCCTAGTGATGGTGCTGTGTCCCCCTTTCTCCTAAAATTCACACATGGCCCCAGGGGTGGGGTCCACGGGACTGAAATTGGGATGGTAAGGATGGCTATGTGCCCACCTCTCTCTAAACATTATGCTGGGCCCAGGGGAATGGGATCACTGGGACCAAAATTGGCTGTGGGTCATGTGCCCTCCTTCCCCTAAAAATTACACTTTCCATTTTTTGCCTTAGCTATTTGGTGCCTGGAGCCCGACTCTTATCCAATGATGGGGTGTAGTTAGCGGTGAAGTTGGCAGATGGGCTTTGGGTATTCCTTGCAGATAGCCACACACTATGGGTCATAGGTGTGACTCGATGGATCATCACTGGCAGGATGGGAGGGAGAAGCTGGGCCAAGCCACAGTTACAACTGAATAGGCTGTATCCTGTTTTCACACAAAGGTCTTAATGACCGAGCATTTTCACTTCAGCCAGCTTGGAGCCAGGGGAGGGGAGATAGGGAATTCTATGTATTTAAAATACACTGTTTGTCCCACAATTCAGAACCAGGGGGCAGAGTATAAAAGAAGGTTCTCAGGCACCACCATTTTAGTGCACTTCTGGACCTATGGATACTCTGCCAGGAAGAAAGAATGCTGTGCTGTTGAAAGGACTGTCCCTCTGCTGGACTGCTACTCTGAAGGAGCTACTGCCTTACTGTGCTTACCTGCTGCCTTCTGCCCTCATGCACATGGAAGGAACATGTGCTTGTATTCCATCTTGAACCCAGGATCTCAGAGTGACTCAAAGAGCTAGTCTGCTGGCCTCCTGATCTTAGCCTCAGGAACATACCAGACTCCCTAACAGCTCCCTGACCCATCTCCAGTGAGTTCCTAACCCCTAATAGGTACAGCTCAGGTCCCAGACCCTTTCTGTGGTTCTTCAGCTCTTAAAGTCATGTTTTTGGTCTATTTGAAAACATGAACCAATCCATTCACACCAAAAGTCAGAGCAAGCCATTGCCAGGCTGTTTGTTGCACAGCAGCATCGACTTCGTGCAGAGAAATGCTAGCACACAGCACCAGCCCACCCATCTGTGATGCCCAGCTTCTAGTGATGGTCTTCTTGCTACTTGTGATCATCCTCAACTTGAACAGGACTCTTGGACAAAATCTGAGAAGGTAAACCTGCAGCTGAACTAATCTGGGACTATGGCCATCTTGTGCTGTATTGCAGTCTAATCTCTTAACTTTGACGTACTCCAGCATTACTAAATATAGCCCTGGTCTGCACTTTCTGCTTTTAAGCACTATATTGCAATTTATTCTTGAAAGGTTTAGGCCTAGATGGAGTTTGTGGAGTTCAGCTACGCGGAACTCTGTTTGTGCTAAAAAACTCTGCCATGCTCCACAGAGTCATATGAACGGAAGAGTGTGGTAATTCATGCTGCTTGTGCTGATTTTTAGGGCTGGGAGTTTGTCCTGTGCTATAAAAGCTGTGCGAATGCCACCATGCACATTGCAAGAGGGTGCTGCTCCTTTCTGCCACTTGAGTAGATTTTCTACTCAGGGAGCAGCTTCCTCACCGTGAGTAGCAGGTTTCACACCACGAGCTGCAGCAACCTGCCACAACTGGCCACGTGGAGAAATCTCACCAGGAGGTGGTCTATTGTGTGCTTTTTCTCACTCGCACTCACCAATCTAACGTTGGCAAGCCGCGAGAGAGGCTGCTCAACAGAGTTTTATGGAACTCAGCGCTCGGTAAGTGAGAAAACTTCATGAACTCTGCTGGTGGAGCAGAATTTATCACCCACTCCTAGAAATATTCATAACTCCTGTTATGCTGATTGGACCATTAGCATTTTGGTCTTCTTTTATTTATTAAACTTTTCTCCTTTAATCTAACATGGTGTGAGATCATTTTGTGTGGTGTTTTCACTGTTTTCCCATTTGAAGTGTTGCATTTGTACTTTGTACATTGCCTCTAACTTACGCCTGACTGCTCTTTGCCAAGCTACCAGGGATTGAGCACAGGCTAATTTGGGGTTTGCTTTTGTCATACCCTGATTAGGGTTGTCGTTGCTGCTTGACCAAGGCTCACACCTCAGTCAAGTAGAACACACTTTATAACAATAGTTTTTGAAAACTGTGCTTGCAGTTATCTCTGATAATAAAGTTTAGTACATTAATAATTAATATACTGCCACTTTGACAATTAAGGGCCAGATGTAGGCATATTCCAATTTGGGACCCCCAAATTGCGAGTCAGAGCGACTCACAATTTGCATGGGGCCTCTGTGGGTTCAAGGCAGGATCCAGGCTGCAAAGCAGGCCTTCTAGGTGCAGCAGCAGTTTGTCAGAGTGCACAGCATATAACAGCTGCACAGCGTCCTCTGAGAGTCCTCCTACTGGTCCAGTAGTGAACTGAAGAAAAGGTTTCAAGGTTTTATTTTTATGCCCTGGTGCCCTTCTTCTGTAATGTGAGAGACGCTTCTGGAGAGGTTCTTTAAAGTGCATGACATTTCCTGACTCTCTTGGCTACAACCTGGCTGCAGTGACAACGTGGAGGTGATAGGTCCATTGTGTAAAGGCAGAACACTCCCTATTCAGTTTTTAAGTGTGGCTGTGCTCAGCTTTGCCCCCGCATCCTGCAAGCAGATGGCCTATTCATTCACCTAATTCCTCTATTGTGTGTCAGTCTGGGGGGAATACACAAAGGCCCTCATTATGACATTGGCAGTAAATCCCACTTACCGCCATGTTGACTGCTGCCAACATACCACTGATGCGGCGGAGATCAGTTCACCATATTATGACACACACACACCAATCCATCATTAAACAGCCACATACACAATTCCGCCACACCAAAGGTCAGTGTTCAGCTGGCAGTATCAAAACCCACACCGTTATGTCAACAGAACGACGCCCATCTCATTATGATCCACGAATCACCACGATGGACATTCAGTGGCGGTAAACCATTGGCCTTACATACCACTGCGCTCAAAATACACACACACATACAAAACAACACCACATTGGACAATTCAAACAACACACACCTGACACCCATACACACACCACACCCACACCAGTATAAAACACACACCCACATTACCCACAACCCCTTACGAATACAAACCATTGGCACAAGACAGACACCACAACCACAGACAAGACCAGAGGGACATACCACCGTCACCTATACACCACCCACGCACACCACATCACACACCCCAACACAACACCCTACATTCCCTCACCTCCACAACACATACAATTCCCATGGCACTACAAAGACACCCCAGATTGTCAGAGAAGGAGCTAAGGGTCATAGAGGAGGAAATCATCAGAGTAGACCCTCAGCTATTTGGAGCACATGTGCAGCAGATATCCACTGCAAGGAAGATGCAGCTATGGCGGAGGATCGTGAACAAGGTCAATGCCGTGGGACAGCACCCAAGAACCAGGGATGACATCAGGAAGAGGTGGAATGACCTACGGGGGAAAGTACATTCCATTGCAGCAAGACACCAGCTTGCTATCCAGGGGACTAGCGGTGGTCCAGCACCTCCTCCCCCACAACTAACAACATGGGAGGATCAGGTGTTGACAATCATGCATCCTGAGGGCCTGGCCCGAGTAGCAGGAGGACTGGACTCTGGCAAGTCAAATCTCTATTACTATCACCCCTCTACCTGCTTATAATCACATACCCCCATCCTCACCCTCACTCCCATCACTCCACCACCTCCCACACACCCCACCATCACATCCCACTCATTCCACCTCATTCTCACCGCAGCGTCTCTTTCTCTGACCACGGTCGGATCGAGCCTCCGATTTTGGGAGTGCCGTCCTCCGCGTTTTCTCCCCGTTTTGTCGACCCGTTCCAGGAGGCATGTTTTGTGCTCCCGGTTGCGTCGCCCTTACCTATTTTAGGGGATTCTCTTTTTTTATGTCGGTGGTGGTCTCTTTCTTGTCCTTTTTTTCCCTTTCTTCTTGGTTTCTGTGCACTTCATTTTCTCTGTATTCCTGTCTTCCTGTTTCTATTTCCCAGCATGCCCTTTTCTTTTATACTACATCCTTTTTTCCTATTCTTTCTATGGGCTTTTCCCAATTCAAGAGAGTGTTGTTTAATTTTCCTGTGAGGTCACTTCCTGTTTTCCAGTATATAAGTCACTCAGTTTTACTCTGCCTTGCGTTGCAAACACTTCCCTCTGGTGGTGCTCTTCGCTCCTGTTCATCGTTCCTGTTTCGCTGTTGGTGAATTTTGCCTTTTGTCCTGTTTTCAAGTCCTGTTTTTTCTTCCTTTTCAGGAGTTCCTGTTTTGAGTTTTTTTCCCCATTTCTTGGGGTTTTTCCTCTGGGACTCCTTCTGGAGGGTACGTTCTGCTCATGAGTTTTCTGCCAAGCGGCACCGTGGCTACTAGAAAGGGTCGCCCCTATTTGGGATTATCCAGAACCAGCAGAAGACCGGGTGTCTTTTCAAATCCTGCATCCAGAGGTGAGAAGCCGTGTGCAGTTTGTGACAAGCCCTGCATGTCATACCAATGCATGGACACTACTCACAACCCCGCATGGACACCTATCACCGAAACATGCACACTGGAGAGAATCAGTTAGCCCAATGCATACCAACTTATACAAGTGAAAGCTGCCAGGGCAAATACAACCAAAGATGGCAAGCCACTGATGCACAATATGTCACACACAGAAACAATAACACTGCAATTACATCCCCACAGGTACACCAGCCAATGTCAGCAGCGAAGAGGTGCCAGCACTATCCAGTCCCCTAACAGAAGAGGTCCACAGTGATGACAGCAACTCTAGTCGCCTAGATCTGGATGACCAACTTGGCCACCAGGGACCTTTAGACAGTCAGTTACCCAGGCACAGTCACACACCACCACAGAGCATCCCCCCTCAGGAAACACCACCACAACACCCACCTGGCGTACCCAATCCTCTGTCCCCAGGGCACCTCAATAAGCAGTGTGTCCACCACCACAAGGACCCCAGGGCATACCTCGCCCCCAAGACAATCAGGGACCTGGGGTCAGTAGCAGTGGGCACGTGCTTCAGAGGACAGAGGCACAGGACAACAGGGACACTGGGATGACTGCTGTGTGCTAGGAGGAGAGGGGGAGGACAGGCCCAGGGAACTGACTCTCCAGGAGGTACTCTCCGAGATCCTGGGAGCATACCAACATTCTCAGGATACGCTGGGCCAGATCCTGGCCCCCTTGCTGGAGAACAGGCGACTGCAGAAGTGACAGTACCAGGGGATCAGGGAGGACTTGCAGGCCATTAACACCACCTTGGTCTCCATTGCAGGGGTGCTGGCAGAAATGGCCAACATTATGAGGGAGGCAGCCTCACAACAGCGGGCCCTGCCTCTAGCCAGACATCTGAACTGCCTTCCACCTCCACTGCCGCTAGTGGACAGGAGGCCCCACCACAGGACTCACAGGCCACCAGCACCCCTCCCCCTGCAGAAGGAGAACCACCCTGTGAATGTTTCCTGCGATCCAGGCAGAATCCAGAGACTATTACCAAGACCCCCTCCAGGAAATGAGACTCTCCTGATTGTCACCCTTGTGTCCCACTCTGTCACCCTGTCCACCTTGAACTGCCATTGTTCCCCTTCCTATGTCCCCTTGGATACTGCACCTGTGCTACAGACTGGAACAATACCCTAGACTTTCCTCTATGATCACCCCATCCCAATGCACTTGTCCCTCTACTTCTTAGCACTTAAAAAAACACCCTTTGACAAAATACAAGTATGGAGTATGTCTAACTTATTTAAGAATGTATTCGCATAACTATGTTCAAACTTTGCAATTCAACTGTACAGTAATGTTCAAATGACCTGTAGTTGGCTGCAGTGATCACACCAGGAGCGATAATGTGGCACCAGCATCTGCAAAATGAGTTGCCAAAGGGTACAGTAAGTGGGCATAGAAGTAGGAAATAACAGCATGCCAGTGCCAAAGAGATACAAATATTTGTCAATGAAATGTGAAGTAACACTGTCATACCTGTGTGCCATTGGAAGTATTGTTGAATCACTGCAGTTCTGTTGTCCTCATTCTCATCCTCTGCCTCCTCATCCTCACTGTCCACAGGGGTCACTGCTGCCACAGGGCCATCTCCAGCCTCCTCCTCCTGCAGAAAAGGCACATGGCGTCTCAGGGCCAGATTGTGCAACATGCATCATGCCACGATTATCTGGCGGACCTTCTTGTGTGAGTAGCACAGGGATCCACCTGTTAGATGGAGACACCAAAACCTGGCCTTCAGGAGGCCAAAGGTACGTTCGATAATCCTTCTTGTTCTCCCATGTGCCTCATTGTAACGTTTTTCTGCCCTTGTCCATGATTCCTCACAGGGGTCAGTAGCCATGATAGTTTTGGGTAACTATAGTCACCTGCAAATATCGAGGGTCAACATTTAGCCACACATTATTCCATGTGGCCCACACCATACCCATACACCAACATCTACTGGGTGGAAACCAGGGCTCACCTATTAGCAACACCCGGTGCCTCTGTAGTTGGCCCTTCACATATGGGATGCTGCTATTCCTCAGGATAAAGGCACCATGCACTGACCCAGGATTGACATGGGAGATGTACTGGTCCGCCAAGCACACCATCTGTACATTAATTGAGTGAAAACACTTTCCATTTCTGAACACCTGTTCATTTTGCCAGTTGGGGGACAGATGCAATGTGTGTAACATCAATTGCCCCAATGATGTTGGGGAAATGTCACATTGTATAGAAGTCAGCTTTCACTGTGGCCAAATCCTCCACCTGAGGGAAAACAATGTAGCTGCACATGTGTTTAATCATTGCAGACAACACTCTGGACAGCACTACTGAGAACACTGGCTGTGACATTCCTGCTGCCAAGCCCACTGTCATTTGGAAGGAACCAGTTGCCAGAAAATGGAGCACAGATAGGACTTTTACAAGAGGGGGATCCCAGTGGGGTGACAGATTGCAAATATTAGGTCAGGCTCCAAATTGGCACACAGCTCTGTGATTGTGGCCCTGTCAAGTCTATAGGTGTGGATAATGTGCCTGTCATCCATTGTTGCAAAGTCCACCAGGGGTGTGTACACAGGGGTATGTTACCCATCTCCTATTCATCCACAGCGGTAGCAATCTGTGGTGCAAAAGAGTGAGGAGGCGGTCACACATTGTACATTGTAGCGACAACAGTACAATGCATGATGTTAATTTTTAATGTATAAGTGTCTGTTGTCCTGTATCTCCAATTTTAAACTGTGATGCAATTTTTATCCAGGGCCTGCCCCCCCTGAAATGGCGTCCGCCTGTCCTGTGTGGAGGGACAGGTGGGAATGAGGTAATTCTGCAGCATTGCAGTAGGCGGTCACGATCCGTCGTGCAACTCCTCATTGCTTATTATTGGGCCGTATGGGTACAGTGGCGAATAGTGATGTACGGCAATGGTATGCACTGCCGCAGACATAACCACCATTTTCTACCTCACCTTTAACAGGAGAGGACCTACACTGCATGTGCTGCTGTGACCTATGTCTGGAACCTACCAATGGTCATGTGACTGGGGAAAGGGCCCCTGCCTTCACCTTGGCAGAGTTGGAGTGACTGGTGGATGGGTTCCTACCCCAGTACGGACTGCTGTATGGGCCTCCAGACCAACAGGTGAGTACACTGTGAGCACATTGCATGGGGCATGAATGCATGGGGTGGTGTGTGTGAAGGCCTCTTGTAGGGGGGTTGGGTGGATGTCCCCTGGGTGGCAAGCAGCTTGTGTGCTGTGCCCTGTGTGTGCAAATGGCGATGTGAAGGCGTATGGTGGGCCATAAGTCTAACAGGCAGGACGGTCTGACTGATACCTTTTCCTGTGTGTATTACTCTGCATGTCAGTGCGTATCAAAAGAAGGGTATATGGTGTGCCTTTGCCAAGGACGTGCAGACCCTGGGGGTCTACAGCAGGTGGAACACCCACTGTCGGAAACGGTGGGAGGACCTGAGACGCTGGGCACGGAAGACAGCGGAGGCCCAGCTGGGGATGGCCTCCCAATGAGGAAGGGGTACCCGTCAAACCCTGACCCCCCCCGATGGCCCGCTTACTGGCAGTGGTCTATCCGGAGCTGGATGGGCACTTGAAGGCATCACAACAGCCACAAAGGGGTAAGTACAGTGCCCATCATTACAACTTACGCATGGTAGGAGTATGTGTGTCAGTGAGTGCCCCTAGGCCATGCCTGAAATTGCAGAGTAGGTCCCATGTTGGGCAGGGTTGTGAAGTGATAATCCTGTTACCTAGCTTGTAGGCATTCACTACTGGTCAGGGCTGTGTGAGTCTAAGGTGTGCTGCAGTTGGCAGTATGTGCCCATCCCCATGCCCTGGTGGCTAGCATTATTATTGGTGGTGCATTGCATAGTGTGTAGGGTTGTTCCCTGTGAGTGACAGTGGTGTGTACGCCAAATGTGATGTTGGTGTAGCCATTGACCAAGTGTATCCTTTGTCTCTCCCCCCGTTTTTATTTTGTCATCCTGTCCTTATGTGCATTAGCATCATCTGGCAGAGGAGCAGCGGCGATGGAAGGAGCTGCATCCCACAGGAACCAGGAGGCAGAGTCCACTGACGGTGATGGCACCAGTGGGGCGGAGGGAGAGGGGAGCACCACAGCAGGGGACAGGGGACAGTTTGCACACAGATATCTCCTCCGAAGGAAGCTCCCTAGTGGTGGTGGACACCTCTGTGACCACCCCAGCTACAGGTATATCCGCCACCCCCATACCAGCACCGCCCTCCCAGCAGCCCCTCAGTGAGTTGCCCATGCCCACTCACCCAGGAGGGTGGGCATCTCCTTCGCCCCAGGCACCTCAGGCCCTGTCTCAGCGAGTCCTGCTGCCCTAAGTGAGGAGGCTATTGACCTCCTGAGATCTGTCTCTGTAGGGCAGTGAACCACTGTGAATGCCATCAGGGACTGGCATCCCAGAAGCAGCAATGCAATGCAATCCTGGAGGTCATCCAAAGTGGATTGGTGGCCCAACAGAGATCGATTCAGGCCCTGGCCAACTCTCTGATGGCAGCCATTGTCCCTGTTTCTATCGTCCCCCCTCCAACTCCCACTTCCTAGTCCCATTCTTCTCAACCTAAACCCATCCCAAGCACACATACAGACGAGCATGCCCACAGGACAACATACAAGAGTGTCACAGGCAAACACAAGCACCACACTTCATCCTACAGGCACTCACACAAACACCATCCACCACTGTGTCCCCCTCCTCCTCCTCATCCACCTCCCTACCAGTTGCATCTACACTCATACCTGCATGCACTACATCCTCATCCACTACCGCCATCACCACCACACCTAGCAAAACACACACCTCACTGGCAGACACCTCCACAACAGCCATGCACACGTCCCCTATGTCCTCTCCCACTGTGTCTGCCCCCCAAGGTACACAAACGCAAGCACTCAGACACTCAACAGCCACCCACCTCACAACAGCATCCAGCCCATGAACGTGTACCCAAACAAAGCAGACAGGCTCCTCCTACAACCACTTCCTCCACTCCCAAACCTTCTCCCTCTTCCTGCCCGAATGTCCCTAAGAAGCTTTTCCTCTCCACCATTGACATCTTCCCTACACCCCCCCCCGGGCCTTCACGTCTGGCCAGGGTGGCAATAACTCAGGCAAGCATCTCAGCCACCCAGTCCACGGGACTAGTAGTCTCCACACCCACTTGTGGTGGGAAAGGATCCAGGGTACCAGGCAGTCTCAAGGGAAAGGAGCCTGCCCCTGCCATCAACAGCTGCTGCCAGGAAGGGCAAGGAGCCTGCCCCTAGTGCTGCCTTGAAGGGCAAGGAGTCATCAACAGCTGCTGCCCGGAAGGGCAAGGGGCCTGGTGCAGGGACTCAGTCGGAGCCCCCAACAACAAGCATAGTTATGCAGCCATCCGAGGCTGCACAGGATGGGCTGAAGCTTCTGCCCCCCCACCACCACCACCAGCAGTGGGCAGCCATTCTAGGCTGCAGGGGATGGGCTGGAGCCTCCCCCCCCACCACCACCAGCAGCACCACCACCCGCATAGGGCAGCTGTGGGCTGGATCTTCCCCCCACCACCACCACCAGCAGCACCACCAGCAGCGGGCAGCCGTCTGAAGCTGCAGATGATGGGCTGGAGCCTCCCCCCCACCAGCATCACCACCAGCAGTGGGCAGCCGTCCGAGGCTACAATGATGGCCTGGAGCCTCCCCCCACCAGCAGCAGCAATAGCAGCACCACCACCAGCAGTGGGCAGACGTCCGAGGCTGCAGGGGATGGGCTGGAGCTTCCCCCCATAACCACCAGCAGCAGCAGCAGCACCACCACTGAGCAGCCGTCACTGCCGGCCGACGGTATGTAATCCGTCCTCCATGGGCTGCTGTGCGGCCTGCCCCCTGCAAATCCTGTGGGAATGACACCCACCTGAGAGACTGTGACCTTGCACTCCCCAGAATCAGAAGCACAGGGAAAGATGCCCACTCCAGAACCAGTGGGTATGACACCCACTCACCCCATCCTCCCCAGGATCAGAAGCACAGGGCACGATGCCCCCTCCAGAACCAGTGGGGATGACACCCACTCATACCATCCTCCCCAGGATCAAGAGCGCAGGGCTCGATGTCCCCTCCAGAACCAGTGGGTATAACACCCACTCACACCATCCTCCCCAGGATCAGAAGCTCAGGGCATGATGCCCCCTCCAGAACCAGTGGGTATGACACCTACTCGAGAGACTGTGACCTATCACTCCCCAGGACCAAGCACAGGGCATGTTGCCCCCTCCAGAGCAAGTGGGAAAATCACCCACTTGAGAGACTGTGGCCATGCACTCCCTAGGACCAAGCACAAGGCATGTTTCCCCCTCCACAGCATGTGGGCAAATCACCCACTTGAGAGTATGTGGCCTTGCAATCCCCAGGACCAAGCACAGGGCATGATGCCCCCTCCAGGACCACTGGTCTTCTGTCATCTGCCGGATGAGGTGCCCCCCTGTTTCCAGTCCACCTGAGGTGCCTGCCTTTTTCCAACTGATGCCCCTGCAGTATTCTTGCTATTTTGCTGCAGGTGACAAGTGGGGTCTTGGACTTTGGCCTGTGGCCCTGTGGCATACACACACACAGGACTGGGCAGTGTCCCTTGAACTGTACATATGTATATAACCTTAGCTGAATTTTCGTTTTCTACTGTCTTTATATTATTACACTCACTTCCATCAATTCCTTTTGTCCTTGCATTATTACTGAGGGGTATGGGATAAAAAATGTTTTAGTACTGCATCTGATTGTGTGTATGGTGTTGGGGGTGAGGGTGTGTGTTGTGTGTGTGTGTGTGTGTGTCACTCTCTTTTTCCTCCTTCTGTCCCTTGTGTGCTAGGCGGCTGTACTCACCGGTGTCATCTTCGCTGTCATCTGTGTTTGTGGTGGAGCAGGACATGGAAAATCATTGGGAAGATTTGAAGTTCAGGGAAAGGCTGGTGGCCGTAGGGATCATTATCCGAGGGGCAGCAGCGTTGCCCTGTCGGATGATGATCCCTTCCACTGTCAGGCTGCCTGTCGGAAGCAGCCTGGCAGTGGAGCTCCATGTGTACATTATATGGCGGTTCAGCCCGTGGCAGTCTTTTTACCCCCCGCCGCCATTGTGGGCTGAACTGCCGGGGATCATAATGACCCCCCTAACTGTTAAGTTATACGCAGTCATGTGATCCAAGCCAGGCTACAGGCACAAAGGGTTAAGGGCAAGAAAATGCCAACTTTCCAAAAGTGTCATTCTCAAAATTGTAATGAAAAATCTGACTATTAAAGAGGGTCTATCATTACAGGTCCCCTACAGGCCCCCTGGACCACGCGCCCTTTTCAGCGAATCCATCACATACTTCATCTCCCCGCACGCCCTAGCCTCGCCAGACTACATCCTCCTCGGAGACCTTAACTTCCACCTGGAGCAGAACAACGACACCAACACCACCACCCTGCTCGATAACCTCGCCAACCTCGGTCTCAAGCAACTGGTGAACACCACCCACCCACATCGCCGGACACACGCTCGACCCCATCTTCTCCGCCAGCAACCACGTATCCTTCAGCCACTCCTCCGAAATACACTGGACCGACCACAGATGTGTCCACTTCACCTTCAGACGCAAGACCCTACACCGCCGCACACAACCCATCTCACGCAGACCTTGGACCAAAATCTCCACAGAACAGCTACTCTCCACTCTCAACCACAACCAACCTACCATCACCTCCGACGCCAACAACGCAGACCTCAGCCTCACACAGTGGATCACCAACTGCGCTGACAACCTCGACTCCCTCAGACGCCTCCCAAGACAGACCAACACCAGGAAACCTCAATGGTTTGCAGACGCTCAAAGAATCCAAAAAAACCTGCCGTACCCTAGAGAAAACCTGGCGCAAAGATCACACCACAGAAAACATGTCAGCCCTCAAAATCGCCACCCGCGAACACCACCAGCTGATCCGCGCCACCAAAAGAGCATCCTTCAAAGAAAGACTGGACAAGAACACTCACTACAGCAAAGAACTCTTCAACATCGTCAAAGAGCTCTCCAATCCCAACGCCAGCTCCAACTCCATCACTCCCTCACAAGAACTCTGCAACTCCCTTGCTACCTTCTTCCATCGAAAGATCACCGACCTACATGACAGCTTCGGTCCACAGACCCAGCCGACTACCACGGAACCCACAGCCCCAGCCGTCACCCTCAACGCCTGGACACCCATCAGCGCCGAAGAGACCAAAACCACCATGAACACCATCCACTCCGGTGCCCCCTCGGACCCTTGCCCACATTACATCTTTAACAAAGCCGACGACATCATCGCCCCCCATCTCCAGACCATCATCAACAGCTCATTTGCATCTGCCACCTTCCCCGAGAGCTGGAAACACGCGGAAGTCAACGCTCCCACGGCGGACCCCAGCGACCTGAAGAACTTCCTCCCCATCTCGCTCCTCCCCTTCCCGGCACAAGTCATCGAGAAGGCCGTCAACAAGCAACTGACCAACTTGCTCGAAGACAACAACCTGCTCGACCCCTCCCAGTCCGGATTCCGGGCCAACCACAGCACGGAAACCGCCCTCATCACAGTCACCGATGACAGCCGAACTCTGCTGGACAACGGAGAAACAGCCGCCCTCATCCTCCTCGACCTCTCGGCTGCCTTCGACACCTTCTGCCACCGCACCCTAATATCCCGCCTCCGCTCCACCGGTATCCAAGGACAGGCCCTGGACTGGATCACCTCTTTTCTCTCTAACCGCTCCCAAAGAGTCTACCTCCCGCCGTTCCGCTCGGATCCCACCGATATCATCTGCGGCCTCCCACAGGGCTCCTCGCTCAGCCCGACTCTCTTCAATATCTACATGAGCCCCCTCGCCAACATCGCACGCAAACACAACATCAATATAATCTCCTACGCCGATGACACCCAGCTGATACTTTCCCTCACCAAAGACCCAGCCACCGCCAAGACCAACCTGCAGGATGGAATGAAAGACATCGCAGAATGTATGAAACTCAGCCGCCTGAAGCCGAACTCAGACAAAACGGAAGTCCTCATCCTCGGAAACACCCCGTCCGCTTGGGACGACTCTTGGTGGCCCTCGGCCCTGGGCACCGCACCAACCCCCTCAGACCTCGCATGCAACCTCGGATTCATCCTGGACCCCCTTCTCACCATGACCAAACAAGTCAACGCCGTCTCGTCTTCTTGCTTCCTCACACTCCGCATGCTCCGAAAGATCTTCCACTGGATCCCCGCCGACACCAGAAAAACTGTGACCCACGCCCTCATCACAAGCCGCCTAGACTACGGAAACACCCTATATGCAGGAACCACCGCAAAACTCCAGAAACGTCTTCAGCGAATACAAAACGCCTCTGCACGCCTCATCCTCGACATACCCCGCCACAGCCACATCTCCGCAGAGTGGTTAGAAGTGGTAAAGTGCACAGAGTCCTAAGGTCAACAAAACTGAATTCAGCAAAAAGTATGGGGTAAAAGGCAAAAAGTTTGGGGGTGACCCTACAGACAGGACCAGGGCCAACCCATACCAGATCCAACCCATACCATTTAAAAAACTTTAATGATCGATTATGAGGTGAGATTTTTATATCAAGTAAACTGTTACCCTGGCTTGAAAATATTCTGTCTATTTGTTAGCCTCTTTTCTGTGAGCGATGTGTGCTCTACCTCCCTGGTGCGGGTCACGACCAGTGGCCGACACCAGGGAGGGGGTTTAAAAATCCTCGGTGCGTTGCCTTCTTCTTCGGCAGCCCTTTTTTCCATTTTTAAAAAAAATGAAATTTTAGCTGCATTTTGGCTAATTTCTTAGTGTCCTCCAGGGGACCCACAAACTCTGGGTACCTTTAGAATCCCTAGGATGTTGGAAAAATAAGACACAAATTTTGCGTGGATAGCTTATGTGGACAGAAAGTTATGAAGGCCTAAGCGCAAACTACCCCAAATAGCCAAAAAAGTGCTCAGCACTAGGGGGGAAAAAGCCCAGCAGCTAAGAGGTTAATACTGTGCATACACTAATAGAAAATGTGAAAAATCCCTGAAAGGGTAAGCGGTCTCGAGATTGGGCTTTCATTAATCCACACCTTTTAAGTCATAGACAGATTTTAAATCAATGGCAATAACGGATGAATATCATTTTGTAGATTTGTGGATTATTCCTCCATGGAAAAAAGATGGCCCCATCTCGGAAACCCAGATTTCTTGTTCAAAAAGAGTGCAAACAAAAATAACAGAAATTACAATTTCTAAATATTGTTTATTTTACTTTTGTTTTTGTTCATAGACTATCTTTTATTAATCCAGCAGGACAATGTTTTTGTAGGCAACACATAATACTCGCTATTTACAGCCGATGACATTCTGACCATATTCTAGTAACACACCTACTGATTACATAGTATGATAGGGAACAAGCACAGCAATGGGCAGGTAACTCAGGTCATTAAGTGGGTGACTAAGGTCCATTACACCACAGAATTAAAGGCTAAAGCCTTAAAGTCACAAGCCTAGTCCTTAAGTAAAATCAACAAAGTCGTTTCTACATCAAGACACTGACATGGTCCAAGATGATGAAGGTGTTTACTTTCTTTAAATAAAAAACACTGTTTTATAATTTTGCAGAATTAAGTCTGTAACCAGTATGCAAAACATGGTGATAATCCAACTGTAGTGGCAGTACTGAAAGTATTAACCATACGATTGTTAGAGATAATGGTGCCACAATGGTTCCCCATGGTCTGTAAATGAAACCTCATAACTACAAAATTTACTACCATCCATAACAATGGTAGATTGTGCATTATGTTACTGCCAAACAACATTAGCAATAACCTGTCACCCTTTTAACTACAACCTGAAATAAAGAGAAATGTATCAATTGCAACGGAAAAAACGAAAATACATATAATGTTCCTCTGAGACACCTGTTTTTGGATCTGGACTGACTGAAAGAAGCTGCTGGGTTTTGTACGTGTTCAAGTGTGTATTTCAACAAATGCACACTGTAGGAAATCAGATTATACTTATTTCTTGAAAAAGATGTGGGCCATTCACAAGTAATTAGCCCACAATAAACCTTCAACTCGAAATCAAGCATAGCTTTGTAGCTCTTAAGTCTCTCAGGATAGAGGGGTAGGAAAATCCAAATCATACTCAGGGAAGGTGATGCGGACCAGTGCCCCATTCCTCAGGCACACACAAGACCACCCTGTAAATAATTGTCCAGCCAGTGCTTTAAATTATAAAATGAAAAAGTACCTCATTTTGAATGTACTGCTCAATGCTACACATCAATTTAATAATATGTAAAAGTAGGCAGTGGAAATACCTACAATGACACCTTCTAACAATGTGCACCCCTGCAAGCTCAGAGGAAGGAATATATCATTGAAATCCAAAGCAAAAGACAGAAAACCTTCTCAGTATGGTACCATCTGTAAATAATATTTATTAACAAACTCAATGTTTCTCTGTTACCTTTGTCATTGTCAATAAAACAAGTCTTGCTTTTACTTTTATTCATGTTACAGCAGTCTCACGACCCAACAAGTAAGGCTTGTGCGACCCAGAGCCAAAAGACCAAAAGCCCCAGCTCCAAGAATATTTGAAATTATGACTCCTCTGTCCCAGCAGATCTTCCTGCGGTGCACTCTTTGTAGCAGCTGTGGGCTATCTCTTTTTGTTCTTTTCATGTACATTTGGCACCCATGTCTCTAGTTTGCAGCACCCACAATGTCTCACAACAGGGTCTGTGCAACAGCCTAAACCTACACAACCCCAGTTGGCTTCTCACCCAGTTCACAGGGCCTTGCTGTGCCAGTGCAGGAAGCAGTTGGCCCTGTTTCATGCCCTGAGTCGATGTGTGATGTCTCCAAGCTCCCTGCTCCCCCCAAACATGGGCATGCGATAATGAATCACACTGTGATGCTCCCATGACTCTGGTATCACAGAGTTCTCCTGCTTTTCCTCTTCCTTTATGGGTGCTAGAGAACCAGGGCCCTTGCTGGGATATTAAGTTTGGACCTCAATGGCAATGATTTTCCTGTTTTGGTCCTTGATTCAGTCTTTAGGATCTGCCTAACCCCCCAGGGATTTTTTTGTCATAAAACGAGGGGTGCTCCTACACACCCCCCAGGCACACTTCATTCTGGGGCTCTGGCCCAACCAAAGAAATCTGGAAATTGGATACTGGGGGTTCCACTTACACCTAATCCAGGTGAGACCCCAGTCTATAGGATACAATTGAAACAGTGGCCAACAGTTTCCTGCACACACATAGTCCAACAATATGAGACACAATATCGAGGATCCCATTTAGGGAGCTACTCAAGGCAAGAGAATTGTAGCAAAGACAGTACTTTAGAAATGAAAGAGAGGAACCTATTGAAGAGATTCCAGAAAAGACGGCATAGCAATTACACTTTGCAGTTTGTTGTTTGCAAAGTTAAAAACATTAAAAGATCAGATTTACTATTAAGGATCAAGGGACAGGCCAATATACAGAATGTGGAAAAATATCTGATTAGATTTGTCCCAACATTTAATGACAAAGCAGATGATGTGTCATATATTTTGTTAAACCATTCACACATCCTGAAAATGGATGAAACTGAAGCCACTGAACTCAGTGGGCACCCCTTAATTATGTTTCACAAGGGTAATTCTGTGCAACATTGTCAGAGTTAAAACATGGAAGATGTGACGCACATGAACAGGCAAGACAAGGGTTTTGAAAATGCAGAAAAGGTAAGGCTTTAATGATCAATACAGATGTATCTACATATATAACACTTGGGTACTTTGAAATCAGAATGGTAACCAGATCAACACATGTTAGTGCAAGATAACCAGATAATTCACTTGCATTTCACATTTTGCAATATATGTTTTAGTGTGCCTATGCAACAAAATGCATCTAAGCAGCACTAACCTTACAGTAAAAAGGTGATACTCAAGTATCTGAGAGTCATCAGAAACAATTAAAGAAAGTACCTGGTTGCCAGGCATTTGCAAAAACAGCATGAGAGAAAAAGTGATACCCTAAGATACTTTTCTAACCCTTGTCTGAGGTAGGTGACTGACTACTTAATTTAAGATGGCTAGAGTGCTTGATTATGACACAAAACACCAATGCAACTGAACTCAAATGAGGAACTTAATTTACATCTGGACTAACATGACTATGATCCATTGTGATAACTAGGTAATTTCATACACTTCCATTCTCTTCTTTGATTTCCTCTCCTTTTCTCCCCCTACCCCCACCTTCCATACCTCCCATCCACTTTCACCCCCATGTTTTCTTCCCCCTTCCACTCATTGTACTTGTTTACTTCCTCCCCACCTTTCCCACCATCCACTATTTAATCCCTGCCTTCTGTTGCAATTATTTCTGAAGTATAACTTGAAGTGTAACTTAAATACTGTGTTCTCGTAGCTTGATTATACAGTTTTTATCATGCATTCTTACATTTTTAAATTATGATGGGCCTGATTTAGTTAGATGGTGTTACCGCTATTAGACCTGACAGCCTTAGGGTGGTCACACTCCAACTTTTTCCCTGCCGCACTTCATTTTTCTGACACTGTTTTGCTGGTTTTAGGACTCTGCACCCTTTACCACTGCTGAACAGTGCTAAAGGGCATATGCTGTCGCCCCTAAACATGGTAAAATTGGTTCCTACCCAATTGGCATATTTAATTTGCCTGTAAGTCCCTAGTAAGGTGCACTACATGTACCCAGGGCCTGCAAAATAAATGCTACTAGTGGGTCTGGAGCACTGATTGTGCCACCCACACAAGTAGCCCCTTAACCATGTCTCAGGCCTGCCATTGCAAGACCTGTGTGTGCAGTTTAACTGCCACTTTATCTTCATATTGAAGATACTTGGCAATCCTTAAATTCCCTTGTTTCTATCTATAAGTCACCATTAAGGTAGGCTTATAGGGCTGGGTGCTATGTAGGTAAAAGGCAGGACATGTACTGTTTTACATGTTTTACATGTCCAAGTAGTGAAAAAATCACAAAATAATTTTCCACTACTGGGAGGCCTGCTCTTCTCATAGACTATCATTATAGCTGCCCTCATACATTTTTAAGTGGTAGATTCTGATCTGGAAGGAGAAGCTCTATCATGTTTAGTATGGCCAGAATGGTAATATAAAATCCTGCTTACTGGTGAAGTTGGATTTAGTATATCTATTTTAGAAAAGTCAGTTTTAGAAATTGGGCATTTTTCTGCACTTACTGTCATTTGTTCCTGACAGCCTGTCTCCAATCCATGTCTGGTCTGTGCTGGTTGACATTGCTGCATTCACCCCCAAACAGTCATAAACACAGGACACTCTTACATCTACATTAATCTGCATACTTAGTGGGTCTCCCTGGCCTAGAAGGGTGGAGGGGCTCTCTTTTACACTTCAAAGGCCAATGGCCTGTCCTCACACAAAGGACCGATAAACCCCCACAGGGATACTGGCAGACAGGACTGGGCTGAAAGGGGAATTTGTGCACTTCAAAACCACTCTTTAAAATTTCCCCTACTTCTAAGGCATTTTGGGGCATTTAAACTGGGTCTCTGACCCCCCCAAATCAGACCCTTCTGGATTTATACCTGGACTCTGTCAGAGGAACTGCCTTGCTGCCCAAATGACTCATCTGGACTGCTTTGTTGAGAAATAATGCTGCCCTGCCTGTTGCCCTGCTGCCTGCTGGCCTCTGAAATGCTGGAGGGACTCTGCCTTTCCCAAAAGTGCTATTGGGATTGACTCTGTCAAATACACTGTGATAGCCCTAGTTGAAGCTCTTGCGTTTCTATGCACGATAGTTGGATTAAATCTTTAAAAATTCATAACTTTGCTTGTGTGCATTGGATTGTCTTCATTTTGACCTGATTGTATTCAGATAAATAATGCCTATGTCTCTAAACCTGTGCAGTGTATTGATTTGGTGTTTTCACTGTGTTACTGTATGAGTTATTGCACAAATACTTTACACATTGCCTTTTAAGTTAAGCCTGCCTGCTCTGTGCCAAGATACCAGAGGGTGAGCATAGGATAATTTGGGTTGTGTTGTGACTTACCCTGACTAGGTTTGTGATCCCTACTTGGACAAGGGAGAATATCTCCGCCAACTACAGACCCAATCTCTAGCATCCAGCAAGTCAGAACAGAGGTGGGCTCGAAAACACTGACAAGTCAACGGTGTTCCATCAGTTATATTTAGATGTACTGCAGCTGATCCGCAGCCCTCCACAATGGGGTGCCCTTCTGTTCTGCTTTCCTTCTCTTATCTTATGACCGAGTGTAGGAAAGTACCATCTTGCCTGGCATGTTACCCCCATATTTCACTGTATATATGTTGTTTTAGTTGTATGTGTCACTGGGACCCTGCCAGCCAGGGCCCCAGTGCTCAAAAGTGTGCCCTGTATGTGTTCCCAGTGTGATGACTAACTGTCTCACTGAGGCTCTGCTAACCAGAACCTCAGTGGTTATGCTCTCTCATTACTTTCTAAATTGTCACTAACAGGCTAGTGACCAATTTCACCAATTCATATTGGCATACTGGAACACCCTTATAATTCCCTAGTATATGGTACTGAGGTACCCAGGGTATTGGGGTTCCAGGAGATCCCTATGGGCTGCAGCATTTCTTTTGCCACCCATAAGGAGCTCTGACAATTCTTGCACAGGCCTGCCACTGCAGCCTGAGTGAAATAACGTCCACGTTATTTCACAGCCATTTACCACTGCACTTAAGTAACTTATAAGTCATCTATATGTCTAACCTTTACCTGGTAAAGGTTGGGTGCTAAGTTACTTAGTGTGCGGGCACCCTGGCACTAGCCAAGGTGCCCCCACATCGTTCAGGGCAAATTCCCCGGACTTTGTGAGTGCGGGGACACCATTACACGCGTGCACTATACATAGGTCACTACCTATGTATAGCTTCACAATGGTAACTCCGAACATGGCCATGTAACATGTCTAAGATCATGGAATTGCCACCCCAATGCCATCCGGGCATTGGGGAGACAATTCCATGATCCCCGAGTCTCTAGCACAGACCCGGGTACTGCCAAACTGCCTTTCCCGGGGTTTCACTGCAGCTGCTGCTGCTGCCAACACCTCAGACAGGTTTCTGCCCTCCTGGGGTCCAGCCAGGCTTGGCCCAGGAAGGCAGAACAAAGGACTTCCTCAGAGAGAGGGTGTTACACCCTCTCCCTTTGGAAAAAGGTGTCAGGGCTGGGGAGGAGTAGCCTCCCCCAGCCTCTGGAAATGCTTTGATGGGCACAGATGGTGCCCATCTCTGCATACGCCAGTCTGCACCGGTTCGGGGATCCCCCAGCCCTGCTCTGGCGCGAAACTGGACAAAGGAAAGGGGAGTGACCACTCCCCTGACCTGCACCTCCCAGGGGAGGTGCCCAGAGCTCCTCCAGTGTGCTCCAGATCTTTGCCATCTTGAAAACAGAGGTGCTGCTGGCACACTGGACTACTCTGAGTGGCCAGTGCCAGCAGGTGACGTCAGAGACTCCTTCTGATAGGCTCTTACCTGTGTTGCTAGCCTATCCTCCTTCCTAGGTAGCCAAACCTCCTTTTCTGGCTATTTAGGGTCTCTGCTTTGGGGAATTCTTTAGATAACGAATGCAAGAACTCATCAGAGTTCCTCTGCATCTCTCTCTTCACCTTCTGCCACGGAATCGACCGCTGACTGCTCAGGAAGCCTGCAAAACCGCAACAAAGTAGCAAAGACGACTACTGCAACCTTGTATCGCTGATCCTGCCGCCTTCTCGACTGTTTTCCTGGTGGTGCATGCTGTGGGGGTAGTCTGCCTCCTCTCTGCACTAGAAGCTCTGAAGAAATCTCCCGTGGGACGACGGAATCCTTCCCTTGCAACCGCAGGCAACAAAAGAACTGCATCACCGGTCCTCTGGGTCCCCTCTCAGCACAACGAGCGTGGTCCCTGGAACTCAGCAACTCTGTCCAAGTGACTCCCACAGTCCAAGTTTGGTGGAGGTAAGTCCTTGCCTCCCCACGCTAGACTGCATTACTAGGTACCGCGTGATTTGCAGCTGCTCCGGCTCCTGTGCACTCTTCCAGGACTTCCTTTGTGCACAGCCAAGACTGGGTCCCCGACACTCTAACCTGCAGTGCACAACCTCCTGAGTTGTCCTCCGGCGTCGTGGGATCTCCTTTTGTGACTTCGGGTGAGCTCCGGTTCACTCTTCTTCGGAGTGCCTGTTTCGGCACTTCTGAGGGTGCTCCCAGCTTCTGTGAGGGCTCCCTTTCTTACTGGGCGCCCCCTCTGCCTCCTCACGCAATTGGCGACATCCTGGTCCCTCCTGGACCACAGCAGCATCCAAAACCCGTAACCGCGACCCTTGCAGCTAGCAAGGCTTGTTTGCGATCTTTCTGCGTGGGAACACCTCTGCAAACTTCTTCACGACGTGGGACATCCATCCTCCAAAGGGGAAGTTCCTAGTCCTCTTCGTTCTTGTAGAATCCACAGCTTCTACCATCCGGTGGCAGCTTCTTTGCATCCTCAGCTGGCATTTCCTGGGCATCTGCCCAATCTCGACTTTGTCGCGACACTTGGACTTGATCCCCTTGTTCCACAGGTACTCTCGTCCGGAAATCCATTGTTGTTGCATTGCTGGTGTTGGTCTTCCTTGCAGAATTCCCCTATCACGACTTCTGTGCTCTCTGGGGAATATAGGTGCACTTTACACCTTCTTTTCAGGGTCTTGGGGTGGGCTATTTTTCTAACCCTCACTGTTTTCTTACAGTCCCAGCATCCCTCTACAAGTTCACATAGGTTTGGGGTCCATTCGTGGTTCGCATTCCACTTCTAGAGTATATGGTTTGTGTTGCTCTTATACCTATGTGTTCTCATTGTAATCTATTGTGACTATACATTGCTTGCATTACTTCCTTTTGCTATTACTGCATATTTTTGGTATTGTGTACATATATCTTGTGTGTATTTGGCATCCTCATACGGAGGGTACTCACTGAGATACTTTGGCATATTGTCATAAAAATAAAGTACCTTTATTTTTAGTATATGTGTATTGTGTTTTCTTATGATATTGTGCATATGACACCAGTGGTATAGTAGGAGCTTTGCATATCTCCTAGTTCAGCATAACCTGCTCTCCATAGCTACCTTCTATCAGCCTAAGCTGCTAGAAACACCTCTTCTACACTAATAAGGGATAAGTGGTCCTGGTACAGAGTGTAAGTACCCCTTGGTACCCACTACAAGCCAGACCAGCCTCCTACACCGAGCTTACAAAACCTCTATGAATGCACTTCTTAGTTTAAAGAAGACATTTATTGTTATTATTACTTCACTACGAGGTTCCTGAAAGACGAAATTAGTAGGTTGGAAGCACACGTTTAAAAGTAGTTGCAGCAATGAAAGCAAAATATATCAAAGTACTTCTCAGTTGCAATGTACACAGCAAATACATGTGATTATATTATAGTATAACTTCAAAGCAAAGCATAAAAGTCAAAATTGCATCACCGTAGGGCCTATCACTCTGCTTCATCTTTCTGGGGCCTGCAAGTTGATGACTCCGGTTCAACTGCGAGAAAAATATTTTGAACCCAAACGGGGACAGGCAACTGATGTCCGTTCCTGTCTGAAGTCAAGATATTTCTCTGCTCGCTGTTGCCCAGGGCCATTGTTCCAAAAACGTGCCCCATCCTCTCAGACTTGGGAAAACTATCCAAGCATTTGGAAACTGGCCAGATCTCCTAGACCCCTCCTCTTCCCAAGGCTGAGCAGAAAGGAAAACACCAAATGTACTCTCTCTTATCAGCTAGGGTTAGGTGTGAATTCAATTTGAAAAACACAGCTTGGTCTATCATGTGGAAAAACCCAGCTTGGAAAAACCCAGCTCATCTGCAATGTCTCAACTGCAATGCCTAACTCCACGTTAAAGCCAATAGGCAGCTAACCCAAATACCAAATGTAATGTCTAACTCAATGTTAAAGCCAATAGGCAGCTAAACTGAATACAGAATGTAATGGCTAATGCCATGTTAAAGCCAATAGGCAGCTAACCTAAATACCAAATGTAATGTCTAATGCCACGTTAAAGCCAATAGGCAGCTAAACTGAATATAAC
This sequence comes from Pleurodeles waltl, assembly GCF_031143425.1. Classification (NCBI taxonomy): domain Eukaryota; kingdom Metazoa; phylum Chordata; class Amphibia; order Caudata; family Salamandridae; genus Pleurodeles; species Pleurodeles waltl. The sequence continues at coordinate 558,094,130 of NC_090437.1, read as the reverse complement.
ATGTAACGTGCTACTGGTGAACATTGAGCAACTAATATGCACAGTGGTGAAACACAAAGTCATTGGTCAAACACAATTAATAGCATCACACCTTCCTAGCCATCACACAACTGGGTTCCAACCAACCTTATTTAGACATCAAGGTGTGGCGGTTTGATACGAGCAAATTACTGACAGAGGGAGCCTGTTGCTGCTGGTGCATCACTTTTTGTGATGCACCAGCAGCACAGGCTGCTGACCCATATCTACAAATCCATGCAAAGCCACTTTGAGTGGATTTTCATAGCTCTGTAGATATGGAGCAAGGAAATGCACCACAAGTCACTGAGTTGTCTTACTTTGCGTCAGGGAGGCATTTCCATGGGTGTTCCCACATAACATTCATGGATTTTGATGCATTCCTAGATTTACAAGGATTTGTAAACCTGTGAATTCAGCAAAAGATTACAGAACCCCAGGGGTGGTATTTTGCAGCACACATAAAATAAGGAAATAACCTCTCATGATTGTTTTTTTGCAGGAATGTGTTCCTTCCTTCACAAAAATAATCATTCCTGTGACACAGCCACCCTTGCACCATGGTTCAAGGGTGCCTGCATTGGTGCATGGCAGCAATTTGTGAGCCAGTGCAGGGCAAAAGGCAGGAATGCACCCTTAGATAATGTGCACTCCTGCCATATTGTTTAGATGCAGGGCAGCACAGCAAGAAGGATTGCGACCTGTGTCAAAACATTATAAATGAGGCCCTAATTTTCTTAATACATCCCCATCTGTCTTTTTACTCCATCAGGGTGCCTTTGAAAATAAAATGAATCCTCAGAAAAGCCTAGACTATTTAATTCTAGGATCCCACCCAATAACCAAAGAGCTCCCTTGTCTACCAACATTCAGCCTTTCCAGATACATTAGGCCCAGATTTAAGAAAATTTATCATTGCGTTTGCACCATTTTTTGTATGCAAAGCAGAGCTAACTTAATGCCATATTTATATTTTGATGGTAGAGCAGTCTAGCATCAAAATGTTTGACTTAGCGTGATTTTTTGGGAGCCCCACCTCACCTTGCGTTGTTTAATGACAATGATAGGTAAGGTAGGCTTTCCCTCCTATAAAATGATGTTAGGCTGCTAGTGCCAAATTTACAACCCCGTGGAAAAATGATTCATGCAAAGGACAGGTTCCAAAAAATGACGCTAACTCTGACTAGTGTCAAAATGTTAACAGCTGGTCAGACCAGGCGTTAAAATGAGACCCACGCACTACTACATAAGGGAAATACACAGAAGGAGCATTGGAAAGCAACAGGACACCATGGAAGTGTTAATCCTACAGCTTGGCCCCCGTAGAAGATGACAGCAATGACGCCAAGTGCTACCAGCACCACTGCAGCAACCGGAAACACCACCACAGAAGCCACAAATGCAGCGTAGAAGATGAGAGAGGATTTTTTGCCAGCGTACAAGCATCCTGGCCGTCAGTGAAGAAGAGTTGATCAGACTCTAGCGTCTGAGGGGGGAGTCCATTTTATGCCTGCTTCACCATATAGCGTCAAACATCACAGCAACAGTGCGGAGTCACGCAGCAGCTCCACCCATGACTAAACTCCTGGCTGTCCTCCACTTGCTGACATCAGGTTCATTCCAGACAACTGCCACACAGGTTAATGGGATCTTACAACCATCCCTCTCTGCCTTCCTTACAAAGGCTCTGGAAGCCAACATCAGACTCACACCCCACCACATCTGCTTCCCCAGCACCCAGTACCTGAAGCAGGAGACCCAGCAAGGTTTTTAGTAGATTGCTAGCTTCGTGCATGTGCTGGATGCTATGGACTGCACCCATGTCCAACTTGTCCCCCCTGCAGCAACCAAACACCTCTACAGAAACCACAAACATATCCACTCCATCAATGTGCAGGCCATTGTGGACCACCGTGGAATTATCACAAACACTCTTGCCAAATATCCCAGAAGCGTCCAGTATGCTTACGTCTTCAGGCACTCCACTATAAACCAACAATTCCAGGATGGACAATATGGCAATGATCTACTTGTTGGTAAGATACCATACAAATCATAACACATACAACACAGCAAACTTGTAGTGCAAACAATACAAATATAACATCAAACATACATGGACAGAGAAACACAGATTTATAGACCACAACACATGGCACACTACACTGCATGCAAACCACATCACCCCCACATATGCTCATAGCTACAAGTCCCTGGCACCACCTGACTGACACATCACTGGATGGACAGGTGGATCAATGTCCCCTATGAATACAAAAACTAGATTAAAAAAATGTATGTGTCCACAGGTTCACAACAAAACACATATCCTAAGGAATCACTCTGGTATGTGATTTGCATTGGGCATTCAAATGTAAAACAACACACATATTGACACTGCCCCACATTAACTATGCAGTAGAAGTGTCAGGCAGCACTGATATCTATTGCCACCCAAGATTTCCCATCACCATCTACCTATCCTCTAAATATGATAGATATACTTATTGTGTACAACTGCCCCTTCTGTGGTGCATAGCGCAGTATACATTGAAATACAACATCACCATCAATCAAAGGTCATGTGCAGGAATGGACACCTCACACCACACCAACAAACATACTGGTAAATCCCACATCTCCATACAAGGGTACGAACAATGGACTATGCCAGATGTACTACTGACAATGTAGAGGGAGAGGCCAGAAATGCATGTGAATGAGGATACATGGAACTTGGTAGGGCTGGACTACTGGTGCAGGACACGCCCTGTCCTGTCCCACAGCTTCCTGAAAAATCATGCATACATCACAATACATCCAACATAACTGTCCCACATTGGGCACATGAACCTCGTGCACATATGTAAGCAATTGCCAATAGCAACACTTTGTAGAAGGAAGGTTTTCCTAGGGCAAAGAGGTGGGATTCACATGCAAAATACAGGGCTCTACACCTGTTACATGGCACACAACACACAAAATAGGAACATATGTCTACAACATCACTCTTCTGCAGGTCTAAAATGAAGGCACCAAGGGCCACATGTCAGAAACGTTGGACAGTAGCTAAAGTAGTAAAGTAGTACTACTTAACTTGGGCACCTTAGCATCCCCTACGCCCACCATATGTACCATAGTCAATATATGGTGCACCAAGACACATAGTAGGTGGAAATAGTCTCAACATGATGGACGTATAGGATAAATCCCAAATGTATGGTGCAAAACCTGTGCTGTACATAGGGCCACATATAAAGCAATGGTGTGTCCCATTTTTATGTTTGCTCTGTGCAGGCATGAAAAGTACCAGATAAAATACATTCATTGTGACCTTTTCTATACCTCTGAATCATATTAGTTTTAGCCCAGTTGAGGAACATACCCTGTGCATACATGATGCTTTGCACAGGCATAATGTGTTCCTAAGGTACACTAGGGGCCTTTTTACGACCCTGGCAATCTGCTGACCGCCATGATCGCGGTGGTAGTCGGACTGCCGCCAATGTGACAGTCCGAATGCCATAATATGACGGCAGTGGTAGCGCTGTAGTTGGACCACCAGCATCACCAGATCATGACTTCACATCGGTCTGGCAGTGCTGGCAGTCCCAATTCAACAGGGTAGTGCTGCAAGTAGCACTTCCCTGGGGATTAGGACTCCCTTCTCCGCTAGCGGTTTCATGGCAGTAGCACCCCTATAACAAATCTGGCAAAGACAAGGTACGGGGCCACCAGGGGGGTCCAGTGCACTGCCTATGCACTTGGAATGAGCAGTGCAAGGGCCCCCCTTGCCAGCTCCTTCGCAATGTTCACTGTCTGCTTTGCAGACAATCAACATGGCGACGGGTGCTGGTGTACCCTACGCACTACAGCATTGCCGCTGGCTCTATTATGAGCCGGAGACAATGCTGTAGGCCATTTCCAGAAATTGAGTTTCCACCCGCTGACCCAGCGGGAAACTCGTAATGGCCCTTGAAGGGAGGCTGCCATACTGGCGGCAACCTGCCCATTGTGGCTTTGTGGACAGGCTTTTCCATCTGCTGAAGTCATAATGAGGGCCTAAGTGTCGCACAGCATGGGTAGTGGCACTTTCTATACATGGCACTGTTATTATTTGCCTAGTTGGCCCACAATAGTGTTCACAAAAGTTAGGCTAGGGTGGTGCAAGGAGGTTCCAGGGCCTTGTAACTTTAGCCCCCTGGTTCAAAAATAGAGAACACAGCACATATGCGGCATGGGTGAACTGTCAGACAAAATTCCAATTACAATCATGATGTACCTAAGCCACAACCCATGATTTGAAAGTGCACCACCAGAGACCAATGCAACCATACATCCAAACACGAACACACACAATACCAGATGTTAATCTGATACACCACTCCATTTAAAAAGAAATATGGGCCATGGCACCTAGCAATTGACTAATGTGCATGATTGATACATGTTTTCACATTCCTTTGCAGCTGACCAAGGTTACAGTATCCAGCCATGGGTCATGACTTCTATTGGAAATCCTACAACAGATGTATAGTGGGCCTACAATGAAGCCCATATAAGGACAAGAAATGTCGTGGAGCGGACATTTGGCCTCCTCAAATTAAGATTCAGGTGCCTATATCTTGCAGGAGGAGGACAGTTATATGCACCATCCCTTGTCTACAAAATCATCTTTGTGAGTTCCATTTTGTGTATGCACACATGTTCCCTGGGATGAACAAGTAGATGTCCCCAATGAAGAGGATGACAACAATAGTGTACAACTGAAGGATACTGCTGCTGGATTGCACAGAAGAGAACTAATGGTGCAAAACCTTTTTCACATAGAACTGTACTCCCAGAATCATCATGTAAAAAATCAAATAAATTCCCAGAAACTCAGAATGTACATGGTGTACTCTTTTACACCATCACACACCAAATGGAACTCACAGATATGTCAGAGAGCATGGCTACACCACAACTGTTGTAAACAACTTTGGGACATAGGCCCTGATTTCAGAAGACATTGTGCGTTGTTGTGCAATATTAATGTCAGACATCTTGCGCTGATATGGCCCAAAGATGCTAATATCTAAGCAGCAGAAACTCAAAGCCACTTTATAACACCTTGTGCCACAAAATGCCAGCGACAGGTAGTAAGTACGCAAATGGGGTGTACAGCTGGTGGGGGAGCAAAATGGTGCAGTGGAATCTAACAAAAATAACTGTGCCATGTATTTTTGCCACTTTTGACACCTGCTCGGAGCAGCTGTTTAAAGGGGGCACACCATTGGTACCAATGGGGCCCTAAATACTGTTCATGGTAAGTGCCTAAATCTTAGCTTGGGGCCTAAACAGTATATCAATTGCATCAAAAACCTCATATGCTATTGCCCACTACCCTGTGCCATGGTGTGGAGTCTGTAAAGTACGGCACACACATGGTTTTGGAGGATGCTAAGGGTGGAAAGAAAAGTGGCCCTGCACTGGCTTCTGCGCCACTTTACTTGTCTCTAGCTAATACAATTTACATTGTCACACACATATCACACAAGTGTGTTGGCTTGACATAAGCCTGTAGCAATCCAGGAAATGTACATGAAGATGGCTGTACTGATGTATAGGTTAGGTCGAAAAAGGATAGCAAGTACCTACAATGGCAGTTTTGTATCTGCTAGTGTCGCATAGGCTATCATTATCCTACTGAGATTACTGGATTTGGGTGGCAGAATCAGTTGCACTGTGGGGAACTGAGTCAGAACCCACTACAGGTAACACCTGTCAGCCTAATCATACTTTGCTCCGGCTAACTAACAATGCCTCATCTCCACCCAAGAGTAGGGATGATTGGCCAACTGAGCGCATGACACAATTGACTCCTCAGGGAAATCGTGGTCACTCAGATCTCATCCGTTTCTCTCAGTTACATTAGTCTCACATATGCAAGGACAATCAGAGGCAGAATATAGTTCAATAAGGTTTTATTGAAGTAACTGCATCTTAAAGCATGAATTGCAATAACTAGGATGATGAAGAATGACAGAATTAAAATTGTGAGAGTGAAACATAAAAAGGAAGCTAGCATATTGTCACTGGAATCAATAAAAATAGTTCCTACCTAGGCTATGTTGGAGCACAGCACGTTAAGCTCTCATTCTCCCCTTCAGGTTCCCCTGGGAAGCCATCATCCCTCATACCTGAGCAAGAGGCCTGTAGTCTACAGAAGCAGCTGCAGGGAAGCACTCAGCAATCAGCATACAGTCGTGGTCATCTGGATGGAATCTCCCTCTAACATACACTGGTCAAAGTAGTGCTTTATAATGAAACAGCTGATGTTCCAAGAAAGGATTCCCACGTAAGAGTGTGTATGTTTATGTGAACATTAGAGACAAAGCGTACCACTTTTGCCATGAACCTATCTTACTGCAGCCTTGAGAAAAGCACAGAGAGAAAGAAATGTCTTGTTTAAGAATGCAGTGCTAGCCTAGGCAAAGAACAGCTAGACAGAGAAAGATAAAACAAGACCACAAATGTGGCCAGTACACAATAAAATGCACGTGCACACACATGTAGCCATATCATACAAAATACGTAGATGCATAGCCCCTGTAACAAGGAAGGTGAATGTGGGTGCACTGTCAGCCTTTCCACCTAAATCCATGCATGGGCGTTATGCCTCAAAACTATTTGATGCATATAGTATATCTCCATACAGTGCAAATAACTAGAATGATGCCTGGCAGTCTGAACTGTCTTCATGTCTAAGTCTTCCCTCAAAAATCCACGCCTGTCCTGTATGCACCAGAAAATGTGATGCATACCATTGTCCTAAAAATATCGCAAATTTTGCCTGCCTTTGCACTTCAATTGCAAGTCGACAGGCCTTATCAGCCTTTATGGTAAAAATCCACACATGGCTGTCATGTGTTAAAAAAAAAACTGCATATCAGGAAGCCTGATGCATGTGCCCAGGAAGTGATGTAATAGGACTTCCTTGCTGCACACATGGTAAAGTGAATTTACTTTCACTTTTACTTTACAGTCTATTCTGTCTGTGGGTGATAGAGGTTGTATGGACCTGGTGCTGGTTGAGGAGTGGTAGTTGGTGAGAGTTTTCTGCTGTGGCCTGTTGCTATTCAGTCTTTTTTGTTGTAGTTGAGAGTTTTGTGTAGTGCAATTATCCTGTCGTATTCGTATTGTCAGGTGTTCATCTTGGGGTAGTGTAGTTTGTTTGGATATTTGAGGTTAGGTGGGCTCATTGGTTGCTGTGGAGGGAGACAGCAGGATGTCTGGCAAGGAAAGGACCCAGCCCATGAGTCTAAATGAACTGGGTGGTTCATTTGGTTAGTGTGCCAGTACCTCCCCAACAAGTTAGGAATGGGTGACCGTGTGATCATGGGCTATCCTACCGAGGCCAGGTAGCTGCATTGGTCCATGGCCCTGTTCCAGCTGTGCAGGATCTTCAAGGTGGACCGCACAGACCACCAGATCAAGCACCCATGTGCAGACCTTTTTGCCAGGGAAGTCGATCTTCTGAATCATCTGGTGGTTCAGGTTGACAAACGTGTTGTTAAGTAAACCTGTAACATTGCTAGATCCTCTGCATGTGCATGACAGTGGGGCATTAGGAAAATAATAGCATTTTAGGCGAAAGGTGATTACATCAAGGTGCAGATGTAAGGTAAGTGTTGCTGCTCCCATTGCAGTGCTACTTTCCTTGCACCCCTTAGCACCCCCTACCACCACCATCTGTGCGCTGTATCTAAGATACGAAGCACACATGGTGGCAGTAAGGGGATGCTAAAGTAAAGGGTGCAAGGAAAGTAGCACTGCACTGGTGCAGCAACCCTTCCCTATTATCTGCCCCTACCCTTAGCACAATTAACAGTGTCCTGTCCCCCAGTAAGTGTGATGTATCACAGATATGTATGAATAGGTGAGTCACATTGCTATATATGTGTTTGGGTGCTACCTATGTCTGTGTGACTGACTTGTTGTAGAGGGTAGTGGGTCATTCCGAACACTAATCTGACTAGGTCACTCAATTAAACAAGTGCAATGTGTAACATTTGTCCATGGTCATCTTTGTTCACAGATTATAAAGCTAGGTTTTCCTGTTGTGTCTTGCAGGTGGACCTCTAATCTACACCATAGGAGAGGTTTCCCCTTTTGAAGACCCCGATGCAACCAGTAAGTGTCACCTTGTATGTCACATATGTACATACAGTGTTGTATCTGAGAGGGTTTGATGTGTATTAAACCATGTACAAATAGCATGTCTGTCAATGTCGACACCGTCATCTATCCTTGGGTATCGACATCATGTCTGATGGTATGCTGAGGATCTGGAATCTATAGAATGTTGCACAGGTGCCAATGTGTGCTGCCATGGATTAGTAGGTCTCAGGAAATATTTTGAACGGCCACAAGCACACTGATGTCAGTCACAATATGTGTCAGAGGTGCTGGCTCTCTTCAATGCAGAGATGTACCAAACTTAAGTTTTCACAGCAACTGTTCCAGCACTGTGTGCCACACGTTGCACAAATTTAATCAGGACATGGTACAACATATGTATCTGGGTATGGCTCTCCAAGGGGCTTTCATAAGGAGACAGTTGCACTCCCAGTACTTCACTGCTCTTCAATAATGAAGTGAGGCACCGAACATACAAGGAGCTCTGTTGACAAAGACAACAGTCAATTGAGTACACATTGAGATTTGTGCTCTTCTCAGATGGATGTGGAACAGGTTTTAGCCATAATGATGGTTGTGAGCAAGCATGATCACATCACATGTATGAAATGTGCATGGTGATTGTGTACCTGATAGTGAGGAGGTGTATTAAGTCTCTGCACAGTTAGGTGAGATACAGGTAAACAGGTGCTGCACCCAGTGCTACACCACTTCACTTGTGGTCCTTAACTCCCCCATCCACCACCATGAGTGTGCCATTTATGACATAGGGTGCACCATGGTATTGGGTTTATGCCATATGTCTTTACCATCTTGATGGACATGATGTAACATTCATGGTTTGTGCAAGAGAATCTAATGCTAACCCTGGACTGTACAGAGGGGACCATTTTGACCCACGGTGTACCCCCTTTCAGTTCCATCTCTGAGCTAGAATTACAAATACAAATAAAAAGTGAGGCAGCTGAATCTCTTAGATTGCAGTGTACTATTTTGGCGCTCACCCTACTGGGGTAATCCAAACCTTGCATACATCATGCCTGGCACAGGCCTAATGTGGTGAAAGGGGTGACAAAGTGGCACAATACAGGAATTGAACCACTTTGTTGAGATTCTGGTGACCATTTGGCCATGTTGTGCTTTATCTGCATGATATTTCTTATGATGCTAGTGTGGTAGAAGGAGGCCCTAGACCTTCTCACATCTTGGACCTAATGTGCAACTTTGCAGAACCATTATCCCCGTGACATGTAACAAATACTGTTGATGCTTGCTAGGCAGATTGGTATTGACTTGGGTCTTGCCTTTGTAGTTGTCTTAATGCTTGATAACATATGTAATCACACAATGCTGTGTACTATGCATACCTGTTCTTCCCCTTCTCAATTACTGATGACAAATTCTCCTCAAGTTTAGCTGCCACAATCACTCCAGTGCAAAAACAGAAGTTCACTAAATGTGTGGAAATGTTCTAACACATTTGGAAGGTCCAGGATGGTTATAGGAAGATGGCAAGAAGATACCCCATGGAAAAGTAATCTCGGGCATGTCAGGCCTTCTATAATGGTGGACCAGCCAAGCATCCTAAAAAACCACTTCAACTACAGGAGTGTCCTCAGCACCTGAAGTCCGTGGTGCTCCTTCGAGTCTGGCACCCTCAACATCAGCAGCACATCAGACAGCACCAGCACCACAACAGCCACCACCATCTGCCACTGGAACCAGCTTTGATGCAGAAATGTTAAAAGACAAGCCAAGCTGAAGGCTAGGTTCACCAGACTGGAAGCAGCCATCCCCAAAATTATACAATGCTGACATTCATAAAGAGAAAGCTCAAGAGGCTGTAGGTGTGGCAACTCACCTCTTCCATGGACCTTACTTTCCCCAGTGTGCATTGTTCAAAGTTTTAGTGGGTTTTAGGGGGTTAGGCATAGGTTAGGTAGGATAGTATAGGTTAGTTATGGGATATAGTTATTATAGTTTGGGAGTGAGATTTAGGCATTCGTGTTTTTTGGGGGGTATTTGGGGGTTATGTTTAGGGATATGTGCACAAATAAATGTGAAAAATATATATTTGTTTAGGACATAGGATTACTTAATATGTATGTAGTTTAGTTCATGTTGGCCTACATATCTATTGTCTCATAAGGAGGGAGTGGGGGACAATGTTTATTGAGTGGCGTTATGTGTATAAGTTAAATTTAGAATAGGAAAGATAGCTGTAGGGTTAAGTGAAGTTAGTATTGATTAGCTTAGTGTAGATCAGTGAGTAGGTTAGGTTTTTGACAGTTTGCGTTTTTAGGTACCAAGAACTCCTGTTATATTTTGGATAATTAGGTGTCCATAATTTTTGACTGTCTGGGTGGTCTCATGTCTGCACTGGCCAAGCTGGGGAAATGCCTTAGGGTCTGCATTCAGTATTGATTTACATGTGTCACTATGTGTATCCCCAATGTCCAAGGACCTGTCTGATGGACAGCGCTATGACATCAGCTACTCAAAACAGTTTTCAGCACAGTTCCTGACACTCTGATTGTGTATGGATACATTATATTTGACATGTAATGATGCTACATCAATTGTCATTGCTAATATCTGTCACAATCTTTTTAGAAACGTTTTGCACATTATACTTATTTGGGGTATGGGTACTGGCAAAGTGATAGCTGCCTGTCACCGTTTTGAATATGCTCTTCACTTCCTCACATATTTGTTGTATTAGTACATTCATCAGGGAAGCGTGCATTAGTGAGGAGGTGTCCAAATTGACAATAGGTAGGAATCGAGATAATGACAGTCCATAGCAGATAAGTCAACAGTGGTTGAGTGAAGAGGACACATTGCTAGCTGCCACAACACAAGATGATCTTAAGCACAGAACTAAGGAGATACTGTCCATGTGGCAGAGACTGGTGCTACCAAATGGTTTTATTTGTGAATGTTGTTCCTTCCACATCTTCATCCTCTGATGTGTGTGGTGCCTCCTGTGGCATGGGTGGTGCTGTTGTTAAAGTTGAGGGGGGCCACACGCATCAGAGGATAGAGATGTGGAATCAAAAGTCCCAGCAGCTGCCATTTAAGGGAATACATAAGGCATCACTGCAGCAAGGAGGAACTGTTCATTTCTCAACACTGCAGCTACATCACAGTGGAAGGTAGCCATGTTTTCCCTTAGGGAGGCCACTTCCCATGTATGGACTTCAAGGCATTTTGTTTTGCCCCCCAGCTTGTTATCTATCATGCTGCTGCCACTTTGGGAGGGCAAATGCTAAAGCCCCTGCCTCATGACAGCAGCTATCGGCCAGGGTCTGCTGGAGTCCATGTAGCCGGGAATTGGTTCCTCTGATGGCATCTGAGTTGTCCTTATTTGGAGTGAGGCACCTCTGCACTCCATCTAGGCTGCCTGCCATAGTCTCTATCCCTACCTGCGCCTGCTTGGTCAGCTCCAGTAGGACTCCTATCACTGTCCTCAGAAAGGTGATATATGGGTCCTCAGAGCCCAGGGCTGTGGCAGCACTGGTTGGTGCTATGTGTTGGTAGTTGGGTGGTTCATGTGGATACCCTACAATGCTGTGTCCTCCCTGCGACTGGACGTGGTGTCTGGAAGGAACCTAGGACATTCTGGAGAGTCTCTTCATTGATGGTTGACAGCTGGTCATCCATGTCATGTGTAAAATCGAGGACTGTCAGGTTGGCAGCAGGTAAGGCATCATCCTCTACAATGGGATAGTGAAATGTCCATCTTTGACTGTAGTGGCTGTTGACATTGCTCATCATTTACTTGCTACATGTGGCTCAGTGACATGTTATGGACCCCAGGTTGTAGTTGTTTATTATGTGTTGCATTGTGCATCACACATGGGGCAACCTTTCAAGGTATTTTGTGCATTGGTTCTACCCCACCATATTCCTTGCAGACCCCTTGCCCCAGCCACTGACACCATGGTAGAAGGTCATTTACATTCCTATTCACCATGGTGGACATTCCCACAGTAGTGTAATGACTGTTGTCACTATTTCGGTGCTTTACTGCACTGGCATCATGAATGATTGCACTAGTGCAGCAAAGCACAGGGAGGTCCATTGCTTACAGTGCTTGTGTAACTATGTAATATGCCTTTAGCAGGCCCAGACATGTGCTAATTGGATGGCAAGGTGCAACCTTTATGGATTATCAGCCCCATTAGTTCGTCCCTCCCTACATTAGGGACATTTCCCTGCATACTGCTTATCTGCCACAGGCCCATGTTGGTGTAAGGATCTTCAATGTGGATCAATGCATGCATCTTGAAAGTTTGTTAATGTGGCACAAGGGGAATGGGTAGCTTGGAACCACATTGGCAACTATGTGTATGATGGTACTGTTGCATTACGGGCTAGTGACATTATGCAACATTGATGCCACTTGTGCCTGTTCTTACGCATGTAAGGTGTCCTTTTATGCACAACGTCAACCATTCCCACAACACAGGCAACCTTGTTACATGGTGAAATTGAAGTTAATAGTACCGCAGCACAAATGATGATCACAGGCATGCCACATATGTTTACTTTTGTACTCATTCCTGAATGGTGCATCTAGGTGTATAAGAGTTGTGCTTGGGCCAACTTGTGTGAATAGCATAGGACATGTTGCACACTGAGGCCCTGGTTTTTTCTAAAGTGGCCCAGCAGCAAAAATAGCTGCATTGTGCTGTGAGAAAAGGCCTCTTTTTTACATGTTTAGTCCCCTCTTTTTGCCTGATGTTTGATGTAGCATGGAAACTGTAGTGCCAAGGGCCCCTTCTGACCAAGTTCCCTAGGCCAGAGCTCTTTCCCTAAAACTGTTGTGATGCATTGGCACAATTGGATACACCCTCAGCTACCACTACAAGTCCCTAACTGCAGATGGTCATCCCCTTTGCACCTTTGGTGGGAGCAAAGGTGGGAAACCACACAAAGGGCAGGAGTATTGTCTCCACCTTGCATGCACCACCCCTAAGGTGTTGCCTGCGAAGTGGACACTCCATTACATTTTCCTTCATTTTAGATGGAAGGAAAATAGTCACTCAGTTAAAAGGGAAGTGACCCTTCCCACAGGAAGTGGTCACTGTAGTGGGCGTAGCCACCCAAAGGTAAGTGTTCCGATAGACACTACCAGGCTCCCTCAAAATGCCCAATAAATTCAGTATGCTTCCCTAGACCAGATAATCAAATTCAAAGGACACAAAGAAAAACAGCATGAAAACTGTAGACCTGCTGCACCTAGGACATGACAATCACAGCTGAGGAGCTGCTGCACAACTGGACTGACCTCAAGAAACCCAGAGGACCTCCAGGCTTTACCAGTCACCCAAGAACTTCCTCCAGATTTGAGGTACCACTCTGTAACAAAGAAGAAATCAGCAACCTAGTGAGGGTCACTTCACTGCCTGGCCACTAACTAACGAACCAGAAGTTGCAGCTGACATGATAAAACATCAATTACCACAAGGACGATCCCTGCAAGTGTGCCAAGTTTGGTGGCACTGCGCCTTCCAGTGGCCGAACTGTATCAGTACCATAGGTACTGGTCAGGTGATATCGGACACCGGGAAAACCAGCCCGCCCAGGGCTGAAAATGGAAAAGAAGGAAGCCCCAGTTGAGGGACTTCAGGAACACCCTGGACCTTCCCCCATAGAGTCCCTGTTGTCCTGTAAGCAACCCTTAAAGTGACTTACCTCCAGATCCCAAAGGAATCTTTGCGCACAGCTCCTGGCTCACCAATTCGCTCTGCACTCAACTGCCCTGTGCTCTGCAATGAAGAACCTGCTGTGACCTAAGGGTCCCTCACCCCTTGCGACCTCGACATTCCAAGGGGACCTCATGGAACCACCTCTAAACTTACCTCCACAGACCTTTTATAAGTGGTGCCCCATAGTGACCCTGCACCAGCCGGACCTGGAAGCTATCCAAACTTCTCCAGCTGGCACAGTGTACCCACCGACGATCTCAACCAACCTGCAAAAGAAGATCTTGGTAAAGCAATTGTATGATTTTATAAGTATCTTTAAAGGTGACCTTCCTTTGATTCCTGTGGTACATAGTAAGGCAAAAAACGTATTAAAATTCAAAAATAAAGTACTTAACCACTTTTGATGATTTTGATCTTAAAAATGATATAAAAATATGGAATACTTTTTATAAATTGTTCCTGAGTATTTCCTTTGAATGTGTGAGTTGCATGATTGATACTGTGAGTATAACAAATGCTTTGTACTTCTCCAATATAGGCCTTACTGCTTGACCAAGCTACCAGAAAAGTTAGAGCATTAGGTGATCTAGTATTTACCTCTGTAAACCAATGTGTGATTGCCTGGATCCCAAGCACAGTGTGCCTAGCTTTTCATTCTACATAAAGGGACAGCATCCTACAAGCACTACGCCACTTTTGAGGTGCAGGGATGCTCCATATTTACAGGAATACAGTGCACACCGGCAATTCTACCTCCGTAGATTTATGTTCCCTACACCAACGCAGGCATCCTTGCACCACAGTGCAAGGGTGCCTGCATTGAGGGGATAGATTGTTTATGTGCAGGAAGGTGATTTGACATTTCTATGTGTGCTGCAAGATGAAACACACATAAGTAAGGCAATGACACGAGGAGGAAGGAGATCATCTTGTCTTGTTGCGCCATCCTAACACCAACCCTGAGGTGGTGTTGAATTTAGTCATAGCCACAGCTTAACATATAGGTGGTCATTATGACTTTGATGGTCTTTGTGCAAGACCGCCAAAGCCACGGGCACCAGAAGACCACCCATCATATTACGGGTACTGCTGGATTTCTGCCACAGTTTGGGCAGAAATCCAGCAGTAGTCCGGTGGTGGGTGGAGGCGCTGGGGCGGTTCTACCACTGGCCCCGCCCCACAAGAAGGACTCCACCCGCCGTATTATGTGCAATAATATAGCCTGGCAGTGTCCTGCTGGCGGGGCGCTGCCAGAGGTGGAGGCGACCGATCCCATTCCCTGTCGGACGACCAGGTAAGTTGATCATCTGACAGGGGAGGGGGATTAGTGGGTGGAGGGCGTTGTGTGTGCATGTGTGGGTGTGTGTTGCCTGCGTGTGTTCATGAATATGTGTATGTGTGGTTGTATGCTTGTCTGAATGTAGAAGTGACTATGTGTATGCATGTAAATGTATATGTGTGTGTGTAAGAGAGTATGAGTGTTGTGGTGAATGCGAGTATGAGTGTTGTGAACGTGAGTATGGATGCATGTGAGTGAATGCGTGTATGTCAGTGCTGATGAATGAGTGTATGCTAGGTGTGTGTAGGTGTCTTTGTGCGTGAGCCAGTATGCAGCGAGGGGGGTGATCTACCTGGAGGGGGCAGGGGTGGGGAGCGATCTACCTGGAGGAGGTTGGGGGCACTCTACCTGGAGTTGGGGTGTGGTGGCGGTGGGGGTTTGTAGGGGATTGTCCTTACAGAGGGGTGGGGGAGTCATCTGCCAGTAACAGGGAAGAGAAATAAAGAGATATCCGTTTAGTAGCTGAATTGCATGAAATGAATGAAAAAAAACTCTGTATTGCCCATGACCTCCATGGTGATAGTTGAGGGCTGTCGCCATTGTGCATTGCTCTATCAAGAAGAGGGCTGTTGCCCTTTGCAATGCTGTCACCTGAAGGGGCTGTTTACCTGTGTGTGCTGTCACAAATCCCCCATACCAGGAGGGGGAAATGGTGCATCTGTGAAGGAGAAGCAAGCCTTTACCCACTAAGGAAGAGCAATGATTCAACTACCCAACAATCCAGGAGGACCAAAGATCTGCCTCTGGATTCAGGGGAGTTTATCATATGGGCAGAGGAGCGTGTAGATGCCGGCCACCTCTACCGTAGCATCCAGACTTTTGCCCACCGCCAGGCCAGGCCACAGATGCGTGCAAGGGCACTCTGAACCTCCACTCCAGAAATAGGGGGTAAGACGGAATACTGGGCCGCTAACACTGATCTTGCTCTGACTACCCCCCTATAGTGCTGAGGCACTTTGTCATTTTCAAAGCCATCTTGGAGCTTCTAAGACTTGAACTCACTAGTGGGGTGTTAGATTTGAAAGCCTTAGGATGGTCATCCCCTACCTCTCTCCACGTTTCTGACATTGTTTTTGCTGGTTTTAGAATTCTGTGCACTTTACCACTGCTGACTGGTGCTAAAGTGCATATGCTCTCTCCCTAGAAACATGGCAACATTAGTTCATACCCAATTGGCATATTTGATTTTGTGTAAGTCCCTAGTAAAATGGACTACATGTGCCCAGGGCCTGTAAATTGAATGCTACTAGTGGGCCTGCAGCACTGGTTGTGCCACCCATATAAGTATCCCCTTAATCATGTCCCAGGCTTGCCATTGCAAGGCCTCTGTGTGCGGTTTCACTGCCACTTGGACTTGGCATTTAAAAGTACTTGACAAGCTCTAAACTCCCCTTTTTCTACATATGCTGTCCCTAAGGTAGGTCCTAGGTAACCCATATGGCAGGGTGCTATGTAGTTAAAAGCAGCACATGTACATGTGTGGTTTATATGTCCTGGTAGTGGAAAACCCCTAAATGGTTTTCTAGTAGGAAGTCTGCCCCTTTCATTGAATAGCATTAGGGCTACCCTCATATACTGTTTGAGTGGTCGATTCTGAAAAGAAAGGGGTAACCAGGTCATATTTGGTATGGCCAGAATGGTAATACAAAATCCTGCTTATTGGTAAGGTTGGACTTTATATTACTGTTTTAGAAATGGCACTTTTAGAAAGTGAGCTTTTCTCTGCACTTAAAATCCATCTCTGCCTTACATCCAGTCTCCAATCCGCGTCTGTGGTGGGCTGGTTGACAGCTGCCTTGTGCATTTCACCCAGACAACCACAAACACAGGATGCTCAGTCACACCTGCACCCATCTGCATACTGAATAAGTCTTCCTGGGCTGGGAGGGTTGAGGGCCTGACACTTACATTTCAAAGTCTAGTGGCCTGCCCTCACACAATGGACTGTGAAAACCCTTACTGGGACCCTGGCAGAAAGGTTTGTACTGAAAGGGGACCTTGTGCACTTCAAAACCACTCTTTAAAGTCTCCCCCACTTCAAAGGCATTTTTGGGTATATAAACTGGGTCTCTGACCCCACCAAATCGGACACTTCTGGACTTGAACCTGCAACCTGTCAAGAGGAACGGCCTGGCTGCCCAAAGGACTCATCTGGACTGCTTTGTTGTGAAGGACTGCTGCCTTGCTGTTGCCCTGCAGCCTTGCTGCCATCTGACTTTGCTGAGAAGTGCTCTCCAAGGGCTTGGATTGAGTTTGCCTCCTATTTTCTTAAGTCTAAAGACAACTGTTGATTTCTGAGATTTAAGACTCTTTTTAATCTTGTAAAAGTGGTATCTCAAGTTGTGCTTATTGAATCTTTATCGTTTTGACCTTTATTTAACCAGATAAATATCTTATCTTTTTCTAAACTTGTGTGGTGTATTTTTGTGGTGTTTTCACTGTGTTACTTTATGGTTTATTGTACAAATACTTTAAACATTGCCTTCTAAGTTAAACCTGACTGCTCAGTGCCAAGCTACCAAAGGGTGGGCACAGGATCATTTGGATTTTGTGTGACTTACCCTGACTAGGATTGTAGTCCCTGTTTGGACAAAAGTGAATACCTCTGCCAACTAGAGACCCCACTTATAACACAGGGCCTAACTGGAATGTCACCTCACAAAAATAGTGAATAACCTTGATGCTTTTGTAGAGTCATAGAACATGAGACCTGATTCAAGGAAACTAGTGTGTCTGTCTTTAGAACACTGTGTATATTATTTGTACACACAATACATGGGTGGACGTATAGGCACACCAATGCACCTTCCATGTAATGCCTACCTGATGCTCTGCCTTGTGTTAGATTTTTGAAATTTGTTATTTACTTATTATTTTTTAACAAAGCCACACAAAAACTATTCTATGAGGCTATTTCCTATTTGTATGTGTGCTGCAGAATGCAGTTTACAAGAAAAGAGGAAATAATGTGGGGAAATAAAGATATTTATCCTTGTTATGCCATCCTCAGGTAGACTCACCTGTTTAGTCCAAACCCATATTTAAAAAACGTGGTAAATGTGGGTTTGTGTCAAAATAAATTTTGCGTCAGATCTGTGCCAGTAAAATGACAAAACCGTGACAAAAAATGTGGGCCACAACTTATGCCTTCAATAAAAAAAATAAAACTCTGCTCCAAATAGGTTGTCAACAACGACAAAACTGGCAGTAAAACTGTTCTGCTTAATTGGTTGAAAAGCCTGAATTTTAAAATATCTTATGGAGTTAGGGCATCTGCAGGAGAAATCTGTGTGTTCCCAGTCAAACTGTATGAAAAAGAATGTTAAATTAACTCTTGAGGTTAATTCACTTGCTGGAAAGATCTGTGTTTTTTTCTAGCCCCATTTGTGGCTCAAAGTAACACAGAGAGTTAATGTGTCTCCTGCAAAGCACCTCATGTAACATATAGGTGACATATATATATATATATATTTATATATATATATATATATATTTGTTATGTAGAGAGGTAAGTAGGTTTCTGCTTTGAACACAGCTTGCAGTTGTGTGTTACTTGCAGTTGCATTGTAATCCTAATAAAGCACAGTGAGCAATGAAGGGTGATATGTAACTTCTACACCTTGTGACCCTCACTTTCATATGTAGCATAACCTGTACATTGATTTACAAACTTACATGATTTATTGTATATGTAATGTATATGTGTGATGTAAAATGCTCAGACACCCTGCCTTGGGATGAGTAGCGCTATAAAAGAAAATACAGAAGTATTTAAATTAATTCAACACCTTGCCAGGGTTAGCAAGTGGAACATAAATGCAGTTTATTTTGTGTAAATACTGAGAAAGGCCAACACATCTGACATGCAGGGATTGAACAAAGCCAAAAACATGTTTCTTTTAAGAATGTATGAGGAGCGAGCAAGCTGTGTACCTTTGTTTCCCCTACACTGCATCTGCATCTAGGTGTGAGGCACCAGACCTCTACCAGCCAGGAGACACAAACAAAAGAAGACCTGATGACCCTTCAAGTGCTGCTTTAGTTATGGGCCCAGCAGGAGTCTGAAATAAGTAAGCCTCCCACCTGCACATTATTTCAAATCAAAAGCAGACAATGTGCAGGCGCTGCTGAATGTGTCCTGGTATTTGAAAATTACATCGGGATGAGTTCAGCATATTTTATGGTAGAGCCCAACTTCTTGGCAGGGTGGATGGTGTCCACCTTGTCAAAATAGTGAGTACCCATATGTACTTGTGCTCTGTAGTATGCAGATTGTGCAGTATCTTCATACACTAAGGTGCAGCATTGTTTTGCATGTAGATCTATAATATGCAATGACATTGATATTGTAGGAGCTTATCTAAAGCCCATGTTTTTGATGCTGTGTCCTGAAACTGTCATTCAAATAGCTGGTGCATCATGAAAACTAATTACATATTTACTACACCCCTGCGACACGATAACACTGCCTGAGCGTCACTTTTTCCAACACTCCAGCGGTGCTGTGTGACCGCACATATTTACAAGGCAACTTAAAGCCACCTTGTGTGGCTTTTCATGACCTTGTAGATATTGGCCACTTTTCATGCATAACTCTGTGTGAAAGGTGCATTCTATGGGTGTTGCTGTGGGTGTTCCCATGTGTTAGAAATGGGGTTTTTGGTTGGCAGTCAGATTGCCCTCTGTCCAAGAAAGACCCCTCACTCTAGTCAGGGTAAGTCACACACAATCCAAAATCAGCCTGTGCCCACCCTCTGGTAACTTGGCACGAGCAGTCAGCCTTAACTTAGAAGGTAATGTGTAAAGCATTTGTGCAATAAATCATACAACACCATCATATAACACTACAAAAATACACCACACATTGTTTAGAAAAATATATAATATTTATCTGGGTATTTGCAGGTCAAAACGATCAAAGATGCAATATGAATTTGTAAAGATATCACTGAAAAGTGATATAAAGGGCGTGATTCTGACCCCGGCGGTACAAGACTGCCGGGGCCAGGGTCGGCGGGAGCACCGCTGACAGGCCGGCGGTGCCCCGCACGGCATTCTGACCGCGGCGGTTCAGCCGCGGCCAGAAAGGGTAAACCGGCGGTCTCCCGCCGGTTTACCGCTGCCCTTAGAATCCCCCATGGCGGCACAGCTTGCTGCGCCGCCATGGGGGATTCTGACACCCCCTACCGCCATCCTGTTCCTGGCGGTTCGCCCGCCAGGAACAGGATGGCGGTAGGGGGTGCCGCGGGGCCCCTGGGGGCCCCTGCCGTGCCCATGCCAATGGCATGGGCACTCAGGGGCCCCCGTAAGAGGGCCCCACAAAGTATTTCAGTGTCTGCCTAGCAGACACTGAAATACGCGACGGGTGCAACTGCACCCGTCGCACCTTCCCACTCCGCCGGCTCAATTCTGAGCCGGCATCCTAGTGGGAAGGTTGATTTGCCCTGGGCTGGCGGGCGGCCTTTTGGCGGCCGCCCGCCAGCCCAGGGCAAATGTCAGAATCACCGCAGCGGTCTTTCGACCGCGGTGCGGTGTTCTGACGGCGGTACCTTGGCGGACGGCCTCCGCCGTCCGCCAAGGTTAGAATTAGGGCCAAAGGCCCTAATCGCGTATTTCAGTGTCTGCTAGGCAGACACTGAAATACTTTGTGGGGCCCTCTTACGGGGGCCCCTGCCGTGCCCATGCCATTGGATGGCAACAGGATGGCGGTAGGGGGTGTCAGAATCCCCCATGGCGGCGCAGCAAGCTGCGCCGCCATGGGGGATTCTAAGGGCAGCGGTAAACCGGCGGGAGACCGCCGGTTTACCCTTTCTGGCCGCGGCTGAACCGCCGCGGTCAGAATGCCCTGCGGGGCACCGCCGGCCTGTCGGCGGTGCTCCCACCGACCCTGGCCCCGGCGGTCTTGTACCGCCGGGGTCAGAATCACCCCCTTTATATCACTTTTCAGTGATATCTTTACAAATTCATATTGCATCTTTGATCGTTTTGACCTGCAAATACCCAGATAAATATTATATATTTTTCTAAACAATGTGTGGTGTATTTTTGTAGTGTTATATTATGGTGTTGTATGATTTATTGCACAAATGCTTTACACATTACCTTCTAAGTTAAGCCTGACTGCTCGTGCCAAGTTACCAGAGGGTTGGCAGAGGCTGATTTTGGATTGTGTGTGACTTACCCTGACCAAAGGCCCTAATTCTAACCTTGGCGGATGGCGGAGGCCGTCCGCCAAGGTACCGCCGTCAGAACACCGCACCGCGGTCGAAAGACCGCTGCGGTGATTCTGACATTTGCCCTGGGCTGGCGGGCGGCCGCCAAAAGGCCGCCCGCCAGCCCAGGGCAAATCAACCTTCCCACTAGGATGCCGGCTCAGAATTGAGCCGGCCGAGTGGGAAGGTGCGACGGGTGCAGTTGCACCCGTCGCGTATTTCAGTGTCTGCTAGGCAGACACTGAAATACTTTGTGGGGCCCTCTTACGGGGGCCCCTGCCGTGCCCATGCCATTGGCATGGGCACGGCAGGGGCCCCCAGGGGCCCCGCGGCACCCCCTACCGCCATCCTGTTCCTGGCGGGCGAACCGCCAGGAACAGGATGGCGGTAGGGGGTGTCAGAATCCCCCATGGCGGCGCAGCAAGCTGCGCCGCCATGGGGGATTCTAAGGGCAGCGGTAAACCGGCGGGAGACCGCCGGTTTACCCTTTCTGGCCGCGGCTGAACCGCCGCGGTCAGAATGCCCTGTGGGGCACCGCCGGCCTGTCGGCGGTGCTCCCGCCGACCCTGGCCCCGGCAGTCTTGTACCGCCGGGGTCAGAATCACCCCCAAAGTGTCTTAAGTCTTTAAAAAGCAAACAAAGTCTCTTTCAAGCACAAAGTACCTGGTTTCTGGTGGAAAATCTCTGCAAAGGGCCGCAGAAGAAGGGATACTTGGTAAATTGGTGTGTGCGTCGATTTCTCCCCAGCACACACGGACTTGCGTCGTTATTTTTCCCGCGGGGAAGTAGTGCGCCGTTTTCCGGCAGGCGGACAGTCTCTTTCTATGGGTCGCGGGGATTACCAGATGTCCCGGGTCTGTGCGTGGATTCTCCTGTTTTCCGGCTGCGCGTCGTTCTGCTGGGCTGTGCGTCAAAGTTTCGCTCTCACGGCAGGCGTCGCATCGATTTCCCCTCTGGAAGTCGGGCGGCGTTGTCCTTGCGAGGACGTGCGTCGAAGTTACGGTCATCCCGAAGGCATTGAGTCGATCAGCGTCGGTGTGCGGCGTTTTTCTTGCCGCGGAACAAGCTGTGCGTCGAAAATTTCGGCGCACGAAGCGTCCAAGTGATAAAAGAGAAGTCTTTTTGGTCCTGAGACTTCAGGGAACAGGAGGCAAGCTCTATCCAAGCCCTTGGAGAGCACTTTTACAGCCAGACAAGAGTTCAGCAAGGCAGCAGGCCAACAGCAAGGCTGCAGTCCTTTGTAGAAAAGCAGACAGGTGAGTCCTTTGAGCAGCCAGGCAGTTCTTCTTGGCAGGATGTAGTTTCTGGTTCAGGTTTCTTCTCCAGCAAGTGTCTGATGAGGTAGGGCAGAGGCCCTGTTTTATACTAAGTTGTGCCTTTGAAGTGGGGGTGACTTCAAAGAGTGTCTAAGAAATGCACCAAGCCCCCTTTCAGTTCAATCCTGTCTGCCGGAGTCCCAGTAGGGGGTGTGGCAGTCCTTTGTGTGAGGGCAGGCCCTCCACCCTCCCAGCCCAGGAAGATCCATTTGAAATGCAGATGTATGCAAGTGAGGCTGAGTACCCTGTGTTTGAGGTGTGTCTGAGTGAATGCACAAGGAGCTGTCAACTAAACCTGGCCAGACGTGGATTGAAGGGCACAGAAAGATTTAAGTGCAAAGAAATGCTCACTTTCTAAAAATGGCATCTCTAGAATAGTAATATTAAATCCGACTTCATCAGTCAGCAGGATATTATATTACCATTCTGGCCATACTAAATATGACCTTCCTGCTCTTTTCAGATCAGCAGCTGTCACTTCAACAGTGTATGAGGGCAGCCTATGAAGGGAGCAGGCCTCACAGTAGTGTAAAAACAAATCTAGGAGTTTTACACTACCAGAACATATAACTACACAGGTACATGTCCTGCCTTTTACCCACACAGCACCCTGCTCTAGGGGTTAGCTAGGGCACACATTAGTATGTAGAAAAAGGGGAGTTCTAGGCTTGGCAAGTACTTTTAAATGCAAAGTCGAAGTGGCAGTGAAACTGCACACACAGGCCTTGCAATGGCAGGCCTAAGACAAGGTTAAGGGGCTACTGAAGTGGGTGGCTCAAACAGTGCTGCAGGCCCACTAGTAGTATTTAATCTACAGGCCCTAGGCACATATAGTGCACTCTACTAGGGACTTATAAGTAAATTAAATAGCCAATCATGGATAAACCAATCAATAGTACAATGTACACAGAGAGCATATGCACTTTAGCACTGGTTAGCAGTGGTAAAGTGCCCAGAGGTCAAAAGCTAACAACAACAAAAAATAGGAGGAAGGAGGCAAAAAGTTTGGGGATGACCCTGTCAAAAAGCCAGGTCCAACACCATGCAACACCCATGGAATCTGATGCATTCCCAGATTTGCAAGGTTTCGTAAACTGTCATATTGCTACCCATGCCTTCATGTTTGCTTTTCACCTAATAGCTCAAATATGTGAACTTCAATTTAAATGCATAATTTTCCATGAACACTAAACACATTACCTGATAAAAAAAATGAAGCAATTTTGCCCGTCCCTACTTGTGACACAGTCCTTATGATCCCATTCTCCTGTTTTTAGCCCACAAGATACTACTTGGATTTTTATACAGACATTCTTAAAATATCTATTAGATGGTTTATATTTCAGCAAAATGTGCTGATCGGTAAAAGAATGGGAAGGGGAGAGAGTTTTCATAAGATGGTACCAGTAGAAAACTAGGAAAATAACTAATGTGGTGAATGTCTGCAAAACAACACCTGTCTATGTATGTGTAGACATTTCCCCCTCCACTGCATGCTGTACACAAACAAGGACAAGCAAATACCAGATACCATTCTGCACGGCAGCTAATTCTGGTTCCAAATAAACACAGAAATAATCGGGGAGGTGGAGGCAGTGGTCTACAGCTATAGGTTTTTCAATTGCTTTTTGTAATATGTGAGTAGTACTACTGTGGGCCTACTTTGTGTATTGTAAAATACAGATTATGACTGGCCCACTTTGAGGACTGTTCACAATGAGGCTATTCCGCGTTAATAAAGCTGAGCGTTTTTTACTGTTTTCCCGTATTTTCTATCGGAAAGCAGCGTAATCTGAGGGCACTTTCAATTTAAGTTTCTCTTCTGCCATTCTCTCTAGTGTACATTGATGATTCCCAAGCAATAAATATATTCATTAAAGACCACGTGATGGCGCAGCATTTAACATTGGTTTTGTGTGATTTTCGGATGAAACATAAAGGGAGACTGCTCTTTTGTTTAATCAGTGTTCTTGTTCTTTGTTCAGAAGAACAACCTTCCAATTCTGTTGAGCTGCGTTTGGAGAAGAAGCAATCGTTTTATTCAGCAGTGTCATCTGCTATATACAAAGAGCAGGTTCTCTTAAAACGAGGCTTGCAAGAATAATGGGAAGGTATTTTGTGTTATTTTTCATGCACTTGATTTCAAATTCCGCAGACTTCAAGGATAAGTTATGAGTACGTGCATATGCAAGCAGTAACCGGGCACTATCAATTTAAACTGTAACAATTAAGTAGACAAAAATAACTGTGCTGGACATCCTGAGGAAGGGATGATAAATGGCGAAATGACAACAACGTGTTGAATGGTAACCTTCTGAAGGCCGTTTGTGAAAGTTTTTCTCTGACCTCACTTTATTGATTAAAAAAATATAAGCTTCAGTAAGTTTGCTTGTAAGATATTACTTTTAAAGGGAAGCTCTTTGACAGGAATGTTGATATTAACAATTGATTGCATATTGGTCTGTGTAAGGAGATTCTGCCATTTAACGACTTCTCTGTTGGGCCTTTTACCCTTCGTGCCAGACCTTTTTTTGGCTATTTGGGGCAGTTCGCGCTTAGGTTCTCATAACTTTTTGTCCACAAAAGCTATTCACGCCAAATTTGCATCCATCTTTTCCAACATCCTAGGGATTCTAGAGGTACCCAGAGTTTGTGGGTACCCCTGGAGGAGACCAAGAAGTAAGCCAAAATACAGTGAAACGTTCGTTTTTTTCCATCAAATTGGGAAAAAAGGGCTGCAGAAGGCTTTTGTTTTTTTCCCCATAAATGGCATCAACAAAGGGTTTGCGGTGCTAAAATCAGAATCTTCCCAGATTTCAGGAACAGGAAGACTTGAATCAGAAAACCACATTTTTCAACAGAATGTTGGCGTTTTACTGGGACATACCCCATTTTAACTATTGTTTGTGCTTTTAGCCTCCTTCCAGTTAGTGATAGAAATGGGTGTGAAACCAATGCTAGATCCTGCAAAGCTAAACATTTCTGAAAAGTAGACCAAACTTTGTGAATTCAGCAAGGGGTCATTTGTGTAGATCCTATATTGTTATGTCTCTTGGACTCTTCTGGTTGTGGGGATATATTGCGCTTGTATGTTCATCAAGAACCCTAGGTACCCAGAGCCAATAAATGAGCTGCACCTTGCAATGGGTTTTCATTGTGTACCGGGTATACAGCAACTCATTTGGTGAAATATAAAGAGTGAAAAACAGGTATCAAGAAAACCTTTGTATTTCCAAAATGGGCACAAGATAAGGTGTTGAGAAGCAGTGGTTATTTGCACATCTCTGAATTCTAAGGGGTACCCATACTAGCATGTGAATTTCAGGGCATTTCTCAAGTAGATGTCTTTTTTACACACTGTCTTACATTTGGAAGGAAAAAAATATAGAGAAAGACAAAGGCCATGTAGGAGGCTGGCCTGGCTTATATTGGGTACCAGTGTTACTTACACCTTGTGCCAGGTCAAGTTATCCCTTATTAGTAGAGTGTAATAGTGTTCTAGCAGCTTAGGCTGATAGAGGTAGCTATAGCAGACCAGCAAAGGCTGAACTAGGAGACATGTAAAGCTCATGAAATACCACTTATATCATATAGGTACTATATCATCAGAAAGACAATACTCATAGTTACTAAAAATAAAGGTACTTTATTTTACTGACAATGTGCCAAAATATATCATATGATATACTCCCTTAGGAGGTAAGTGACATAAACAAAATATACACAACTAACCAAATCAGGTAAGTAAAACAGTCAGAAAGTAGTGCAAACACTGTAGAATACAATAGGATGCAATAGGCCTAAGGGCAACACAAACCATATACTAAGATAGTGGAATGCAAACCACAAATGGACCCCTTGGCTAGTGTAGTGTGTAGAGGGTCGCTGGAGTGTAAGAAAACACTAAGGGCCATATTTATACTCTGTTTGCGCCGGATTTGCGTCGTTTTTTTTAATGCAAATTCGACGCAAAACGAACTCCATATTTATACTCTAGCATTAGACGCATCTAGCGCCAAAGTTCATGGAGTTTGCGTCATTTTTTAGCGTGGACACCTACTTTGCGTTAATGATATGCAAGGTAGGCATTCCCTTCTAAAAAATGACTCCAAGGCATGTGCGCCGTATTTATACTCCCAGGCAAAAATGACGCCCGGGAGTGGGCGGGTCAAAAAAAAATGACGTCCAGCCGCTTTTGCGTAATTTTTTAGCGCCTGGTCAGGGCAGGCGTTAAGGGACCTGTGGGCTCGGAAGGAGCCCAGAGGTGCCCTCCCATGCCCCCAGGGACACCCCCTGCCACCCTTGCCCACCCTAGGAGGACCCCCAAGGATGGAGGGACCCATCCCAGGGAACATAAGGTAAGTTCAGGTAAGTATTTTTTATTTTTATTTTTTGTGGCAAAGGGGGGCCTGATTTGTGCCCCCCTACATGCCACTATGCCCAATGACCATGCCCAGGGGACAGAAGTCCCCTGGGCATGGCCATTGGGCAAGGGGGCATGACTCCTGTCTTTGCTAAGACAGGAGTCATTTCAATGGGGGTTGGGAGTCAAAAAAAATGGGGCAAATCGGGTTGAGGCGAACATTTTGCCTCAGCCTGACTTGCCCCATTTTTTGACGCCCAAGCTCCATATTCCCCTACGCCGGCGCTGCCTGGTGTAAGTCATTTTTTTTTACGCACACCAGGCAGCTACACCGGCTAACGCCGGCTAACGTCATTGAATAAATACGGCGCCCGCATGGCGCTTCAGAATGGCGTTAGATTTTTTGACGCACAACTGCGTTGGCGCAGTTGTGCGTTGAAAAGTATAAATATGGCCCTAAGGGTGTAAAGGAGAACCGACCCCAAGCCTCTGGAAAGTAGGAGTAAAGTACTACTATTTCCCCAGAAACACACTAAAGTCGTGATCAAGGATTTTGCATGGACCACTACAGACTGCAAAGCACTGAAGAAGGATTCCTGGGCCTGAAGACTTGCAAAGGAAGGGGACTAAGTCCAAGAGTCGCTAAAGTGTCCGGGGGGGGGGCAGGAGCCCACTAAACCCCAGATGAAGGTGCCACATGGCTGCCTCCGGTTGGAAGAAGCGGCAGGTGTTGCAACAACGAAAAGAAGTAGAAAGTTTTTCTTTGTGCAGAAGATGTCTCACGGCATGCTGGAGGATGCAGAGTTGTTTCCTTGGCAAAATACTGCAAACAAGCCTTGCTAGCTGCAAGAGTCACAGTTAAAGAAAAAGCGTGGTGCCCGCGTCCAGGAAGGACCAGGATGTCGCCACTTGGGAGAGGAGACAGAAGGGGCCCTTAGCAATATAATGAGCCCTCAGACAGGAAGGAAGCACCCACAGAAGTCCTTGAACACGGGTTCAAGAAGTCTGAAAAAGGCAGCCATCTGAACACTGCAAAGGGTGATCAACTCAGGGAGCTGAGCATTGCAGTACAGAGAGCTGGGGACCTAGGTTCAGCTGTGCATGCAGGATTTCTTAGAAATATGCACAGAAGCCTTTGTAGCTGCAGATCACATGGTGCACAGGATTACTGTCTGGGGAGGGGAGGCAAGGACTTACCTCCTTCAAATTTGGACAGTTGGACCACTGGACAGTCTGGGTCAGTTGGGTCCATCACCTGTGTTCCAGGGGCCACACTCTTCAGAATGAGAGGGGATCCAGATTACTGGTGACACTGAAGTTTGGTGCCTGCTGGAGCAGGAGGAAGATTCTGTCAACCCACAGGAGATTTCTTTGTGGTTTCTAGTGCAGGGTGAAGGCAAGCAGTCCCCAGAGCATGCACCACCAGGAAATAAGCAAGAAAGCCGGCAGGATTAGGGGCTACAATGTTGCTGGTAGTCTTCTGGATACTTTGTTGCAGTTTTGCAGGTGTTTTGGAGCAGTCAGCGATCGATCCTTGGCAGAAGTTGAAGAGAGAAGTGCAGAGGAACCCTTATGAATTCTTGCAAGTCGTAATCTGAGGAAAAACCCACTGGAGAGACACTAAATAGCCCTCAGAGGAGGACTGGACACCTAGCCAGATATGCACCTATCAGGAGGGGTCTCTGATGTCATCCGTTGGCAATGGCCACTCAGAGGCCTCCAGAGTGCCCCCACTCCTCTGGAAACAAGATGGCAGAGGTCAGAGACACACAGGAGGAGCTCTGGGCACCACCCCTGGGATGGTGATGGACAGGGGAGTGGTCACTCGCCTTTCCTTTGTCCAGTTTCGCACCAGAGCAAGGACTAGGCATTCCCTAAACCGATGTAGACTGGATTATGCAAGGAGGCCACTATCTGTGCCCTTCAAAGAATTTCCAGTGGCTGGGAGAGGCTACTCCTCCCAGCCTTTAACACCTATTTCTAAAGAGAGAGGGTGTAACACCCTGCTCTCAGAGGACATGCTTTGTTCTGCCTTCCTGGGACTGGGCTGCCCAGACCCCAGGAGGGCAGATCCCTGTCTGTGGGGTGGCAACAGCGGTAGCTGCAGAGAAAAACCCAGAGAGCTGGTTTGGCAGTACTGGGGGTCCATAGTGGAGACCCCAGGATGCATGGAAGTGGCTCCCCAATACCAGATTTGGCATGGGGAGACAAATTCATGATCTTAGACATGTTACATGGCTATATTTGGAGTTACCATTGTGAAGCTACATTTAGGTATTAACCTATATATGCAGTGCACATGTGTAATGGTGTCCCTGTACTCACAAAGTCTGGGAGAATGGCTCTGAACCATGTGGGGGCACCTTTGCTAGTGCAAGGGTGCCCTCAAACTTAGTAACTTTGCACCTAACCTTCAGGCAGTGAAGGTTAGACATACAGGTGACTTATAAGTTACTTAAGTGCAGTGAAAATGGCTGTGAAATAAAGTGCGCTTTATTTCACTCAGGCTGCAATGGCAGTCCTGTGCAAAGGTTTGTCTGAACTCCCTATGGGTGGCAAAAGAAATGCTGCAGCCCATATGGATCTCCTGGAATCCCAATGCACTGGGTACCTAGGTACCATATACTAGGGAATTATAAGGGTGTTCCAGTATGCCAATTGAAATTGGTAAAAGTGGTCACTGGCCTATAGTGACAAATTTAAAGGCAGTGAGAACATGAGCACTGAGGTTCTGATTAGTAGAGCCTCAGTGACACCCAGCCTTAGGCCACAAACTATGAGCACTGGGGTCCTGGCTAGCAGGATCCCAGTAGGACAGGCAAAAACATACTGACATACATGTAAAATTGGGGTAAACTGCCAAGAAAGATGGTAACTTCCTACAGGGCAGTAACACTTTTTCTGCTATTCTGTGTTTCCCTAAGTCTCCTGATAAAAATGGTACCTCATTTGCATGGGTAGGCCTAATGCCCGCGAGAGGAAACTCAACATGGACACATCACGTTTTAACATTAAAATTGGAAAGTGCCTAGCTGTGGATTTTGATCTCAGGCTCAGCCGGCACCTAGGAAAACCTACCAAACCTGTGCATTTTTTTATACTAGACACCTAGGGGAATCCAAGATAGGTTGACTTGTAGCGCTCACACCAGGTTCTGTTACCCAGAGTCCTTTGCAAACCTAAATGTTTGGCCAAAAAAATCACACAAATTTACTTCCACCTAGCGTTCCCCCAAGTCTCCCAATAAAAATGGTACCTCACTTGTGTGGGTAGGCCTAGTGCTTGCATAAGGAAAGTACTTAAAACACTATCTGGACACATCAAAATTATCAAACACAAAACTATCTGTTTTTGCAGGGGGGGCACTTGTGTTTTTGGTCCTGGGCTCAGCAGCCATACAGGGACACCTACCAAACCCAGACATTTATGAAAACTAGATACCCGAGGGAATCCAGGGAGATGTGACTTTCATGAATCCCCAGTATTTTCTTACCCAGAATCCTCAACAAAATTTAGCTAAAAAATCACAAATTTCCCACATTTCTGTGTGGGATCACCACACCAGGACAAATTTCCTACCACCCAACATTCCCCTCTGTCACCTGGGAAAAATGATACCTCACTTGTGTAGGTGGGCCAATTGCCTGTGACAGGGAAGAGCCAAAAACTTGTCAAAATTGAAGGGGAACCAAAGCGGGTCCAAAAGGGCAGTTTGTAGTAAAACATTTCTAGGCTGACAAGTGGGGCAGAATGTTTATTGGTTTAGATGAGACAATGCTCGGTGGTAGGACTTTTGTGGATTCCTGCAGATTCTGAAAGGTTCCATCACAAAAATGTGGAGAAAATGTGTGATTTCCAGCAAAGTTGGAGGTTTGCAGGGCATAGTGGGTAAGAAAATGGTGCGGGGTGCATGTGAAGCACACCACCCTAGACTCACACAGGTGTTTAGTTTTCAGATGTGTCTAGGTCATGTGGATTTTTCTACAAGGCAGCATCCCATAGTCCAAAGAGTGCAGCCCTCACCAAGTGGGACGATTTTTAGAGTTAGCCAAGCTCTCATGGCCCAAATCTAAAACCAAAACCCAAAATAATCAACAGTCCTCTTGCTTGCCGTGAGATAAGATATTTTAGTGTGCAGGGGGAAAGGTGAAATACTGTTACACCCTTCTGTTGTGGAGGGGGCATAACCATGCCCATACTCGTTGGTATCCACCACCCCACTATTTTTTTTTTCTTTTCAATTCTCTGGCATCTAGTATGCATATGCCCCCCCCCCCCGGGTGTGAATTGGGGGTAATGGGTCCATCTGCCCACCATTGAGCAGAACAACTTTGGCCCCATTTATTTGGGGTAGGAGAATGGCCATACCCCCACCTTCTTATTTAAAAAAAAAAAAAATTCCCTGATCTCTAGTGGGCTTTCTGCCCCCCATGGCGGCAGATGGGCCTTCCAAAAATAGGCCGATCTGCCCCCAAGGGGAACAGATATGGCCAACAGTAATGTGCCCCCATGGAGAGCGACCCTTGCCCAAGGGACTGCCCCCCAAAACAAAACACACACATAAACACACACCAATCCCTGGTGCCTAAGTATTTTCTGCCCCCCGGGGGCAGATCTGCCTAATAGTAAAAGGCCGATCTTCCCCCAAAGGGGGCAGAAAAGGCCTAAAAACAATTTGCCCCCGAGGGGAACAACCCATGCCTAAGGGGTCGCTCCCCAAAAATAAAAAAAGTGAAATAAACAAAAAATAAATCTCTGGTGTCTAGAGGTTTCTGCCCCCTCAGCGGCAGATCAGCCTAATTACATTAGAAATGGCCTTAAGCAAATGTGTTCCCCCCCCCCCCCCGGGGAGCGACCCCTTAGGCACATGAAACTGCCATAAAAAAATATATCCCTGGTGTCTAGTGTTTTCTGGCCTAATAAAATTAGGACAAAATGCCCCCACGGGGGCAGAAATGGCCTAAAAACAATTTGCCTCCCAGAGTAGTGACCCTTGTCTAAGGGGTCGCTCCCCACGTGTAAAACATAAAATAAACAAAAAAAATCCCTGGTGTCTGATAGGCCTAATTATAATAGGCTGATCTGCCCCCAGGCAAGGCAGAAAAGGCCTGAAAATGATTTGCCCCCTGGGGAGTGGCCCTTGTCCAAGGGGCCTCTCCCCTTATACATAAAAAAAAAAAATCCCTGGTGTCTAGTGGGCATTTCTGCAATCTGGCAGCAGAAATGCTGAAAGAGACATGAAAGGAGAGGAAAGGCCTTTACTCTCCTTTCATGCCTCTCTCGCCCCCTCCACGTGATTTGAGGAGAAATGCTTTTGCATTTCTCTTCCGATCCGCAGGGCAGCCTCAGATGAGGTCAACACGCAATTGCGCGCTGACGTCATCAGATACCACAGGGGAACAAGGGGGTCGGGGTGGAAGGGAAGGCAGTGCTGCCCCGGAGGTAACTGTTACGTCCAAGGCACCCAAGGGGTTAAACGGAGTATAAATACATTTCTTCCCTCACCCCATTATTCCTTACAGGCTCACTCCTGACTAGACATGCTTTAATTCCTAGATGTTAGGCCTTTGTGGTCAGTTGTAAAAAACACCTACCTATCTACCACAGGTGTGTCCACAGGTGTGAACACAGACTTTACTTTCACAACTACATCTATTTGGCATTAAATGTACTGCAAAAAAACAAACAACAAAAAAAGTGTGCAGATACTGAAATACCATCCAAAGTGATTTTGAGCAAAGGTGTGTTGTCACATCTCTGCACACATTTACCACAAAAAAGGACAATAAACAATTAAATCTTGTGAACAGTGGGGGCTGCCACTCAACGGGGGTGGCGGGACAGGATTGGGTGAGGTGGTGTGAACGAAAATAAAAATGTTTTTTTAAAAACCTCCGTCCTCTTCCTCTTCTCGGCTGCACACAGGCTCCCAGCAAATCACAACGCTGCTGTCACCAGCATAACAGCAGCGGTGTGATTGGTCTGAGTTGCCTGCTTCCTTGCTCAGACTGGGAGTGGGCGCCTGGGCAAGTGATTCATTCGGCTGTGCAATACAGCCGGATAGAGAACATGCAAAGTGTGAATGTCTGTTTGACTGGCCCAACACAGCTCTGTACACTATGTTTTGCCCGCAAAACCACTGCAGCCCCCTCCCTCTAGCTTAGCCCCACCCTGCCCATTACTCTCAGGGAAAATAAATGACAATATCATAACATTGTTATCATTTTATTTTTCCTTTCCCCTCAATTCAGTGTGGCGATGCTCCACTGCAGTAGCGGAGGAGCTGCTCCTGGTGGTGAAACGTGTTAAACAGTGGGCACAGTATTCACACCAGCAGTTTCATCCATTGTTTCCCTATGGAATTCCCAATTGTAGCAGTGTTAATAGGGTACCATCCCTTAATTTACACCCTGATCTTAGCTGATCATTTGTGAAACAGAAATGAACAGGGATATTCTTCCTTAACTACTAGGGGCTTTCTGTATGTGCATAATCCTTGAGCATTGACCAGGGTAACTACTTAACACACTCATAGCTTCATGCATGAGTCTCAAAAGGTCAGACTCTAATCACAAAACTCAGAAAGGAGGAGAAAAACACCAGGACAGTATTGGATAATGTGCCCACAGTGCAACAGACATGAGCACCCCATTTCTGCACCCCTGGGAGCTTTGTCAATACAGAAGTGACCACAGATGCTTATGCTGCGCCTTCTGTAGTACACATCATTCTGGTGCATATATAGCACCAGTGCAATCCTAAGGAGACTTCCTTCATTGCAAATGAGGGAAACCCTTTGCTTCTGCACCTGTGCTGAGTTATGGATGTAGTAGCAGAGGCATAAAGGCCATCAGTAGCACAATGTGTGCTATAGAGAGGTGGTGCACAGTCAGTGCGCCCCTTGAATGTGCCATTAGAAGGAAGGAAGATAGGTCCCATGGCCCCCGTCTCTGACATCTCACTGCAGGCGGGTACAGTCATTAATTGCAAGTACCTGAAGGGGACGCTCTGGCCCCTTTTACAAACCAAGTTGGGTTACCGCCTACACTCTGAAAGACAGAGCTGTTGCTTCAAAACACCTTCCTGCCTTTCACCAATAAGCAGCCGGGCAGTTGTCAATTTGCATTACCTGTAATGAGGTGCCCCAGTTCTGTTTGTGCCTGATGCATTTAGTAAAACGTGGGCTGCATCTTATATAGGAACTATGTGCTTTCTTTATAAGACAGACCCAGCTGCTTTCATGGTATCCCTCTAGATTTGAAAAGCATTGTAGTAGACACACAAACCTCCAATGCCTTGGAGCCGGGAATATGCCATATAAGTACTTACAGACATACATCTGAATACAAATATCCTTAGCTTATTTATGGTAAAGAGCTTTTGACCTAGTGGAAGAAACAATGCAATATCCAGACACCAGTGCATTTCAGTGAGAAAAGTCTTTCTTCTGCCCACAGGAGGTCAGCAGCAATGAATGCAGCTGTCTTTAGGGCACAGGAAGGGAACGAGCGAGAAGTGACGCACTTCATCATTAGCAATAAGATATCTAATGCCGGGTATAGTCACATTTTCAATCATTCTTAAACAAGGTAACAATAAACAATTATCTAATGTGTTACCAAAAAGGATTTCAAGACTGTAATGTAAGTACTTCATTTTTACGTAAAATGATTTTAAAGACGTTCATGTTTTATTCATGGGCTCCTTCCGACTGTAGGTGTAAATGAAGTATTCTGATTATCTGCACAACTGATTGCTGAAGCTAATTAATCATTTTCTTTATTCCAGTTCCTGAGAAAATTAAGAATCATGTAATTAGAGTTGTCTGCGCTACACTGTGAACATCCAGAACAGCCCTGCTAAAAAATACACAGAAAATAAACTGAATACGTTTCTCCTGATATTTTCCTATCTATGTGGGAGATGCAAGGCATTCACATCGTAATATGATGCTTGTTATACGTTATCTTATAATCAGACTGTTTTAAGAGTTTCTTCCTATGGATAATGGGGGCCATTACATTATGCTTAATATATCGACAGGGTTTTTATATAGATTGCTTGGGTTAAAAAATACTTTTTTTTTCGCATATCAGCTTGCAGTGTCAGACCTTTTAAACACTTTTTCAGTTCCTGTATTTGCTTATACATTTTTGGGGGCCACAATTGGAACTTTTGTCCTTTTTCACAAAGGTAAACATTCATTTTTGTGTAAGTTTAAGACTATTTGCTATTCACGAAGGGATTTAAGAACAGAATCTTTATGAGTGCTGAGTCTCGGCACATGAAAACATAATTTTTTATGTGAGCAGGCTCTGTACTCGTAAAGATACTACTTGTAATTCGCTTTGTGAATAGCGTTCAATCATAAACCTCCACAATATAATTTGAAAATACCTTTGTGAATGGCAAACAATTGTACATTTACACAAAAGTGTAAGTTTACCTTTGTGAATCAAGCCCCGAGGGCAAATCTTTAGACTGGGTATGTGATAATGCTGACAGAGCCTTGCAAAGTTTAATGACGTTCCCTCTATTTATCTGTAATTCCACATGAGTGGTATTCCAGTGGACAAACGTCTTTTTATCACTGCATGTTTTTAGTTCTCTACCTATTTTTATCTGTTCCATTAACTCAGTGACTAAGGTGTCTATTATCCCTGGGAGAGTCATTGTTAGATCCGTCAGGCTTAGAGTGGTCTTCCCCCAACGTCTTGCTTGCTTGCTTAGGTGGTAAAGGATGGGATTGATAAGTGACCCTATGAGATGGGTCCAGGGGTGCATAAGGTTCCTGTGGGGGGGGGAGTTTGTGGAGGTATATGCCCACAGTGGGGAGGGACACTGCTGACACTAGAGGTGGGGGACCAGACACAGTATACTTCCATGAAGGCCATACAAATGAGTTATTTTCAGTTAAACCCTGACAGATACCGACAGAGGTTTCGGAATAGCCACATATTTCCCCTACAGACCTAAGTGGATTTCCTTGATTATTCCAGCAAGGCACTGAAGGGCTGGGTGAGGGTCAGCAAAGTTAATAATTTTGATGGGCTGTAAAACCTATAATGAAGGAGCCCATGCTTGAAGTTTGTTTTCCCGAGCTGTGCCATCTCCTGGGTGACAGCAAGCTGACTGATCCCAAGAAGCTTGCGAAAGAGGTGGATATCTGGGTCAGCACCAGATTGTCCAAAAAAAAGCATCTGGGGGCATTCCTATAGGGGTTGATCAGGGTTTCCACCAGAAAAAGGAGGAGGGAATTAAAAAGAGGAAGCTCTCACAAGGCTACTGTTGGACTTTTGCTTATGCAGGGTCATCCCCAGACTTTTTTGCCTCCTGCCTCCTATATTTTTCTGACATGTTGCTGTTGGCTTTTCAACTCTGAGCACTTTACCACTGCTAACCAGTGCTAAAGTGCATATGCTCTCCTGTTTAAATTGTATGTAAGTGGTTTATCCATGATTGACATATTTGATTTACTAGTAAGTCCCTAGTAAGGTGCACTAGAGGTGCCAGGGCCTGTAAATCAAATGCTACTAGTGGGCCTGCAGCACTGGTTGTGCCACCCACATAAGTAGCTCTGTAATCATGTCTCAGACCTGCCACTGCAGTGTCTGTGTGTGTATTCTTACACTGTAAATTCGACTTGGCAAGTGTACCCACTTGCCAGGCCTAAACCTTCCCTTTTCTTACATGTAAGGCACCCCTAAGGTAGGCCCTAGGTAGCCCCAAGGGCAGGGTGCAGTGTATGGATAAGGTAGGACATATAGTAATGTGGTTTATATGTCCTGACAGTGAAATACTGCCAATTTCGTTTTCACTGTTGCAAGGTCTGTCTCTCTCTCATAGGATAATATGGGGGCTACCTTTAAATATGATTAAAGTGTAGATTCCCCTAGAGAGTAGATGGACAGGTGGAGTTTGGGATCCCTGAACTCACAATTTAAAAATACATCTTTTAGTAAAGTTGATTTTAAGATTGTGCGTTTGGAAATGCCACTTTTAGAAAGTGAGCATTTTCTTGCTTAAACCATTCTGTGACTCTGCCTGGTTTGTGGATTCCCTGTCTGGGTCAGTTTGACAGTTGGGTTGTTTTTCACCTCACACCAGACAGTGACACAAAGGGAGCTGGGGTGTAATCTGCATTTCCTGATTAGCCATCTCTGCTAGGAGGGAGGGGTGGAGTGGTCACTCTCATCTGAAAGGACTGTGCCTGCCTCTGACAATGCTGTCTCCAACCCCCTGGTGTGTGTCTGAGGCCTTGCCTGGGCAAGGCAGGATTTCACAAGAAGGTGTGAGTCCCCTTTGAAGAAAGGTGACTTCAAAGACTAAAATGGGTATAAGAAGGGCACCCAAACTTACAAACTTCAGAAACACTTCTGGAATCAAGGGGAACCTCTGCCTGGAGAAGAGCTGATCGCTGAGGAACAAGTGCTGCCCTGCCTGTGACTGTGCTTTGTGGAGCTTTCCTGCAGTGCTGCTTCTGCCTGAGTAAGAGGGCAAAGACTGGACTTTGTGTGCCTTCCATCTTGAAGAAGAAATCTCCAAGGGCTTGATGTAGAGCTTGCCTCCTGTTGTTGAAGTCTCAGGGATAGTAAAGACTTCTTCCTGCCAGCACCTGGAGTCTCTGGAGAGACCCCTACTCTGCTCTGTGGTGCCCTTCCAGTTCCTGGGACCCTGAAAGGAGAGGCTGGCAGCCTAAGGACAAAAATACACGCACCGAGCGCCGTGCGGAGAAAAGATCGACGCGAATCCGATCGCGGCTGAGAAAACGACGCGACGCCGGCTCCGCAGCTGAGAAACGACGCCGCAGGAAACGCGACCGGAGAATCGACGCCCGGAGCAGGAGAAACGACGCGCAGCATCGCTGACGAAGGCTGAGAGATCGCAACCTGCGCCGCGGGACTTTCGGACCGTCGCGTGGCTGGCTTTTTCGACGCGCATCGCCGTGCCGAGTTGTTTTCGACGCATATAACCGTGCAGGGTTATTTTCGACGCACACCGCCCGTGCGGGGTTATTTTTTGACGCAAACCAGGTACATTTACACGCTAGCAGCGCTAGTGTGTTGTTACAACTACCTAAAGACTCTTTTTATTTTAAACCTTTAAAAAATCATAACTTGACTTGTGTGTGTTGGTACAAATACTTTACGCCCAGCACTCTGAGGTTAAGCCTACTGCTCTGCCAAGCTACCAAGGGGGTAAGCAGGGGTTAGCTGAGGGTGATTCTCTTTTATCCTAACTAGAGTGAGGGTCCTTGCTTGAACAGGGGGTAACCTGACTGTCAACCAAAGACCCCATTTCTAACATTGGTGACCAGCGGTCGGGATTTGGACTTGTGTTTGTACTTGACATACAGTAATTAAGTGTACACTACTGTTTTGAGCTCAGACCACTACGTGACCACATACTACTTGTCTTGTGATTCTGCTTTTTGTTCTCTGATGTCCTCCTGGAAGTATTGCTAATATTTTTGGACTTTGTTTTTTGGTTGTGAAGCCTTTGCAGAATGGAAGTCAATTTCTGGCACCTATTTATGTATAAAAAGTGGCAGCTTAAAGCATTCTGCATGGAAAGGGGACTGGCTGTGAACAAGAAATCCAGAAGGGAGGATCTTGAGTCAGCCCTGTTTCAGTATGAATTGAAACGTTGTCAGGCAACACCACCAAATGAGTCTGAGGAGGATAACTACTCTGAGGAGGAGGACTACTCCAAAGAGGAGGGCAGTGGCCCTGAGGAGGGAACAGAAAGAGATGATTGGCTCCTAGCTCGAATCCGGAGTCTGGAAGAGCTAGATGCAGAGCTTAAGAGGGCTGAGGAGAAGAGAGCCTTAGTCCTGGAAGAAAGGAGGAGGGACTTAGAGATTAAAAAAATGATTTATGCTTACGAGCTTAAATTGAAAGAGCTGGAAGTCATGAGGGCTGAGTCCAGCTGGAATGGTGGCAGCAACAATTGTATATCCAGTGATGCTGCAGAAGTGCACATGCCCAGAGAGGTGGTGCCCTACTTGAAGGAGGGAGTTAACAAACGCCAGGAGGTTCAGGGGTATGAGGTAGCTCCAGTGATGCACAGGGTCCCTGAGGTGGATTGGGGAACTGGCATGGGGAGTCATATTCCTACTGGTGGGAGGGACACTCTACTGACTCTAGTTGAGAGTGACAGGGAGAGGGGTTCCCCCCAAGTAGAAGTCCTGGTTATGGAGTGTGAAGACATCCCAGAAGAGTGTGGGTTGAGTGTCAGGGACAGTCAAGTACTGTCTCACCAGTCTCAGGAGGGTGATGTGGGGTGCTTTGTCAAAGCAGAGTCACTGGATGGTTGGGTGAAGGGTACTTTGGTTAATTCATGTGAGGGGCTGAGTGATGTAATTGCTAGAGAGCATATGTCTAGTCCTTATTTTCCAGAGCTATGCCAACACCAGGTGGAGTGTGAGTTCTCAGACCCCAGGGAGCTTACAATGGAGGCAGACTTCTGGGTGAGTACCAGAGAGTCTGAAGAGGCATTTGGGGGTGCTCCTGAGAGGAGTGGTCTAGGTAGTTCCCAACCAGGTGAGGTAGGGAAGGATTGTAGTGTCCCAGGTAGGTCCCAGTGTAGTGGGATGGGTGAGGGACCCCATGTCCAGTCTCAGAGGAGAGGGAATGGGGATGGGTTGAGGCCCAAGGTGCCCGAGATCCGGTCCCAGGTCCTGGAGGGTTCCCTGCGGGAACACCAGGAGGGGAGCCTAGCCTGTACCATAGGGCCATCTGTTGAGGGAGACCCCACAGTGTCAGGAGAACTTGGGGGGGCCGCTGTAGCCAGCGTCCCACCAGTTCTGGTGTCTGGCAGTACCACTCCTAGTGAGGGGGTGCAGAAGTCCAGACAGAGGGTTGAGAGGGGGTTGCGGACCCCAGTGGAGAACCTGGAGGGTCAGGGGTCAGCTCTGAGAGCAGAGCCCCCCATGAATGACCTTGGTGAGACCATTTCTGGGTTGGGGGGAATCCAGACTCTGTCAGATGGGCAGAGGTCAGGAGGCCTGCGCCAGCCAGACTCTTGTGTGGCCCTTCGGGACAGTGTGTCCCTTGAGGGGGGTAAGTGTGCCCCCCTGGAAGTCCTGGTGTGCCAGGCAATGGTTCAACCGCAGGGTGGTGACTCTGGGTTGAATGATCAGGTTCAGGGGGTAAACTCTGACCTGATGGGGGGTAAGTGTGCTCCCAAGGAAGTCCTGGTGTGCCAGGCAATGGTTCAACCGCAGGGTGGTGACTCTGGGTTTAATGATCAGGTTCAGGGGGTAAACTCTGACCTGATGGGGGGTAAGTGTGCTCCCAAGGAAGTCCTGGTGTGCCAGGCAATGGTTCAACCGCAGGGTGGTGACTCTGGGTTGAATGATCAGGTTCAGGGGGTAAACTCTGACCTGATGGGGGGTAAGTGTGCTCCCAAGGAAGTCCTGGTGTGCCAGGCAGTGGTTCAACCGCAGGGTGGTGACCCTGGGTTGGATGACCTGGTTCAGAGGGTAAACTCTGACCTGGTAGGGGGTAGGTATGCCCCCCAGGAAGTCCTGGTTTGCCAGGCAGTGATCCAGTCTGAGGGTACAGACCCTGGATTGGGAGGCCAGGTTAAGGGTGTCCCCCCTGACCTGGAGGAAGGGGCTACTGCTAACAGTGCCCCTACCATGTTGTCTTCTGGGGGGGCCACTCCTAGTTGGGTGGTTCAGGACCCCAGAAGAGAGGGCAGGGGGAGGGAAGCCTCACCCCTGGCCCTGGTCCAACCTGAAGGTACAGACCCCAGGTTGGAGGATCAGTTGCAGGTTAACATCCCTGCACTGGTGGAAGAATTGTGCAGGACTGCTTCTTCAAGCACCCTGACAGTTTTTGACTCTGGGGGTGCCGCTTCTGCAGGGAGGTTACAGAGCCCCAGAGGGGAGGACCAGGGTCAGGTTGTCATCCCTGACCTGGTGGAAGAGAGAGTGGTCAAAGGGTGCCAGGCACCTGGGGCTACCACCCCCCACTCTCCACAGTCACAGTGGTTAGAGAGGCCTGAGGTCGGGCTCTCATCCCTGACAGTTGTCTGGGGCCACTGTGGCTTGCTGTCCTGGTGGACAGAGTTGCCCCTGGGGGGGGGAGGACGAGAGTCACACCCCGGGGGTGGAGTGGGCAACACCACTGTGTTGGCCCTGGTGGTACCATCTGCCCATTGCAATACATCTGTGAGCAAAGTAAAGTTAGGTGTTGCACAGATGGTGTCTGTAGATGTGGAGAAGGGTTCCCCATGGGTTAGCTTAGTGGGCCCTGAGAGTATGGACAGAGGGATCCAACTGGAGTCAGGAAGGCGTAGAACTGGAACATGCCCCTGCTGTTGTGGGCCTGGGTCCCTGTTCTATCGCCCCAATCAGGGAAGTACATCAAGGTATTGATTGTTCTCCCCTGGCTTTAGGCTGGTAGGGGGTCGTGTTGGACTTTTGCTTATGCAGGGTCATCCCCAGACTTTTTTGCCTCCTGCCTCCTATATTTTTCTGACATGTTGCTGTTGGCTTTTCAACTCTGAGCACTTTACCACTGCTAACCAGTGCTAAAGTGCATATGCTCTCCTGTTTAAATTGTATGTAAGTGGTTTATCCATGATTGACATATTTGATTTACTAGTAAGTCCCTAGTAAGGTGCACTAGAGGTGCCAGGGCCTGTAAATCAAATGCTACTAGTGGGCCTGCAGCACTGGTTGTGCCACCCACATAAGTAGCTCTGTAATCATGTCTCAGACCTGCCACTGCAGTGTCTGTGTGTGTATTCTTACACTGTAAATTCGACTTGGCAAGTGTACCCACTTGCCAGGCCTAAACCTTCCCTTTTCTTACATGTAAGGCACCCCTAAGGTAGGCCCTAGGTAGCCCCAAGGGCAGGGTGCAGTGTATGGATAAGGTAGGACATATAGTAATGTGGTTTATATGTCCTGACAGTGAAATACTGCCAATTTCGTTTTCACTGTTGCAAGGTCTGTCTCTCTCTCATAGGATAATATGGGGGCTACCTTTAAATATGATTAAAGTGTAGATTCCCCTAGAGAGTAGATGGACAGGTGGAGTTTGGGATCCCTGAACTCACAATTTAAAAATACATCTTTTAGTAAAGTTGATTTTAAGATTGTGCGTTTGGAAATGCCACTTTTAGAAAGTGAGCATTTTCTTGCTTAAACCATTCTGTGACTCTGC
This sequence comes from Pleurodeles waltl, assembly GCF_031143425.1. Lineage (NCBI taxonomy): Eukaryota > Metazoa > Chordata > Amphibia > Caudata > Salamandridae > Pleurodeles > Pleurodeles waltl. The sequence goes on along the minus strand of NC_090437.1, from coordinate 558,051,811 downwards.
CTGGTTTGTGGATTCCCTGTCTGGGTCAGTTTGACAGTTGGGTTGTTTTTCACCTCACACCAGACAGTGACACAAAGGGAGCTGGGGTGTAATCTGCATTTCCTGATTAGCCATCTCTGCTAGGAGGGAGGGGTGGAGTGGTCACTCTCATCTGAAAGGACTGTGCCTGCCTCTGACAATGCTGTCTCCAACCCCCTGGTGTGTGTCTGAGGCCTTGCCTGGGCAAGGCAGGATTTCACAAGAAGGTGTGAGTCCCCTTTGAAGAAAGGTGACTTCAAAGACTAAAATGGGTATAAGAAGGGCACCCAAACTTACAAACTTCAGAAACACTTCTGGAATCAAGGGGAACCTCTGCCTGGAGAAGAGCTGATCGCTGAGGAACAAGTGCTGCCCTGCCTGTGACTGTGCTTTGTGGAGCTTTCCTGCAGTGCTGCTTCTGCCTGAGTAAGAGGGCAAAGACTGGACTTTGTGTGCCTTCCATCTTGAAGAAGAAATCTCCAAGGGCTTGATGTAGAGCTTGCCTCCTGTTGTTGAAGTCTCAGGGATAGCAAAGACTTCTTCCTGCCAGCACCTGGAGTCTCTGGAGAGACCCCTACTCTGCTCTGTGGTGCCCTTCCAGTTCCTGGGACCCTGAAAGGAGAGGCTGGCAGCCTAAGGACAAAAATACACGCACCGAGCGCCGTGCGGAGAAAAGATCGACGCGAATCCGATCGCGGCTGAGAAAACGACGCGACGCCGGCTCCGCAGCTGAGAAACGACGCCGCAGGAAACGCGACCGGAGAATCGACGCCCGGAGCAGGAGAAACAACGCGCAGCATCGCTGACGAAGGCTGAGAGATCGCAACCTGCGCCGCGGGACTTTCGGACCGTCGCGTGGCTGGCTTTTTCGACGCGCATCGCCGTGCCGAGTTGTTTTCGACGCATATAACCGTGCAGGGTTATTTTCGACGCACACCGCCCGTGCGGGGTTATTTTTTGACGCAAACCAGGTACATTTACACGCTAGCAGCGCTAGTGTGTTGTTACAACTACCTAAAGACTCTTTTTATTTTAAACCTTTAAAAAATCATAACTTGACTTGTGTGTGTTGGTACAAATACTTTACGCCCAGCACTCTGAGGTTAAGCCTACTGCTCTGCCAAGCTACCAAGGGGGTAAGCAGGGGTTAGCTGAGGGTGATTCTCTTTTATCCTAACTAGAGTGAGGGTCCTTGCTTGAACAGGGGGTAACCTGACTGTCAACCAAAGACCCCATTTCTAACAGCTACCAAAACAGTTTGCAGGGGAAAGGGTGCTATTCCCTATCTGGCCAATAGAAGAAGATCGTCCCTGACAAGAGTCAGAACATGCCCCCAAGTGCTATGAGTGCTACAAGTATCAGCACTATAAGGGGGATCCCAAGTGTTCCAAGAGGGCAAGCCTCCTGCTGGAGGTAAGACACCAGGGATGGTGAGTGTAGTGCTTGAGAAGGAGTTTGTCCCAGCTAGTGGGGGGGTACTCAATGAGTTATCCTAGTGTCCCTGGGTGACATGGAGAAGGTCGGAAAACCCATGTGCCATTCTATGCTGCAAAGTATAAGCAGTGGGTCACATTTAATGTGCAAGGTGTTGCAGGTCTGAGAGACACAATGTCAGCATGACAATGGTTAGGAGTCAGCTAGTGGCCCCAGAGCAGATTTACCAAATGAATTCAACCAGGTTGTGGTAGCAGACAACCAATGGTTTCAATACCCAGGGGCCCTTGTTCTATTAGAGTGTGGGGTCTCATGACTTCTTGAGGTAACTGTGAGCCCTGCCATGCCTGTGGATTATTTGCCAGGGAATGACCTAGAGCACACTATTTAGAAGGAAGTGAAGCTGAGGTCACACCTGGAAAAATTGGGGGTACCTGAGGGGGCATGTGCAAATACCAGGTCCATGGCTGCCTGGAAAGTGGGTCAAATAAGTCTGTAGCCTGGAAGAATGGCCCTGACAGTTGCCAAAAGAAGGACTGGCAAGGGGCATAGGGAACCAGCCACAGGGTGTCTTTCAAGTGAGGTGGATTTGTTGGAGGCTGGCCCTCTATGCAGTGTGCAAAACCAAGCACACTATGCAGAAGGTTCAGGCAACCACTCGTTGGTTTCCAGAGGTAACAAATCATACCACCTAATGCTCTAATTTTTAAGGTAGCTGGTCGAGCAGTCAGGCTAATCCAGGAAATGTGGTAACTATTTGCTGCACTCACAAATCCAATCATGCACCACACACACTCAATGAATAACTCGAGGCCAGAATTTATAAAAATACTTCAGACTTTTATATAATTTTTAAGACCAAAATCTTTAGAATATGTTAACTACTTTTCTTGTTATGACTTTTTAAAGTTTTGGCAAAGTTAGTCTTTTTATGCGTAATTTTGCACCATAGGAATCAATAGGCAGTCAAATTTAAAAATGCATTCAAAATTGCACGGTTGAGTTACAAGTCTCTTCTCTTGCAGGGAGGCCGCATAAGTTGGTGGCCACACTGTGCCAGCTGGAGAGTCTCCGTGAGCTCCCTGATTTGGCGGGAGCAGCGTTGGAGAGGTTTTTGGCATAGGCACAAGGCCACCTGGAGGGGCCACTTGGAGAAGCAGCTGGTTTGCAGATTTAAAGGTGGTGCCTGGGGGTCCCCTTGGGCTGATGAGGTCACAAGGGGTTGGGGACCCGGGGCACACAGCAAATCCCTTGATGCAAGGCCCAGGGCAGCCAGGTGCAGGGCGTTTTGGAGGTCTTGGATGCTGTGCGCAACAGAGTCCACTGGAGTCGGAGTTTAGTCTCTTTGTGGGTGACTTACAGGACACCTGGGGTTGGAGGTCTGGGGTGTCCTCCTGATCCTTTTTCAGCTCTGGGGATGCTGGATTTCTCATGGTCCGATATCAGCTGACCAGTACCCATGGTATTGCTGTATCTCAGTCACTAGAGGGCGCAGTGCCACCAAACTTGGCACAGTTGTGGGTCACTTCTGGGCGATCATCAGTCTATCATCGGGTCCAGCTGCGAATTCCTGTCGCAGAGATATCAATGATTCAGGGAAGTGACTCTCACTGGTTTATTGGTCCTTTGCAGGTTTCTTGATTTTCTTGAGTGGTGCCTCCACCCAGGAGGGAGATCTTGGGTGATCTTGAAGCCTGGTGGTGCCCTGGGTTTCTTGGGGTTGGTCTAGTGTTCGGCTCCTCCGCAGTCGTGATTGTCGGGACTCGGGTGCAGCAAGCAGGGGCCTGGGTGCCTCTTCTGGTGCAGCAGGTCCTCTGTTCTGGTTCTGGCGGGTTCTTTGGTACTGGTCTTCTTTTCTTCTTGGGATCCTTTTCAAATCTAAAATCTTGGTCTGGGGAGCCCAGGAAATACTGAATTTAGTGGGCGTTTTAGGGGGAACCTGGTAGTGTCCAATGGGAGACTTACCATTGGGTGGCTACACCCACTACAGTGACCTCTTCCTGTGGGAAGGGTCACTTCCCTAAACCTCATTGGCTGTTTTCCTCTATTCCAAGATGGAGAAAACTGAATCGGATAGTACTCTTCGCATGCCAGCCCGGAGGGGTAGTGCATTCTCAGTGAGGCCACTCCTCCTACCCTTTCTGGTTTCCCGTCTTGGCTCCCGCCCAAAGGTCTGCAAGGGGTGAAGCCCTCTGCTGCTACCAGCAGGCCTGGAAGCTTGAGTTTCAGGGACTGTCACCCTTTGAAACTCACCAACAGGGTGTTGCACATTCCTGAGGGAGGGGGTGTTAGCTTCTCCATCCAGGAAGGGCATTATCTTACAAACCAGAGGGCCATGGCTCTCCCACAGGTTTGTAGATTGGCTGTTTGGAGTGGCAGGCTGGATGAAACCAGTCAGCAACTCTGTCAGTTAGGGTTTACTTTTGCAAGGGGCACCTCTGAGGTAACCCCTAGGTACATTTAGGGATAAATCCAATATTGGCACTAGTTTGGATTTACTTTTCTGGGTTGATGGATATCAAAAAACCCAGGGTGCAGAGTAGCCATCATGTAACTGGGAAACTCGTGTAACAGTGTCCAGTATATGCATTTAAAATGGCTGCTCTCTTCACTCACTATGTCCTAGGTTTGGCAAGAACACAGTGGAGGCATATTGCTCATGCAGCTATGCTCTCACAGACAGTATGATGCACCCTGCCTTAGGGCTGGAAGGCCTGCCAGAGGAGTGTCTTACCAATAAGATATGCAGTGTAGGGTGGACAGGGCACACAGAGAGTGTGCCATGTCGAATGTGTCCTTTTAGGGCTGCCCCAGTACATTCAGCCTACAATAGCAATGCTGGGTGCATCTGGGTGTGGGGCCCTTGGGAGTGGCACAATCAGTGCTGCTGCCCCCAGGGGCCTACTCTCAATATCTCTTGCCCTGGATACCCATTTACTAGGGACTTATAGGGGTATTTAAGAGTGTATCAAATTATGCCAAGCATCACAACAGAATTAGGGAAAGAGCTCTGGCCCAGGGAGCCTGTTTGTCAGGGGCCCTGGGCACTACCAACTTCTAGAACACATCAACATCAGGCAAAAAGTGGGGGGCTAACCATGCAAAAAGAGGCCTGCTCTCACAGGATTGACACCAGAGAAGACCACTTTGGAGCCCATTGAAGAGGACACAGCTTCCCTTGGGGACCTGCCTAAGCTTGCTGCGTGGCAAGTAGAAGAGGGACCAACCAGGGAAGAATTTTGCAAAGTGCAGAGGGAATGCTCAGTCTTGGAGGGTATGAGGCAATAGGCCAAAGCCCAGGCAGCAGGTGATGCCTCTGGAAGTCAACCATATTTGCTGGGATGACAACCTCTTGTATAGTAAGCATAAGCTAGCTGTGTATGGGGTAACAATGGCCCTGGTGGTATCCTAATTCTAAAGGACCTTCCTATTGGGGCTGTCTCACTGAACTCCCCTGGCAGGACATCTGGGCCAGGACAATACCTTTGCCAGGCTTTTCCCCCACTTTTACTGTCACCTCCATGAATTGCTCCAGACCCTGTTGTAGGAAAGTACCATCTTGCCTGGCATGTTACCCCCATTTTTACTTGTATGTATGTTTGTTTTTGCCTGTGTCACTGGGATCCTGCTAGCCAGGACCCCAGTGCTCATGAAGTGTGCCCTGTATGTGTTTCCTGTGTGGTGCCTAACTGTATCACTAAGGCTCTGCTAACCTCAGTGCTCTCCCTGCTTTTAAAATTGTCACTGCAGGCTGGTGACTAATTTTACCAATTCTGATTGGCACACTGGAACACCCTTATAATTCCCTAGTATATGGTACCTAGGTACTCAGGGTATTGGGGTTCCAGGAGATCCCTATGGGCTGCAGCATTTATTTTGCCACCCATAGGGAGGTCAGACATTTCTTACACAGGACTGCCACAAGTTATTTCACAGCCTTTTTTACACTGCACTTAAGTAACTTATAAGTCACCTATATGTCTAACCCTCACTTAGCGAAGGTTAGATGCAAAGTTACTAAGTGTGAGGGCACCCTGGCACTAGCCAAGGTGCCCCCACATAGTTCAGGGCAAATTCCCCGGACTTTGTGAGTGCGGGGACACCATTACACGCGTGCACTATACATAGGTCACTACCTATGTATAGCGGCACAATGGTAACTCCAAACATGGCCACGTAACATGTCTAAGATCATAGAATTGTCTGGTATTGGGGGGACAATTCCATGATCCCCCGGGTCTCTAGCACAGAACCCGGGTACTGCCAAACTGCCTTTCCAGGGTTTCCACTGCAGCTGCTGCTGCTGCCAACACCTAAGACAGGATTCTGCCCTCCTGGGGTCCAGGCAGCCCTGGCCTAGGAAGGCAGAACAAAGGATTTCCTCTGAGAGAGGGTGTTGGAAATAGGTGTGAAGGGCTGGGGAGGAGTAGCCTCCCCCAGCCTCTGGAAATGCTTTGATTGCCACAGATGGTGCCCATCTCTGCATAAGCCAGTATACACCGGTTCAGGGATCCCTCAGCCCTGCTCTGGTGTGAAACTGGACAAAGGAAAGGGGAGTGACCACTCCCCTGACCAGTACCTCCCAGGGGGGTGCCCAGAGCTCCTCCAGGGTGTCCCAGACCTCTGCCATCTTGGAAACAGAGGTGTTGGGGGCACACTGGAATGCTCTGAGTGGCCAGTGCCAGCAGGTGATGTCAGAGACCCCCTCTGATAGGCTCTTACCTCTCTTGGTAGCCAATCCTCCTTTCTTGGTAGCCAAACCTTTTCTGGCTATTTAGGGTCTCTCCTCTGGGGAATTCTTCAGATAACGAATGCAAGAGCTCACCAGAGTTCCTCTGCATCTCCTGCTTCGACTTCTACCAAGGATCGACCGCTGACTGCTCCAGGACGCCTGCAAAACTGCAACAAAGTAGCAAGACGACTACCAGCAACATTGTAGCAACTCATCCGGCCGGCTTTCTCGACAGTTTCCTGGTGGTGCATGTTCTGGGGGTCACCTGCCTTCTCCCTGCACTAGAAGCCAAGAAGAAATCTCCTGTGGGTCGACAGAATCTTCCCCCTGCTAATGCAGGCACCAAAAGACTGCATCACTGGTCCACTGGGCCCCCTCTCATCCTGACGAGCGTGGTCCCTGGAACACAGGAACTCTATCCAAGTGACTCTCACAGTCCAGTGATCCTTCAGCCCAAGTTTGGTGGAGGTAAGTCCTTGCCTCCCCACTGTAGACTGCAAACCTGTGTTGTTTGTGATTTGCAGCTGCTCCGGCTCCTGTGCACTCTTCCAGGATTTCCGTTGTGCACAGCCTAGCCTGGGTCCCCAGCACTCTGTCCTGCAGTGCTCAACCCTCTGAGTTGGCCTCTGGCGTCGTGGGACCCTCCTGTGTGACTCTGAGCCAGCCCTGGTTCACAAATCTTCCAAGTGCCTGTTGGGTACTTCTGCGGGTGGTGTCTGCTTCTGTGGGGGTTCTCTGAGTTGCTGAGTGCCCCCTTTGTCTCCTCCTCCAAGGAGAGACATCCTGGTCTTTTCTGGTCCCCAGCAGCACCCAAAAACCTCTACCACAACCCTGGCAGCTAGCAAGGCTTGTTTGCGGTATTTCTGTGTGGGAACACTTCTGTAACCTTCATTGCAATGTGGGACATTTTCCATCCAAAGGAGAAGTTCCTAGTCCTCTTTGTTCTTGAGAATTCCAAGCTTCTTCCATCCAGAGGCAGCTTCCTTGCACCTTCATCTGGGGTTTCCTGGGCTCCTGCCCCCCCGGACACTATCGCGACTCTTGGACTCGGTCCCCTTGCCTTGCCGGTCCTCAGGTCCAGGAATCCACCTTCAGTGCCGTGCTGGTGTTTGTTGGTATTGCAGAATCCCCCTATCACGACTATTGTGTCCTTTTGGGGTAGTAGGCGTATTTTACTCCTACTTTTCAGGGTCCTGCGGTGGGGTATCTTGGACACCCTGACTGTTTTCTTACAGTCCCAGCGACTCTCTACAAGCTCCCATAGGTCTGGGGCCCATTCGTGATTTGCATTCAGCCTAAACTGCTTTGCCATGGCTACCATCGATCAGCCTAAGCTGCTAGAAACACCGCTATTGTACTAATAAGGGATAACTGGACCTGGCACAGGGTGTAAGTACCTTTGGTACCCACTACAAGCCAGGCCAGCCTCCTACAATGAGGGCCTAAGTGTCCAGACTATCAAGGCATGGACAACATTAGCATTGACACAGATAACTGAAAGAGACATGACAAACCATGGCCAAGTGTATTTATAATCCATATCTTTCTCTCCTGTAAGATATATCAATATGCACTAAAAATAACTCACATGTACAGGTATGTCTCTGTGACAATGTAGATACTAACTAACATATATTTATTTCTACTTTCAGCTGCTCAAGGTTATGGTCTTCAGCTGTGGGTCACTACCCCACTCCCCACATCCCCAGATAAAGCTAGGAAAAGGTACAACCAGGTGCTGACCAGGACTCGGAATGTTGTGGAACGTATGTTCGGTATTTTGAAAATCAGGTTTTGGTGCCTCCATATGGCTGGGAGAAGGTTGTTGTTCACACCCCCTATGGTGTTTAAGATCATCTTGGTATGTGCCATATTGGACACAACATTTGTGTCTGGATAAATGTGCCATGGGGCTTTGATCCAGAAGAAAGTGAGCCAATGGAGGAGGACAATGTTGGAGACCTCCAAAACACAATGACAAGATATTGCGACGCTATACCACTATGTCTAATAATTTCTTCTGATCATTTTCCAGAAAAGACAAAATGTCTGAAAAAATTGTTAATGTTGAACATTAAAGTAAATGTTTCAACTCATTCATTGTGTTGTCTGTATGTCACAGAAAGTGTAAACATCAAGTCAATCACATTTTCACAAATAGAAGTAGACCTACACATGTATCACTCATGTTGTTAGACCCATTAAGCAACATGGGGCCATGGCTCTAAATATTCAGTCATCCGACGCAGAAATGCAATGTAATGCAGTGTACTACATTTTTAGAAAGGGGGTCTTTGGTTGGCAGTCAGGTTACCCCCTGTCCAAGCAAGAACCCTCACTCTAGTTAGGGTTAAAGAGAATCACCCTCAGCTAACCCCTTCTTACCGTCTTGGTAGCTGGGCACGAGCAGGAAGGCTTAACTTCAGAGTGCTAGGTGTAAAGTATCTGTACCAACACACACAGTAAATTAGTGAAAACACTACAAAATGACACAACACAGATTTAGAACAAAAGAAAATATTTATCTAAACAAAACAAGACCAAAACGACAAAAATCCACAATACACAAGTCAAGTTATCACTAAAAATGCAAAAAGAGTCTTCATGTGATTTTAAACACACACTTACACTGCTAGCGTGTAAGTGTTCCTTGGGTGCGTCAAAAATAACCGTGCATGGGTGAGTGTGCGTCAGAAAGGGCTTGTGATGCGTCAATATCACTCACGAGCGAGACCTTGCGTCGTTTCTCCTTTAGTCTGGTCGGCGGGTGTCACTTCTCTCTGAAGAAGAGCGATGTGTCGAACCCGTCAGCACTCTCAGGTCCGGGCAGGCCTTGCATCGTTTTTACATGCCCTGTGGTGTTTTCCTCAGAAATTCAGCCACACAATGATCTGAAAACCACGCAGCACGGGTTGCGATCTCACCAACCACCATCAGCGATTCTGTGCCTCGTTTCTCCAGCCCCGGGCATCGATCTTCGGGATGCGTTGCAGGCGAGTGTCGATTTTCAGCCACAAAGCCCGTGGCGCATCAATTTTTCAGCTGCAGATCGGAGTTGCATCGATCTTTTCCCTGCACGGCGGTCGGTTCGTGGATTTCTCACCTTGGGCTGCCAACTTCTCCTTTCAGGGTCCCATGAACAGGATGGGCACCACTTGGCAGAGTAGGAGTCTCTCCAGAGACTCCAGGTGTTGGCAGAAAGAAATCTTTGCTGTACCGGAGACTTCAAACAACTGGATGCAAGCTCTAAATCAAGCCCTTGGAGAATTCTTCACAAGAAGGAAGGCAACACAAAGTCCAGTCTTTGTCGTCTACCACAGGCAGAAGCAACAACTGCAGGATAGCTCCACAAAGCACAGGCAGGACAGCTCTTCTTCCTCAGCTCTTCAGCTATTCTCCAGGCAGAGGTTCCTCTTGGTTTCCAGAAGTGTTCTAAAGTCTCTAGTTTTGGGTGCCCTTCTTATACCCATTTTACTCCTTGAAGTAGGCCTTCTTCAAAGAAAAGTCTTTCTTGAGTGTGAAATCCTGCCTTGCCTAGGCCATGCCCCAGACACACAACAGGGGGTTGGAGACTGCATTGTGTGAGGGCAGGCACAACCCTTTCAGGTGTGAGTGACCACTCCTCCCTTCCGTCCTAGCACAGATGGCTCATCAGGAAATGCAGACTACACCCCAGCTCCCTTTGTGTCACTGTCTAGTGAGAGGTGCAACCAGCCCAACTGTCAAACTGACCCAGACAGGGAATCCACAAACAGCCAGAGCCACAGAAATAGTTAAAGCAACAAAATACTCACTTTCTAAAAGTGGCATTTTCAAACACACAGTCTAAAAATCAACTTTACTGAAAGATGTATTTTTAAATTGTGAGCTCAGAGACCCCAAACTCCACATGTCTATCCTCTTCCAAAGGGAATCTATACTTTAATCAGGTGTAAAGGTAGCCCCCATTTTAACCTATGAAAGGGACAGGCCTTGCAACAGTGAAAAACGAATTTAGTAATATTTCACTGTCAGGACATATAAAACACATTACTATATGTCCTACCTTAACCATGCACTGCACCCTGCCCTTGGGGCTACCTAGGGCCTACCTTAGGCGTGCCTTATATGTAAGAAAAGGGAAGGTTTAGGCCTGACAAGTGGGTACACTTGCCAAGTCGAATTTACAGTTAAGAACTGCACACACAGACACTGCAGTGGCAGGTCTGAGACATGATTACAAAGCTACTTATGTGGGTGGCACAACCAGTGCTGCAGGCCCACTAGTACCATTTGATTTACAGGCCCTGTGCACCTCTAGTGCACTTTACCCGGGACGTACTAGTAAATCAAATATGCCAGTCATGGATTTGCCAATTACATACACATTTTGTATAGGAGCACTTGCACTTTACCACTGGTTAGCAGTGGTAAAGTGCTCAGAGTAACAAAAACAGCAAAAAAAGTCCAGCACACATCAACAACCTGGCTGGGAATCAGAGGAAAAAGGTAAGGGAGACCAGGCCAAGGATGAAAAGTCTAACATATATGAAAGGGACAGGCCAGGCTTGCCACATATGCACATCTAAATAGGAAATTGTTGTCCTCACAATCTTCAGCAGAGTAGTGCTGCACAGCTGTCTTGCTGTGTTCTGCAGCAGCAATGTGTGCTTCCTATGGTACTCAATGAGGGTTGCAACACAAATCACCTAATATGTCCATATTTGTATAAACCTCTCAGTATAGTGTGTCTCTGTAATTTGGTAGTATGCAGAATGGCAGCACTTTGCAGCAGCAAATGTTGTAGCACATACCTGTACAGATCAGGATTGTCAGTTGTTATGGACAAAGGCCAAGTATGATGTGTACAAGTTCAAATTTTGTTTTTACAGAATGCATGCATGCATGTCTGTGGCTCTTCTAAGCACTGCATATGTGAGTCAATTGCTGGCCACATTGTCATTACTACCACTTCAGACCACAATATGATGAGACTCAAAGTCCTGTAACACAGCAATATGAGCAGATGACATTTCACGGTGTGTAATGTCCCCGAGTATTATGACAATGGACATGGTTTCTTCGGCAAACATCACAATACCTTAAGAATACGGAGATGTCAAGAGTGTGAAATGTCCATGTCAAAGGTCAGATAAGACTGTATGTGTGCACACACTAAGGGTCTCATTTACAAAGATTTGGCATAGGACAGGACCTCAAGTGCTTTTGCTGCACTGCCCTACACCAAACTAAAAGTGCAAAGAATGCACTGTATTTACAAACAACAGTGCTTGCCTGTCCTTTCAGCTAGCACTGGGACGCAATTTGGCACTTAACGCTAATGCGGGCACCCTTGCACCAGTGGGACGGAGGGCGAGGGGAGCTTCACGTCGGCCACAGGATCACCAAACAGCGACATGGACTTGTCCGCCGATGGGAGCTCCCCTGTGGTGGCGGCACCATCTGTGCGCCCCACTTCTACAGGTACAGCCGCCACCTCCCCTACCAGCACCGCCCTCCCAGCAGCCCCTCAGCGTTCGCCCCGTGCCCGCTCACCCAGGAGGGTGGGCATCACCTTCGCCCCAGGCACCTCAGGCCCTGCCCCAGTCACCCCAGCTGCCCTCAGTGAGGAGGCCATTGACCTCCTCAGGTCACTCACTGTTGGGCAGTCTACCATTGTGAATGCCATCCAGGGTGTAGTTGAAACACGGTAATGCATTCCTGGAAGGCATTCATTCTGGTCAGGCTGTCCTTCAGCGAACCCTGCAATCTCTGGCCTCAGCACTGATGGCAGCCATTGTCCCTGTGTCCAGCCTCCCCCCTCCAACTTCCTCCACCCAGATCCAATCCCCTGTACCCCAGCCCATCCCAAGCACACCTACAGACCAGCATGCACACAAGTCAACACACACAAGTAGCTCAAGCAAACATAGGCACCACACACACCACAGGCACTCACACAAGCATAAGACCCATACAGACACAGCAACATCCACTGTGTCCCCCTCCTCCTCTTCTCCCTCCTCCCTCCCAGTCTCGTCTACACACACACCTGCATGCACCACATCTACAGGCACTAGGACTCGCACCAGGACACCCAGCACCACAAGCCGCTCACCTGCACTCACCACCTCCACTGCCATTTACACGTCCCCTGTGTCCTCTCCCAGTGTGTCTGTGACGCCCCCTCCCAAAGTACACAAACGCCGGCAATCACTCACCCAACATCCATCCACCTCACGACAGCCTCCAGTACCTGCACCTGCACCTAAAACAGCTAAAGTGACACCTCCTAAAACCACCTCCTCTTCCTCCACTCCCAGAGCCCCTCCAGCTACCCATCCCAGTGTACGTCAGAAACTGTCCCTATGTCAAATTTACCTTTTTGCCCCCACCCCCCCTCCAATTCATCAGTCCCGTCGTAGCGCCTCAGCCAAAAAGCCTCCAGTACCAGTGGTGCGTGTACCAGGTTTTTGGAGTGCCCCGTCCACCAGGGCAGGCAGTAGGACCCGGAGCCAAGGCACTGTCAGCCCACCCCCTGTAAAGGCTCCGAAATTGGAGAGTGGACGACGGGACCATGTCAAGACTCCTGGTGGGACAAACAGTGAAATGTGATCCAAGGCGATTGGTGAGTCATCTGTAACTCAAAAGAAGGTGGGGAAGGTCCCGAGGAAGTCTCCCCAACCTGTTGTGAGTGTCACGGCGGAGAAGTGCACCATCATTTCCGGCGGTCCAGACACAACCGCCAGCACCGTCGTTACTGGTCCAGAGACCACCGGCAGAGTCACAGCCCAGGAGAGCTCAAGTATCGTCACTGGCCCGGAGACCACCGCCAGAGTCACAGCCCAGGAGGGCTCTAGTATCGTCACTGGTCCGGAGACCACCGCCAGAGTCACAGCCCAGGAGGGCTCAAGTATCGTAACTGGTCAGGAGACCACCGCCAGAGTCACAGCCCAGGAGGGCCCAAGTATCGTTACTGGTCAGGAGACCACCGCCACCGCCAGAGTCACAGCCCATGAGGGTCCAGAATCCCACAGCCCCGCTGGGCAATGATGGAACATCAAGCCACACACCAACGTCCAGTGTGGAGTTCGTCATGCCACACACCAACGTCCAGTATGGAGTTCGTCATGCCACACACCAATGTCCAGTGTGGAGATCGTCATGCCACACACCAAGCCACACACCAATGTCCAGTGTGGAGTTCGTCATGCCACACACCAATGTCCAGTGTGGAGATCGTAATGCCACACACCAATATCCGTACCAGAACCGACATGGCAAAGCACCGCTGAACAGGGCAAAGACCACCATGGTGAAGACCGCTGAACAGGGCAAAGACCGCCATGGCTAAGCACCGCTGAACAGGGCAAAGACCGCCATGGCTAAGCACCACTGAACAAGGCCAAGACTACCATGGTGAAGACCGCTGAACAGGGCAAAGACCGCCATGGTGAAGACCGCTGAACAAGGCCAAGACTGCCATGGTGAAGACCGCTGAACAGGGCAAAGACCGCCATGGTGGAGACCGCTGAACAAGGCCAAGACTGCCATGGTGAAGACCGCTGAACAGGGCAAAGACCGCCATGGTGAAGACCGCTGAACAAGGCCAAGACTGCCATGGTGAAGACCGCTGAACAGGGCAAAGACCGCCATGGTGAAGACCGCTGAACAAGGCCAAGACTGCCATGGTGAAGACCGCTGAACAGGGCAAAGACCGCCATGGTGAAGACCGCTGAACAGGGCAAAGACCGCCATTGCTAAGCACCGCTGAACAGGGCAAAGACCGCCATGGTGAAGACCGCTGAACAGGGCAAAGACCGTGTGGGTATGAATAGTCCGGCACATCAGGCATCGTTCTCCCATGTGCAGCTGGGACTGTGACAGGACATGTACTTTCACGGGGAGACTCATCCATTCTGGGCACCAGTCCCACCCAGTACCAGTAGAGAACTGCATCTACTTGCGAAGATGTGTCTTTGCACTCCCCAGGATGTAACATTGGGCAAGCCACCCACTGTAGAGACTTGAGAGATTGTGGCTTTGCACTCCCCAGGAAGGCACAGTGGGCAACCCACCCACTGAAGTGACTTGAGAGACTGTGGCTTTGCACTCCCCAGGATAAAGCAGTGGGCAAACAACCCACTGTAGAGACTTGAGAGACTGTGGCTTTGCACTCCCCAGGATGGCACAGTGGGCAACCCACCCACTGAAGTGACTTGAGAGACTGTGTCTTTGCACACCCCAGGATAAAGCAGTGGGCAAACAACCCACTGTAGAGACTTGAGAGACTGTGGCTTTGCACTCCCCAGGATGGCACAGTGGGCAACCCACCCACTGAAGTGACTTGAGAGACTGTGGCTTTGCACTCCCCAGGATAAAGCAGTGGGCAAACAACCCACTGTAGAGACTTGAGAGACTGTGGCTTTGCACTCCCCAGGATAAGGCAGTGGGCAAGCCATCCACTGTAGAGACTTGAGAGACTGTGGCTTTGCACTCCCCAGGTTAAGGCAGTGGGCAAGCCACCCACTGTAGAGACTTGAGAGACTGTGGCTTTGCACTCCCCAGGATTGAACAGTGGGCAAACCACCCACTGTAGAGACTTGAGAGACTGTGGCTTTGCACTCCCCAGGATACATCAATGGGCATGGAGCCCCGTCGTGGATCTGGCTTCGCATTCATCTGGCTGAGGTGCCCCCCTTCCCTTCCCCCTGAGGTGCCTATATTGTTTCTATCTGATGCCCCGGCAGTGTTCTCTCGGATTTTGGTCAGGTATCTATTGTGGGCGCCACTCATGCATTTTTGGACTGTTGGTGCACGGACATTGTTGTGTACATCTCTGCACTACTTCTTGTATTGTACATTTATTTTTGACAGATTTTGTGACATATATATCCATATATTTTTTAATGAGTAGTATATTGGCACAATACAAAGTTTGACCTCTATTCGCTTTGTCTTTGCATTCTTCCGGGGGGATTGTGGGTTGTTACTGTGATTTTTGTGAATGCATTGGTGTGTATGTTGTAATATGCGAGGGTGGGGGTGGGGGTGTTTGGTGGGTGTCCCGTAACTTTTGCCTCCCCCGTGTCGTGGGTGCTGTACTCACCGGTATGTTCTGCGCCTACCTCGCTGTTGGTCGTAGATGACCAGGAATGCAAGGGCAGGTAAGATTTGTAGTTCCGGCTCCATGGTGTCCTCGTTCCTCATGGGATGTGTTGAGGTGA
Source organism: Pleurodeles waltl (assembly GCF_031143425.1). Classification (NCBI taxonomy): domain Eukaryota; kingdom Metazoa; phylum Chordata; class Amphibia; order Caudata; family Salamandridae; genus Pleurodeles; species Pleurodeles waltl. Next base: position 558,036,421 of record NC_090437.1, on the reverse strand, counting down.
GCGTTTTCCCATAGCAAAAGCTGTTTCCACCGTGTTTTTATCCACGGTAAATCCGCCCCGGAAAAAGGTGGCGGATTGGTGTGTTGTGATAGTGTGGGCGGTACATTGTCTTCCGCCTGTCTGTTGGTGGTGACCGCCGCGCTGTTTGTCTGTACCGCCGTGGCGGGCGATGTGTTAAAGTGGCTGTCTTAGTTGGCGGTTTCCGCCAGGGTCGTAATTGCCTTTTTTTGTCCGCCGGCCTGTTTGCGGTATTATCGCAGCTTTAACACCGTCCACCAGGGTTGTAATGACCACCAAAGTGTTTACCTTTCCCCAATCAGTCACCTCTTAGTATTTCACACCTACGTTCTTACCTCCCAGCCTACCAAAAGGTGTAAAAATCCATTCTTGGCATGTGCCATTTTTCTATGGCCATTTGATGTGATTCCAAATTATATTTCATGGTTTCCCATAACAGATTTATTTTAGACCTGTTCACATGTTTTCCTTTAGGCTTTCATCTAATACAGTGACTGAATAAGCCAAAGCTTCGGCATAAGATGAATTGGTGATCAGTGACATCCCTCTATTCTATAGCAAAAGCTATACCTACTAGCCTAATTCCAGCCTAATTCCTCTACATTACCCTGCAGCAGAGTAAGTCAAGTTTCCTTTCCTTACTGTCCACCAAATGGATTTGTTTTAAATAATTTGCGGTGGTGGGTGAGGCCAGTGAGTAAAGTGGGACTAGGTGCCTGATTTGATTTTAAGTGTGTAGTAAGGGACACTCTGTGACAAACGTGACAAATACAATCTGTATAGCCCATTCCTTTCCCTGTAGAGTAGTGTGTCATGTTCTCAAAGTCTACTCATGGCAGAGAGGAAATTAATATCCACATTTTATATGTGACCTGTGTGGTGTAGTGTCTCATTTATTCTTGATTTGTCTCTTTGGAGTCAGGGTAGAATGTGAAAGGCATTTGGAGAAGAGCAGTGCCTTTGGAAGTAAAGATAGATAACTGCTACAGACCCTAGCAAAGTACCAGAAGCACTGGCTATCATGCCTCTGTTGATTCAGCTGCACAACACTTGCACTCCATAGTGCATAATGCCTTACTCATAAATGAGAGCTAATTTACCTTTATTTTTCCACTCAAAGTGTCTATTTAGTAACTAGAAAATCCTTTAAAAGAAAAAAAAATCAAAGCACTGTTTTTCAATCTGGTGCTATTCTGCCTTAATTCTTTTCTGCCAGACAGTCAGTGCTTTGTATGTGAAGCATGTGTGGGTAAAAATTAAATTGGCCTTGTGACTCTCCTAATCATAATCAAATGAATGACAGAGGCTGGAGACCATCCACACTCAAAAACTGATGGTCCTGGATGATGAAGAGGTGGAATTACAAGCTGCCTCTGACCCTGGCCCCAGTTGAGCAAGGCGCTTCTAGCCTCCCGGCCGTTCCATTGCCAGCACCACCTCCAGTTGTCAGGAACTGCTGCCACCCCCTCCCAAGCTGACATACAGAAGCACTGTTGTACCCATCTTGCAGTGGCAGGACTGTCTTGAGAGGTGAGTAGAAAGCTGTCTGGGGAGGACCAAGCGGAGCCTGGACCAGCTTTGGACCCAAATCAACAGTGCTCTCTTTTGAGCTCTTTTTTTATTTTTTTTGTCGGGTCGGATTTGTTGTAGGTGGAGAGGGTGGGAAGGGACTTGGGACCGAGTTTTGGACTTTAGACTTTCATCGTGGCCGTTTTCTGTTGACGTTTGTCTGACTTTTGGGAGTTGGGCCATTTGTTTGGGGAAAGGAGTGGGTCTGTTGTGGGTAAAAAGGGTCGGTGTTCTATTTGTAAAAATAAAAGGGGACAATTTGTTTTACTTGATTTATGGCTTCCATGTTTATTGTGGTGTTTTGCTTTGCACTTCTGCCTTTTAGTGTAACCTGTTCTGCTAAAATAAGTGTATGTTATTTACATAAAGCCTTACTCTACTTCCCTCTGTAACTATGTTGACAGAGATGATTTCCCTGGTCTATTTTGCTTACAAAACCTATATACACACAAACATCAACTTCAGTTGAAGTTAATTACTAACTAAACAAGTACCCTTCAATCCATAGTTCTTCTCTAACCTGAATAGCTGAAGTGATAGCTAATACTTCAGTCTTCTGACTGCATGCTTTTTTCCAAAGTGGCATCTTTAGGGGGATGAAGTAGTAGTAGTAGTAGTAGTAGTAGTAGTAGTAGTAGTAGCATGCTTGTGCACTAACAGGGAGGATACAAGGTGCCATTCCCACCTATGAGAACAACTGCAGGATTATTCAAATTATTATCCATCACTGTGAACTAGATTGAAAGAAAATAGAGAGTTAGTGGGTCATATTATAATTTTAGGAAGAGTGAGAACAAATTCCTACAATGACAATATCTGACATACAACAACGGAGACATGATATTATAATACAAAATAACGATATCAACTTCTTCTGAGCCTCGGGGAGCTAGTATTTAAAAAATAAACTTAGGAAATTAAATCCCTGAGTCAGGAGAAGTGGGCTCAGAGTCATGTGTGGTTGGACAAGGTTATGTGTTTACACAGTACACAACACATGGCCTTAATAATGATGTTGGGTTTCACTACATCCTTCCCAGCAAGTGTATGATCCATTTATGATGTAAAATTAGGTCACACCTGAATAAATCGCACAGCCCAGGGAAGAGGGTTAGGGGCTCAATAAATGGATGGGAAAGGGGATTTGAGGAATGGTGTGACAAAGACAAAGACTACACAAAAGAAACCACAACAATACTATTCTTTGGGGCACTGAGGAGTACACCATAATCAATGTGTGTAAAAGGAAATTATAAAAGACCTAAGTATGACACAGATCAGTTAAATGCAACAGTCCTTCTGCCCCAGAGAGACTCAGGTTAGTATATCTCAAAAAGTTATGACTTCTAGGTTTGAAAAATACAAAGTATGGAGGATTGAAGTTAACCCATCGGATTCTAAAAACCATGATTGTTAAAAGGAAAGTGAATCTTTTTTTCTAAATTGGATGGTGCATCTCCATTCTTCTTGGAATGTGTCTCACTGGGTGCCTGGCTGACCCTGTCCAGTTGATAAGCTGGAGTGTTCAGATCTACGTACTGAAAGACAGTTATTGTATTGTAGAATAGAGGAGAAGGACAAATGAAAGCAAGTTAAGCTTCATGAGGGTCAGGGGCATACCAAGAAGACTCAGAGGCAGAGCAAGAACATAAAGAGGATTTTCACTTTTGAGTCAGCAATGCAGAAAATACACACTGAGCAGCATTTCCCAAATCAATGCAACTCTCTCCAGTCCACAGAACTGAGTGAGTACTAGACCTCAGAGTCTTTGCCATCATCATGGTTTCTCTTCAAAGTTGATAACCTTCTCCTTCTAGCTGTTGAGGTAGTCCCAACCTGATTCCTTACATCCACCCCCAACCTTCTCCTGATTCTAAGTACCTCTATGTGGTTAATACAAAATATTATCTCCTCTTTGATGGTAGCAACACTGGAATTTGGCATTGGCACTGGCAGTCTTTTAATAACTGGTCTTCTGGAGCTGCTCGGCTATATGATGTAAAAAAAAGGATAGGCAATAACATGTGAGGGAGGCAGGTATTGTCTCAAATGTCCTGAAGGAAATGTGACGGTTCACTGCACACAGGTCCAAATCCAATCCAGCCGCATATGAGATTATTATACATGGTGGGGCAGCATAAATCCAACACAAACAATGCTCAACTAGCTATTTTTCTTTTTGCAAAAAAATAAAGAAAGAACAAACTAGAAAGAATTAAAAGCTTTTAAGGTGGCACTGACATACACAGTCTGGAAAGTAGAGTTCATACTCAAGTTAGACAGCAAACACACTTGATTCTGACCAATCATCCTTCTCCCCCTCTTGTGGTGTTTCGAGAACAGTATAATCAGGTGGTATAAAATACTGGTTCATTTTGATCATAGTTAATCTCTCCAAGTTTGGAGACAAGAGACTGGTCCTTCTCAGCTGTGCCAGCTGCACGGAACACATATTCAGCACACATGCTGACTACAGGAGAAGCTAGATAATTTATTGCCAGCCTGCTGAGTTATGGCCATTGGAACATCTTCCCATACCAACACACCCATGGGTTTTGACCCACATACACCTTTTCTGGGTCATCCAGATACTCCTGGAACATCCTGTGAAGTGTCATTGGTACTTCCCACTTGCTCAAACTTTTTTGCTTTCCTTCTGTACTGGACTTTAGACTTGCCTCTTGAAACCAGGCCAATGCAGAGGTTGGGTCTGATTCTTCTGATGCTGATATTGCCAATGTTCTTGTTCTGGTGTTGGCTGCCCTCTCTAGAAGGTAAAAATTGGCACCCCGGGAACTGCAGAGTGGGACTATAAGTGTCAGATGTTCTTCTTCCAGTTCTCTGACTTGCTCGACAATCCACCTCTTCTATTTTGAGACATCACTTTCTGAAAAAGGAATGAAAGCAGGAAGAATTTTTTGTAGCGTGGATCATGTAAGGTGGCACAGATTTACCCTTTGGACTTCATAATTAAATTTTGCAGCCTTGCATTACACGTCAAGCAATAACCTTTCAGACACCTTCTTTAGCTGCTCCTCTAGCATATGCAACAACAGGATAGCTTGGCCCATTATATTGTCCTCCTTGCTAACTTCCCAAGTGAAAACCTCAAAAGGAAGCATCATCTGGGTCAAGCATTTGACTAGGCCCAATTTGACTGCATCCATGGTCATAGCTTTCCCAATTTCATACCCTCCTCTTCGAATGGCATAGTCATTGATCTTTATGTACTGTTCAAACAGATGTTGCAATATATAATAGGTTGAGTTCCAATATGCTAGCACATCCTGTATCAGGGCTTTAACTAGCACTCTGATACCATGCTGAAAAATCTGCAACTGCTTCTGGGCTATAAAGAAATGGCTGAAATGAGTGGAGATTGGTCTTCAGGTGGTCAGCATGTTGCTGACTATGGCCCTCATGACATTGGCAGTAAAAAACCACCTACTGCCACGGCTACCTTCCCTCTGCCACATTATGACTGTAGCCAGAATTCCGCCAGAAGGCTGGTGGAATTCTGGATGTGGCCATGGCGGCAGATGGCGGTGAGGTGGCGGTAGACCGCTGCAGACAGTATCATGACCCATGATACCACCGGGTGGTGTTCTGATGGCGGACACTGCTACTGGCAGCAGCGCCACGTCCCGTGTCTTGCCGGAGGACCCCCTGCAAGCAGGTAAGTTGGGTGCTCTGACAGGGGAGGGGGATGTTTGCGGGGGTGTGGGTGAATGTTTCTGTGTGCGTGCATGCGGGTGTGTGGCATGTGGAATGTGTGTGTGCATGAATAGGTGTGAGTGTGCTTCTATGTTGTGTTGTCTGAATGCGTGTGTGCTTGTATGTATGTCTGTGGGTGTGGATGTTTATGTGAATGGATGTATGCATGCGTGGGTGAATGTGGGTATGAGTGTGTGTATGCGTGTGTATGTTGGTGTGTGAATGTGCGTGTATGTCATTGGGGGGTCTGGAATGGGAGGGGAAAGGTGGGGGAGGACTTTGGGAAGGATGAGGGGGGTGGGGGAGACTCCTATCAGTGACAGGGAAGGAATTCCCTGTCACTGATAGTGCCTACCACCATGGTTTTTGTGGCGGTAAGGAAGCAATGAAAACCATGGCGGTAGGCGGGGTCATAATCATGTGGGTGAGACAGTGATGGCCGCCTTGCTGGAGACTGAAGCCCGGCGGCTGTTACCGCCCTGGCGGACGGAGTGGTACATTGGCAGTTTGGTTTGAGCCAAACCTCCAATATCATATTTTGGGGAAGAGTACCGACAGCCTGTTGGCAGTACTTTTCTCCAAAATACCGCCATCTGCCAACATCATAATGAGGGCCAATGTCTTTTTTTTTTTAGAAAGTCTTGCAGAACCAGGTTGATGCAGTGCGCCAAACACAGAACCATGAAATAGTCACCGTCTGCCATGGTCTTGACTATGTTACTGATGGATTAAACCCAGATCTGTGACTGGGGGTGCATATGGCTCGGCCCAAATTGGAATGACATGGCAAGTATAAGAACTTATGGATTAAACCCAGATCTGTGACTGGGGGTGAATGTTTGATTTGCTCTGCATTTTGTTAATCTTCTGTTGTGTTTGCATTTGTCACCCCAAGTGAGAAGGGTACACCCAGACGTGTGTCCTATGCTTGCTATGCCACCAGATTCAAGCTAGCCTGGTTGATGAAGAAGGATACCCTGAAATCGGACCCAGAACGCTTGTTTCTAGTCCAGGGAGGACCTGGCCTGGTGGTTCGGGCTGGACTGTTTCAATTGGGAACAGGGACAAGACTGATTTTTATATGGCTGGGTCCTAACTGGAATGGCATGGCAAGCCAAAAGATTGATGGATTAAACCCAGATCTGTGACTGGGGGTAAATGTTTGATTTGCTCTGCATTCCATCCATCATCTGTTATTTTTGGACTTGACTATGTTACTGCCATTGTCGTTGGCAACACTTACAATTCAGAGACTTCTGGGTCACAGCCATTCAGAAACCTTGTCATCAAATGCATCTAAGATGTTTGTAGCTGTATGGGATTTCTCAATGGTGAACACAAATACTGTTTTATGCCACCAAACACTTTTCGAAAATTCTCCAGGGTCAAGACCTGTAGATAGCTTTTGTTTTACCCCCACAACAGAGTTCCAGTGTGCAGTAATGCACATGTAATCAGTAGCCTAACTGGTCCACATGCCTGTCGTAAGCTGGATAGTGTGAACAATATTTTGCTGCAAAGCTTGTTCAACCAACGGTGGCACATCGTGGTGCAGCGCTGGAACAGCAACTCTAGCAAAATAGGTCTGATTTGGAGCCTTCCATTTTGGGCCACTGCCTCAAACTCTAAGAATCCCACTTCTTCCACAAAAGAAAAAGGGAGAAGGTCCAGTACTATTATTTTTGTCAGTTTCCCATTGTACGAACAAGCCCTTGGGTGGTTGCAGTTGTCAGGCCCCTCCTGCCTAAACATGTCTGTAATAGTAGCCTGGATTTTCTTCTTTTGTGGGGCCACTGACGCAGGCAACCTTTGAGCTGTAAGTGGTGGTAGGCTCAATGTGCGTTGTGGTGCTTTCACTGTATGCCATGGGTTCTCCAACTGACTCTGATGCTTCCTGTGCCATTGTGAGGTTGCTGAGGTGGGTGTTTCTTGTGCACTGCTGGGGACAGGGCTGCTTTGATTGAGGATGTCACTCTCTTTTTAATCACCTCCCACTGTTATTAACTTGTAGCTGATGTTTCACGGCTCTTCTTACCTTTACCACCAGGTTTAGCAATTTTTTTAAGGTGCTCCTTTCACCGAAGTATGTGATATTTTTTCATATGGGTCGTTTGGTGTCCATTACCATAATGTGAACCAGGCTTACCTCGATAAACACTTGTGTATCAATGGAACATATTTAAATGCTCTACTCCTCTTTGCTAATCATAAAAATGTCCCAAACTGGGGAGGAGTACTTTCTTAGTGGGCCACTACCAATGCCTGAAGAAGAATTGGAGATAGGTGGATGTGTTGATTGTCTCTCTTCAGTGCATACTTCCACTGAGGTAGGGGTTGGTTCAGGCCTCTTTTTCGACCTTATAAATATGGGAGCTGGTGGTGCTGCCTGTGCCACATCCCCCGGAGCAGGCTGGATAGTAATGTTGGTGCCAATTTCTACAAGGACTGGTTCATTGTCATCATCCTTCTTACCATCATCCCCTTCTATGATCCTTAGGCTTCTGGAATTTGTCTTTTCCCTTGCCTCCCCTGGCTTCTCTCAGAATCTGCCTAGGTCTACTCCATGTCCCTATCCTCATAATCAATAGTGGTGCTTGGACTAGATGGTGGTGCAGTACGCTTCCTTTTCCTAGCTGGAGAGCTGTGAGCCATTGATTCTAAAAGAGGAGGTTCTTGCTCAGCGTGAAGCTGAACCTCCTGTTCTGATCTACTATTACTGACTGCGGCTGTGTACACTTTGCTCTGTTTTCTGAAACATTGAGTATTACTTTACAAAAGGGACAAATCCAATTCAATGTTACTGCTCATCAGCATTGCCATGATTGCAGTGGCTGCCTCACTGACAGGCATGGTATTGGGTTTAGTCTGGGGTGGTGCTGTAGATCAAAGGTTCCTCCTTAGAGGCCGGTGTGGCAGGCACACATCTCCTGAAAAAGCTTGAGGTCAGCATGCCACTTGTGGAAAGCTGCTTCTTCTCACTGATCACATTCTTGGGAACAACTTTCTCTGGGGCCATCTTAACGCTCTCGGTTGGCAGTGGCACTAAGCTGCACAATGGGAAGAAATTGGCAGTATAACTGTAAAGGCCTTCTCTTTGGAAGTACTGTGGGTGATGTGATGTCTCTTCTCTTGTGCACCTAAAGGCAAACAAGTAGGAAAAACATGTAGTTAGTGAAACGTGGCTTTGTTGCAGGTTGAAATAGTACAGACAAATGCAATATTAGTGCAGTTAGTTACTTATGTAATACCAATTTATCAAACATTGTAAAGTCAAACCACACCAACATGACCATAAAATTTAATTTCAAATCAGGCAGCACAACATGCAGGTGTAGCTCTTTGCTTTATCTCCATCTGTTATAACGGAGACACTTGTGGCAGTCAGAAAAAGGTCACTGGGTGAATGGAATAATCCTTAAAAAAAGCTATGGTGGCAAGGTGGTCCAGGAGAAATTAAATAAACATTAAAAAAAAATGTATTATGCTTCTGATTTGTATTCAGTGCATGGCATCCAGGGTGTCCAGGAAATGGAATAGCTAAAGAAATCAAATGATGTAGCATGGCTGGGCACCGTTGGTGGATGGATGAATGGATGGATGGATGGATAGATGGATGGAGGAATGGATGTGGATGAATAGATGGATGGATGGATCAAGGCAAAATGCTGAATTAAAGAAAATGAAATGAAACATTGAAAAAATAAAAAAATAAAAAGAGAAAAAACTGAAATAACAAAATAAAAACAAGAAATTTAAAACAATAAAATTAAAATGTAAATCTAAAATTATACAATTAATATTCAAAATTAAATACAGAACTAAAATAAAAAAATAATTAAAAACAATAAAATTAAAAAAAACACTCACAATTAAAATGCAAAAGTAAAATAAAAAATAAAATATGAACTTTAAATAAATAAATGATCAATAATAGCTGATGTTTTTATGCAAGCCTATGGCAAGGGGAACATCGCTGTATGTAGAAAATGGCCATTATCTACATGATCAAACAACAACAAGGAGTAAGGAGGCATCACACACAAAGAACATACGCAAGTCCATGGCAAAGGAACACTGGCTGGATATGAAAAATGGCCACCAGCCACATGGTTAAATAAAAAAGAAAACAAGGAGGCATGGGGAACAAAGAAGAACCCTTGCAAGCCTATGGCAAAGACACACTGGCTGGATGCAAAAAATGGCTGGCAGACACATGGTCAAACAACAACAGGGGGGCATGCAAAAAAAAGAACATATGCAAGCCCATGGCAAAGGGACACTAGCTGGATGGACAATATGCCCACCAGACATATGGGCAAATAACAACAAGAAGGAGACAGGAGGCATGGGGAACAAAGAAGAACACATACAAGCCTATGGCAAAGGGACACTGGTAGGATGCAGAAAATGGCTGCCAACCTCATAATCAAACAACAACTGTAAGCAAGGATGCATGGAGAACAAAGAACACATGCAAGCCTATAGACACTGTCTACACAAATGGCCTCTAGCCACACAGCATGAAGAACAAAGGCAATTGATAGAGGATGACAAAAACACACAGACACACACACTGGCCAAAAGAAGGCATGGTGGTAACACTGAAGAAAACACTAACATTACTTCAGCAATGTAAAACATGAAAATTAGCTGACCTATAAATAATTCACAACAAGAGTAAACAGTCTCCTATGTCATCAAATATTACCCAAAGCATGTACACTTTTAGCAATAAAACATGAAATTCGACCAATAGCCAACATTTGTAATGTATAAAATGCCATCCTTGCCCTATATGAAGTTTTAAAAATATATATCACTGAAAACTGTATTTCATGCACTGGTGACTACTAGTACTGGGCCTACTGGCTAGGTGGCCCTTTGTAAATGTCGGCCACATAGTAAAATAATATTGCTAATATTACAAACATGTAGAAAAGGTACTGAGCTGCAACAGGTTTGCTTTACAAAAGATGAAAAATCAATGAAATGTAAAATAAATAATAACTAGGCCCATACTTTTAAAAAATCAAATTAAAGTAGAAAAATGCTGATACATGTCCAAGCAAACAAACAACACCCTTACTGTATAGATTGGGATCTTCCTTGTGTGATTTCAGAAAAACGAAGTCCTTAAATCCAAAGGTATATCCAGCAGACAAAGAGAGTGATACTTCCACCTCAAAATCTAAATGAAAAGTGACCAGGTGGTTGACAAAGCTCTAGGAGAAGCCTGATGGACAGGAACAAAAAGTGGAAGTCTCTGGGGCACTTGCTTCCTGTTTGAAAAAATAGAAAGAAGGCTTCTTACCCTAAAAATAGCTTGAAGGGTCCTTTGGAGAAACAATCTGCTCAAAAACCTCTTTTTGACTAGATTTGGATATATCTCAATTAGAAAATCTACTCCAGGTGCATTTGTGCTCGCGAGCTGGATTATTTTAGCCACTGTTGCGGCCAGAAGCAGCGCAGGTAAACACAAAGGCTTCTGTGGTCATATACAGCATCAGCGAATGCAAAGTCTTTTGTGTGCTTGCTAGGGGGGCACAGAGTATTGTAGTGCTCATGATAGAGCACTAAAACCAAATATCACACATGCGGACAAGCAGCGCTCTGTGACAGATTGCGGAATTTGGGAACTCTGGGCTACTCCGCATAGCGCCAAGTGCCCAAATTCCTCAAATTCTGCTAGTGGAGAAGAGTTTTACACCTAGGCCCAATAGTTGTATGACTACAGTTAGGCAAAGTCTGCTGTGGCTACACCTAGATGCATGGCTAAGAATTTGGACTTTTAAATTGTGTAGGCATTCATTTTAGTAATGCACACTATCTTGACTAGAAATGAACCATCTCTGGTGTACAAATCAACTAAGATAGTTTTGTTGCATTTTTCATAGACAACACTTTCATTCAGTCTTCTTGCGAGAAAGTTCACTACATAGTTAAAAAGGGTTTTTTGCAAAAGTGACCGGTTACATGTAGGAGTTGTCAGAAAGTGAAATAAAGACAGCTGTTGATGGCAATTCAATTAACAAGGAACATTTGAAGGTAGGTAAGGGGGAATCATGCAACTTATGTCAAAGTAGGAATTCTAACAAAACCTATGAACAAGTATGTTTGACAAGGTAGCATTTTCTTTGATTTTGTCATCTTGTGAAAAGAAAGTGACATTTAGTATTTGTTAAAAAACAAGAAAATATGTACATTTTTAGCTAGCTTGATCTTTGTATCTTGGGCACCATGTTCTCGGTGCTTGGATTTAATTTAACAAATTAAGAGGGATTTTTAAAGGAAAAGTCCAGGATAGGAAGTTCAGGCTTCACTACACAAAAGTACCTGCATGTGTAAGTTTTGTTTACATACATAGAAAGGCCCTTTTTGCCAAAATGTATCATCACACTAAAGAAATGGATACCAGGCCTCATTTACAAGAACTGACTCATCGCTATGTTGCAGGAGCAATACATCAGAGATACTTGCACTGCGGGAATAAGGTTTACACTGCCATGGATGCGTTGAATGTACAATACAGCGTTTCATAGTGTAGGGTCCCAGGAAAGATCAGAAATACTGATGCATCTAAGGGAAGAACGCCGCAAGGCATCCACTCAAAAACTGACTCATTGCTGAAGTTGGTGTCAGAACTGATGCCACTTCATCAATGCGTCAAACATTTGAAGCAATGAGTCAGTTCAAAATTAATCAAGGAGACTAATTTGTGAGGACCAATGTTCTAGACTGTAAAATGGTGGAATATCACCTTCTACACTTTTACATTGGTCCTGGATGTAAGAGGTAATTTGTGCATTATGTCTATGTGTCACATTACAGAGAGCTACGTATAGTGATGTGTATGTAGACATTTGAGTACGTGTGCATACAAGTATATGGTGGAATGTGTATGTAGAGATCTGAGTATGTGTGCATACACGTATATGGTGGAATGTGAAGTGGATATGTATATATTACCTACGTTACCAATTGTCCTTTGGAGTATGTAGACCTGGACTATGAGACTCCTTCCTCCATGGAGAAGTGACAATCCTGGCCATTCCCTTGCAAAAAGTACACAATGTCACACAGCCTTGCTGCAGTGGATGATGGTATCATAGGTGTCATAATCCCAGGTTAGTCAAGGGATCATACAACATGATTGGCATATGTGTAGACGTAGTACACTGAGTGGGGAGGTGCAAAACAGACATCTTCCAGTGTGTGACTTGACTTCAAATAGCAGTCTTTTTTGATGCAGGGCCAAATGTGTCACTTTATAAATATGGAGCTAGCACAGCACTGCATCAAAAGAAATGATGCAATGGAGGCACAAGATCATTGTAAAAAAGTCCCACCATTTTTCATGTGTACTCTCATGTCATAAATCATTAAGCCAACCCCACACCATACAAGGTCAGCATTGCTTTACATTGTCTTATGGGTACAGTTCCTTAAAGTAATCTATTTTAATGCTTCTCCCCCATATGTTTATGGACTTTTTTATTAGTTGTTAAGTTATCAGCTGAAAGCCTGCATAGCTTTCCATCTGGGAGACAACTCATATTCATGTGCAAAACTTTTTTTCTAGTTCAGTAAAGTTATCTTAGCACTTGTAGAAGGTATTACTCACACAGATGTTTCCCTGTATTTAAAAATACTGTTGTGGACAGATCAGTAATGAACCAGAACTTTGAGATCATCTACAAACATGTAAATTTGTGATTAGTCACAAATTAATTTCCATTTAATTTCCATCTTATGAAATGTCTGGGTTTACTCCTATTTGAGTGTGGAATAAATCATTTTCTTGGTGGATCGAGGGACACATTCGTGGCCATGAAAGGCTGTATTGTATGGCCCTGTGTGGCTTGGTAAATTCAGAGTAACACAAGGCAGTGCAAGTCACTGCCTTGCGTTACTGTACCTAGGGATGCGTTCCATGGGTGGAGCTTGGGAAGTCACATGCATCCACATATGGATTCTAAAGCATTTACAGATTAACCAATACTGGTAGACCTGGGAATGCATCAGAATGCTACACCTCCTTGGGAGAGGCGTAACAAGGAGCAATGTTTTTATCTGTTGTCAGTTTATTCTTTCCTTGCGTGCTGCATTCTTCTTGTAACACAGGCACCCTTGCTGCTTTTTACTGCCTGAAAGGGAGAGGACAGGAATGCGCTGTATTTAACATTACATATGTTAAGGACTTTTCTCTCTACTTTCCTCTCTCTTTTTGGAGTTTAGCAATTCATATTTTCTATTGACTTCAATGTAGTGTCTGTTTGCTTTGTTTAAACTTGATGTTACTAAAGCCTTGATGACTGTATCCAAATGCCCAAGTAGTGGTAGATATGTCGTACAATTCCCATCATGTGCTATTAGTCCAGAGTTACCATGTTACCTTGGGATTCAAGTGAGAGATTGGAGTCCATGATCATGGCAAATTTTTCATTTCAGTTGAAGAGGCCATTCCTGCTTACTTATAATGGCTGTTCAAATTTTAAGATGATCAGAGTGTTATCTACCTATTGAGTTTGTACAGTGAGTTTGTACACTGCATCGTTTTTGCTTTGTTGTACATGTACTGATGCTAAAATTGATTGAGGAATATGATTTAATTTTTTAACAACTTTTAATAAAAAATGGTTAACTTTTTTGCAGGAATTCTGTTGAAAATCTGTAAATTATTCTCTGGGGAAGCTAATGGTACTTCATTGCAGGATTGGTGGCGGGAAAAGGGCACAAGTGTAGTGCATCAGCAGGACTTAACCATAGAGGTGCTAAACAGGGTGGAGCTCTAGTGGTTCAGGAACCCATAAATTGTGGCTGCAAAGTGGGTGCCCAGCAAACACGCACAGCGGGCGCACCTCTGGTGTGCCAAAGGCCCACCAAAGGCAAGCCTGTCTGTGTCTCTTCGTGCCTGAATGGGACAGGGACTAGGACCCCTGGCCTAACCACATCAGAAAGAGTGAGTTATTCCACTGATGCCTTACTTTCTTTTATGCATATGCCCTTGGTTACAGACTGTCCCACATTCAATCTAATAAAAGGGTAAATATACTGCCACCAGTGCATTTACGCTTTAACAAGTAGGAAAGAGATGACAGATACAAGTGTATGTGCAACCAAATGGTATATTGGGCTTTGAAATTGTAGATCAATTCCATGCCATAAATAGAAATTACTTACACTAAGAGAGGAGGAATAGTTTGATTTGCTGTTTCTTACAGGGACCTTGCTCCAGGAAAGCTCCACACCCGATATACTTCAGTCTCTTCACCCTGGATATGATACGTGTGGGCAAGATAACCCACATAGAAAGGGTGGAGGCATTGCCATCATATTAAAAGAGGTCTATGAATATGCTCAGAGCCCAGTTAATGTACTAGAGTGTGAAAATATTGGTTTTACCATCAAACTCTTGGCCACTTTCTCTATCTCTGAAATTCTAAACTACAGACCCCCATGGCAATGTACAGGGTTCATGGAAGCCTTACCTGAGGTAGTCACAGGCCACGTAATAGAAAGACTACATTTTTCTTTTTTAGGAGACTTTAATTTGCACAAGGAGGAAATCACTAGTCCCTTGCACACATATGCTCTTCTGTATATGGGCTGCTTGCTTCTCATTCAAAGGGTGTAAGGGTCCACTCATTTAAAGGGAATCTTTTAGACCCAGTTTTCAGTAGCAAACCAAGGCCCATATTTATACTTTTTTAGCACCGCATTTGCGTCATTTTTTGACGCAAAAGAGGTGCAAACTTACAAAATGTAATCGTATATTGTAAGTATGCATAGCTTTTGTGTCAAAAAGCAGCACAAATGTGGCGCTAAAAAAGTATAAATATGGGCCCAAGTCTTACAATTAAAAGCCTGCACTCATTGGCCTGGATGGATGATGCCTTTATTTCCTTCACATTAGAAGGGCTAACATCTCCAATGGGCTCTAAAGTTACTATAAACCAAGGCAGAAGATGGTGTTAACAAAGACATTTGGCTTTCTATACTTGCCGATTCCAGACCGGCATTAGGCAGTGATCCCCAGGATGCTAACAGTATGCTTAATAGGTGGATTATTGACTCCCTTGATAAAGTGATTCCTATAGATAATCTAAAAAAGGATGCAAAAGAAAATCAGTGTCTTACTTCAATGAATTCTCAATCTCCCTAAAAAGGGAATGTAAAAAATTGGAGAGGCAGTGGGGAAGGATCTATGACCCAAATCTGAAATCTGCCTACTGAGCTGCCAGTCAGCACTATCATCAACAGTTAAAAAAGGTACAAGTAGCCTTTTATGAAGATATCTAAGGTAAAGCAGCCAATGCCCATAAGGAGCTATTTTGGAAATTAAATTCTCCTACTGATTTTAAAAATGGAAACTCATCCCCCAACCCCTTAGAGAGTCATTGTAATGAGTTAGCCACCTATTTTCAAAATAAGATGGCAGTCATCCATAGTGAACTACAAAAAAGAATTACGGTCCCCTGCACTGACCCCAAAGCCAGCTAACTGATGGGAGGGACTTACTGTTTGTATAACTTTTCTTTAGTTGCACAAGAAACACTCCTTGAGTTGGTTGGAAAGGTGGTATTGGGCTCCCCACTAGACCCGGCTCCTCCTCACATTCTTTTACAAGAAGATCATGAGAATCTACCTATTATAAGAGAATTATTGAACATCTCAAGCTCCACAGGTATGGTCCCAAACAAATGGAAAAATGAGGTGGTTAAACCTTTATTTAAAAAAAAACAAATCTTGACCCTGTGTGCCAGGCGAACTTCAGACCTATCTCTCTACTGCCGACATTAGGGAAAATCTTAGAAAAACATATAAACTATCATTTGTCTGAGTACTTGTAGGACAATATGCTGCTAGACTACTATCAAAATGGTTTTTGACTAAAGAACAGCACAGAGTCTAATTTACTGAGGAGGAGCAGCTGCCATTATTCTCCTCGACTTAAGAGCAAACTTTGATATGATTGACCATCAGATACTGGGTCCCAGGCTGAAGGAGATTGACATAGGGGATGCAGCTCTTGACTGGCTCCTGTCATTCCTAACAGATAGATCATTTCAGGTCTGAGAACCTCCCTGCTACTCTGAGGTGGTCCCATTGAAGAGTGGAGTCCCACAGGGTTCCAAACTCCACCCTATTCTCTTTAACATTTATGTTCGACCACTAGCCTCCACTGTTAAGGAATTTGGACTGTCTATTGTGTGATATGCTGACAACACTCAGCTTATTGTCTCTCTTGCCTCAAATGAAAGGTGACAATCTCAGTTGGGCCATGCTTAGAAAAAGCTGCCCATTGGATGGCAAATTGTTCTCTTCAATTAAAGGGGGACAAAACTAAACTACTAGTTTTAGGAAACAACCCTACCCCTGTAACCTTATTAGGATTGCCCAACTGTCTTGGAACACAACCCACCAAGACCTCACCTATAAGAAGTCTAGGAATTTGGCTGGATTGCTCTTTGGCAATGGATGTTCAAGTTAATGAACTCACCATGTCTTGTTTCTTTCTGCAAAGTACTCTAAGAAAATATTGGATCTGTTATTGTTTTCTTGCAGAAGAGTGGTAGATAAGGCATTGATCTTGTCTTGCCTCGACTATGTTAATTCTCTATATCTGGGCTCCCCTAAAGTAGTCCATAAAAGGCTACAAGTTTTGCAGAATGCTGCAGCTAGGACCATTTATGAATTACCTAAATGGTCCTCAGTCAAGAAAGCTCTGACCTCACTTCACTGGCTTCCAGTGGAGCGTAGAATCAATTCAATATGCTTTGTATGACTCAGAGGGCAATAAATGGGACAGGCCCCCACATGATTAGAGCCCTCATGACTGTATTTAATCGGAGTAGAACCTTAAGATCCTCCAACAGGGCCTTTCTATCAGTCCCTTGCATTCAGAAGGCTAAATGGGGTGGAATATCCTACTCTTATCTGGCTCCCAAACTGTTGAACACACTATACACTACCAACCACATTTCACTATACACTACCAACCACATTTAGAACAGAGACGAATGAAGTCAAATTCAGAATAAGTCTTGGAACCTGGCTCTATTCCAACTAGATGAACTTACTGAAAAAACTGGCAGATGCACTTTCTGACTCACAGGGCTGGGATGCCTGACACTAGCCATGCACTCTATAAGACATGCTATTGCATGATATGATATGATATGATATGATATGATATGATATGATATGATATGATATTTGAGGTCTAGACATTACCTACTGAACTGATTGTCTAGAAAAGAAGTGACTGGTGCTAACAAGAGAAAATGGGCCGGGCCTTAGTGATCAGTTTTATACAGTTGAGGTCTGTACTCTGTATTGTAATGTCATGTTACCTTTGAGTTAATAGTATCCGAAGATGCTGACAGTTCAAGAAAGATTAGAGGAGCAAATCCATTGTTGTTAGCATAGTGCAAATGATGTGCTTACAGTTTATATTTCTGACAATAGATTGCTTTGTTCCATATAAGTTGATTTCTGTCATATGTCTGCCTTTCTAGATGCAAAGACCATTAGCTATTGGTCTGTAATTATTTTGGTTTGCCAGATGGAGTTCATGTTGATTTTACATAAATTTAGTATAAACTATTTTCAAATGACTTAGAAATTCCTCTGCTGATAAGCAAAAGTTGATGATCACTCTTATTGTTATGGCAGCATATAACTCAAAGAGAATACATGCAGAAATGTATGCTGGGCAAGGTTCCCCTCAAGCCCCAGCCATATTTGTAGTTTTGATTAGTCAAAATGTTCTTTTAGTGTTAGAGGACTGAAAGAGCTCTAAAAAGGTTTACGGCTCAAGATAACCGTATTTGAAAGAAGTGCCTCTGTAAAATTGTTGCTTGTTTTAAAAAGCTTGAGACTTGCAGAATTTTTTAGAAATGAGTTTTCTAAGTCATCATGCAGTTCAGAGAGTGTTTAACCTTGTTAAATTATTGATAAGTGTGGAATATGTCACGCTTGGTGTGGTCTTTCAACATTTTTCTCTTCTGACCTCTTGTTTTGTTGACTTCATTTTTGCTGGCTTTAACACTCTGGACACTTTACCACTGCTAACTAGTGCTAAAGTGTATGTGTTCTCTAATTAAAATATGATTACATTGGTTTAATCCACATTTGGCATACTTCATTTACTTATATGTCTCCGGTAAAGTGCACTACATGTGCCCAGGGCCTGTAATTTAACTGCTACTAGTGGACCTGCAGGACCGATTATACCTCCTAATTCTATGGCCCCATTAAACATGTCTCAGGCCTACCATGGCAGAGCCAATGTGGGACGTTTTAAACTGCCAAGTTGACCTGGCGAGGTTACCCTCTTGCCAGGCCCAATCCTTCCTTTTTGATATATATAAGTTGCCCCTAAGGTAGGCCTTTGATGACCCCAATGGCAGGGGGCAATGTATTTAAAAAAGTTGAACATGTACTTTTTAGTTTTACATGTTCAGATAGCAAAAAACTATTAAAGTTTTTTTTTTTTACTACAGCAAGGCCTATCTCCCCTATAGGGATTGCACCGGGATTGCCTTATTATATTTTATAAGTGCAGTTTCTAATTGGGAAGAGATGGGATCCCCAATGGGGAAGATATATTTGTCTCTGGAATCACAATTTAAAATCACAATTTATGGTGAAGTCAGATTTTAAAACGGAATCCTTAAACTGCAAATTTTAGAAAGTTGCAAAAAGAGCAGGTGGAGGACGGAATGCTGAACAATGTCAAACATTCACCCCCGTCAGATATATGGGCTTAAATTCATTGCTTTTTTTTACCACCATGCCATCCATCCCAGTTTGGATCCAGCCATATGCAAATCAGATTTGACCCTGCTTCCTGTAGGAACAATCCAGCCCAAACTGCCACTGGATTAAAGCTAACCTGGCTAATGAGGAGTGTTTGGATCATTTAGCATTCCGTCAATCATCTGCTCTTTTTACTTTTAAAAACATGGCATTTACTTATTTTATCTATTCTGTGCCTCTGCCTGTCTCTGAATATAGGAGAAGACGTGGTCTGAGCTGCCAACTTTGGAGGTGTATGAACCAGGTTTGAGTCTCAGCATCGGCTCAACATCCTGTGATTCTGGGCAAAACACTTAGGCCCTCATTACAACCCTGGTGGTCGGTGTTAAAGCAGCGGTAATACCGCCAACAGGCCAGCGGAAAAAAAAAATGGAATCACAACCATTGTAGAAACCGCCAACATAGACAGCCACTTTAACACTCCCACCGCCACGGCGGTAGAAACAAACACCACGGCGGTAACCGCCAACAGACAGGTGGAGCACAAGGTTCCGCCCACTGTATTATAACACGCCTATCCGCCACCTTTTCTGGGGTGGTACCAATGCCATCAAAAGAACGGCGAAAACAGTACTTGGATGGAAACCACTCACCTTTCGACACTTTATGAACAACCAGGACTCCATGGAGCCCGAGTCTACCTTCTCTTGTATCAGGAGCAGCAAAGACTCCGGCGACGACCACGGTGAGTACTGCACCTAGCACACAGGGGAGGGGGGAGGGAAAAGAGAGTGACACACACACGCAACACGCAACACCCCCACCCCCTTCCTCGCCCGCAACACCATACACAAAAATACATACAGCAACATTACATATACACCCTGACACCCCCTGGAAGAATGCAAGGACAAATGAAATGATTGTAACAAGTGTAATCAATAAAATATCAGATAGGCCAAATTCAAATATCAGTATATACAAATATGTACACCAACTACACAAGTCCGGATATTAATGAAATCATTGTCCGTGGATCAGTGTCCCAAATGCATGGGCGAAGCCCACACAAGATACCTGACTCGAAACGGAGAGAACACTGCAGGGGTATCAGATGGAAAATAAACAGGCACCTTATGAGGAGGGAGAGGGGGGCACCTCAGCCGGATGAACGGATGACGCCACTGCTCCACGAGGGAGCTCCATGCTCACTGATTGGTCCTGGGGAGTGCAAAGCCACAGTCTCTCAAGTATCTCCAGTGGGTGGTTTGCCCACTGCTTTATCGTGGGGAATGCAAAGCCACAGTCTCTCAAGTCTCTCCAGTGGGTGGGTTGCCTAGTACTTTATCCTGGGGAGCGCAAAGCCACAGTCTCTCAAGTCTCTCTAGTAGGTGGGTTGCCCACTGCTTTATTCTGGGGAGTGCAAAGCCACAGTCTCACAAGTGGATAACAGTCTCCACTGGTTCGGAGGGGGCTTTGTGCCCAGAGTGCTTCATCCTGCCAAGGACTGAGGTAGTGGATGTGAATCTCCACTGGTTCTAGAGGGGGCTTTGTGCCCAGAGTGCTTCACATGCAGTGTGGCCACATGCAGTGTGGCAGGTCCCATTCCCTCACCTGGGTGTGTGTGCAATGAGATTGCCTGGGAACAGGTAGCATGATACTCCATGGAGGCAGAGATACACTCCACCCTGCTGCGACTTCGCCTGCCACCTGCAGGTACAAACAGTGCTGGGAGGCAGCCTCGGACAGCTGGCCACTGGGGATGATTGCCATTTCAGCTGTGGTGGCACTGTCTGAGCACATCGCGGGGCTCGTGGCGATGAATGTGGCGGTGTCTGTGGTGGAGATGCTGGCAGTGGTGCATGTGCCTGCACCTATTGAGGGACACAGCAGGACGTCTCCTGCATCCTCGGACGGCTGCCCACTGGGGATAATGCTTGTGGTACTTACACCTTGTGCCAGGTCCAGTTATCCCTTATTAGTAGATTAGAGGTGTTGTAGCAGCTTAGGCTGATAGAGGTAGCTATAGCAGAGCAGCTTAGGCTGAACTAGGAGACATGCAAAGCTCCTACGAAGCCACTTATATCACGTAGCACTATATCACAGGAAAACACAATACACAGTTACTAAAAATAAAAGTACTTTTTTTTTGGCGACAATATGTCAAAAGTATCTCAGAGGATATACTCCCTTAGGAGGTAAGTAATATACACAAAATATACACACAAACCAAAATCATGTAAGTAAACAGTTAGAAAAGTAGTGCCAACACTGTAGAACACAATAGAATGCAATAGGAGACAATAGGCCTAGGGGCAACACAAACCATATACTCCAAAAGTAGAATGCAAACCACAAACGGACCCCAGGCCTAGTGTAGTGTGTAGAGGGTCGCTGGGAGTGTAAGAAAACACTAAGGGTGTCCAAGATACCCCACCCCAAGACCCTGAAAAGGAGGAGTAAATTTACCCTACTACCCCAGAAAGACAGTAAAGTCGAGATAGGGGATTCTGCATGGACAACAACTGACTGCAAAGCACTGAAGACGGATTCCTGGACCCGAAGACCTGTAAAGGAAGGGGACAAAGCCCAAGAGTCACGCAAGTGTCCAGGGGGCAGGAGCCCACTAAACCCCGGATGAAGGTGCAAAAGGGCTGCCTCTGGGTGGAAGAAGCCGAAGATTCTGCAACAACGGAAGGTGCCAGGAACTTCTCCTTTGGTCAGAAGATTTTCCCACGGCGTGCTGGAGGAAGCAGAGTTGTTTCCACGCAGACAGACCGCAAACAAGCCTTACTGGCTGCAAGAGTCGCAGTTGATGATTTTGGGTGCTGCCAGGGCCCAGGAAGGACCAGGAGGTCGCCCCTTGGAGGAGGAGACAGAGGGGGAGCTCACCAACACAGAGAGCCCATGCAGAAGCAGGCAGCACCCACAGAAGCACCTGAAGAGGTGTTCAGAAGATCTGAGCACAACGGTTGACTCAACACAACAAAAGAGGGTCCCACGAAGTCGGAGTTTAACTCAGTGAGTTGGGCAATGCAGGATAGAGTGCTGGGGACCTGGGCTAGGCTGTGCACGAAGGAAGTCTTGCAAAAGTGCACAGAAGCCCGAGCAGTTTATATAGTACACAGGATTACTGTCTGGCGTAGGGAACCAAGGACTTACCTCTGCCAAATTTGGACAGAAGGGCCACTGGACTGTCGGGGACACTTGGATCTAGCTCCTGTTTTCCCAGGACCATGCTCGTCAAGATGAGAGGGGACCCAGAGGACCGGTGATGCAGAAGTTTGGTGCCTGCGATGGCAGGGGGAAGATTCTGTTGACCCACAGGAGATTTCTTCTTGGCTTCCAGTGCAGGGTGAAGGCAGACAGCCCTCAGAGCATGCACCACCAGGAAACAGTCGAGAAAGCCAGCAGGATTAGGCACTACAATGTTGCTGGTAGTCTTCTTGTTCCTTTGTTGCGGTTTTGCAGGCGTCCTGGAGCAGTCAGCGGTTGATCCTTGGCAGAAGTCGAAGAGAGAAGTGCCGAGGAACTCTGGTGACCTCTTGCATTAGTTATCTGGTGAGATACCCACAGGAGAGACCCTAAATAGCCCTCAGAGGAGGATTGGCTACAGAGAAAGGTAAGCACCTATCAGGAGGGGTCTCTGACGTCACCTGCTGGCACTGGCCACTCAGAGGTGTCCATTGTGCCCTCACACCTTTGCATGCAAGATGGCAGAGGTCTGGGACACCCTGGAGGAGCTCTGGGCACCTCCCCTTGGGAGGTGCTGGTCAGGGGAGTGGTCACTCCCCTTTCCTTTGTCCAGTTTCGCACCAGAGCAGGGCTGGGGGGATCCCTGAACCGGTGTAGACTGGCTTATGCAAGGAGGGCACCATATGTGCCCTTCAAAGGCCAGGAGAGGCTACTCCTCTGAGGCCATCAACACCTATTTCCAAAGGGAGACGGTGTAACACCCTCTCCCAGAGGAAATCCTTTGTTCTGCCTTCCTTGGACTGGGCTGCCCAGGCCCCAGGGGGGCCAAAAAACCTGTCTGAGGGTTGGCAGCAGCGGTAGCTGCAGAGAAAACCCCGGAAAGTTAGTTTGGCAGTACCCGGGCTCTATGCTGGAGCGCCGGGGATGCATGGAATTGTCCCCCCAATACCAGAATGGTATTTGGGTGACAGTTCCATGATCCTAGACATGTTACATGGCCATGTTCGGAGTTACCATTGTGACGCTACATATAGGTATTGACCTACATGAAGTGCACGTGTGTAATGGTATCCTCGCACTCACAAAGTCTGGGGAAATTGCCCTGAACAATGTGGGGGCACCTTGGCTAGTGCCAGGGTGCCCTCACACTAAGTAACTTTGCACCTAACCTTCACTAAGTGAGGGTTAGACATATAGGTGACTTGTAAGTTACTTAAGTGCAGTGTAAAATGGCTGAGAAATAACGTGGATTTTATTTCACTCAGGCTGCAGTGGCAGTCCAGTGTAAGAATTGTCTGAGCTCCCTATGGGTGGCAAAAGAAATGCTGCAGCCCATAGGGATCTCCTGGAACCCCAATACCTTGGGTACCTAGGTACCATATACTAGGGAATTATAAGGGTATTCCAGTGTGCCAATCAGAATTGGTAAAAATAGTCACTAGCCTGCAGTGACAATTTTAAAAGCAGAGAGAACATAAACACTGAGGGTCTGGTTAGCAGATCCTCAGTGATACAGTTAGGCACCACACAGGGAACACATACAGGGCATACTTTATGAGCACTGGGGTCCTGGCTAGCAGGATTCCAGTGACACAGGCAAAAACATACATACATACAGTAAAAATGGGGGTAATATGCCAGGCAAGATGGTACTTTCCTACAGCGATGTCCACCGCCGTACAGGTTGATGTTCTGGTTGACAGAAGGGGTGATTCTCGTCCCTCAGCTGGAGCCTCCATGTCCTGTCCTAACCTGCTCTTCGGCTTGTGTCCCTTCCCCACCATTGATGTCACTGCTGGTGCCTTGTCACTGTCCCATTTTGGCTTGGAGGAGCCCTTGCTTGCTGGTAGGTGCGGCTTCTCCCTCCAGCATGTGGGCACCTTCTTCACCTTGGCAGGTGGCGGAATGGCCTGCTCCTTGGCCTCGCTAGGTGGCACACTGGCAGCCTTGATGGGTGCCACATGCGATGTAACTGGACTTGCTGAGACCACTGTGCTGGATGATTTGGTGGCTGAGGTTCTGGGCTGTGACCTGGACATCTTGGCCCTAGGGGAAGGACGGGGGAGGAGTAGGGAAGAGGTCAAAGTTTACGAGGAAGAGTTTCTAAGACACACTGAGACGGGAAGATGGAGGGGGTTTGGGAGTGGAGGAAGAAGTAGTGGTTGTAGGAGGTGTACGTCTGCTGAATTTGGGTGAAGGTGCATGGGCCGGAGGCTGTTGTGAGGTGGATTGCTGTTGGGTGGGTGTGTGCCTGCGTTTGTGTAGTTTGGGAGGAGTGCTCACAGACACACTGGGAGAGGAAACAGGGGATGTGTGAATGGTAGTGTGGGTGGTGATTGCACGTGAGTGGTGTGGGGTGATAGGCGTGCTGGTGATGGAGGTAGTGGGTGAAGATGTAGTGCATGCAGGTATGAGTGAAGACGAGACAGGGAGGGAGGAGGGGGACACAGTGGAGGCGGTGGATGTTGGTGTGTCTGCATGGGGATGGTGCTTGTGTGAGTGCCTGTGGGATGTGTGGTGCTTATGTTTGCCATGTCCACTCTTGTGTGCTGATGAGTGTGCATGCTGGTCTGATGGTGTGCTTGGGATAGGCTGAGGTAGAGGGGATTGGGTCTGGGTAGTGGAAGTTGAAGGGGGGAGGCTGGACACAGGGACAATGGCTGCCATCAGTGCTGGGGCCAGAGCCTGAAATACTCTCTATTGGCCCGCCATGCCAGAATCAATGCCCTCCAGGTATGCATTTGTTTGCTGCAAATGCCTCTAAACACCCAGGATGGCATTCAAAATGGTTGGTTGGCCAACAGTGAGGGATCTCAGGAGGTCAATAGCCTCCTCACTGAGGGCAGCAGGGCTGACTGGGGCAGGGGTGAGGTGCCTGGGGCAAAGGAGATGCCCACCCTCCTGGGTGAGCGGGCACAGTAAACTCGATGAGGGGCTGCTGGGAGGGTGGTGGTGGTGGGGGGGGGGTGGCGGCTGTACCTGTTGATGCGGTGGGCACAGAGGTGCCCGCCACTGCAAGGGAGCTCCCATCAGAGGAGGAGTCGCTGTCGCTGGTGTCTGCTCCTGTCCCCGTCGTGGACCTTCCCTCACCCTCCGTCCCACTGGTGCCTTCAGACTCCGTTACTTCACCCTCCAGGGCCATGTGGGATGCAGCTCCCTCCTGCTCTGGTGCCACTGCTCCTCCGCCAGACGATGCTAATGCACACAAGGACAGGGTGACAAAACGGGGAGGAAAGACAGAAGAGACACCTGGTCAATGCCTGCAACACCACTACCGTTGGCGGACACAACACACAGGGAGCATCCCTATGCACTAAACCATGCACTGATAGGGCAGGCGAAAAGCACATGTCCATAGGTGACTCTGTCGAGAACCATTTTATGAACACCTGGAAGCCATAGGAGCCTGACTAGGGGGGTCATTCTGACTCCCGCCGGGCGCGGTCACCGCGCGCCCGGCGGGAGCCGCCAAAATACCGTACCGCGGTCGGAAGACCGCGGTGGGTATTTTGAGGTTTCCCCTGGGCTGGCGGGCGGCCTCCAAAAGGCCGCCCGCCAGCCCAGGGGAACCGTCCTTCCCACGATGAAGCCGGCTCGTAATCGAGCCGGCGGAGTGGGAAGGTGCGACGGGTGCTGTTGCACCCGTCGCGTATTTCACTGTCTGCCAAGCAGACAGTGAAATACTCGTAGGGGCCCTCTTACGGGGGCCCCTGCAGTGCCCATGCCAGTGGCATGGGCACTGCAGGGGCCCCCAGGGGCCCCCAGGGGCCCCGCGACCCCCCCTACCGCCATCCGGTTCCCGGCGGGCGGACCGCCGGGAACTGGATGGCGGTAGGGGGGGTCGGAATCCCCTCGGCGGCGCAGCGAGCTGCGCCGCCTTGGAGGATTCAAAGGGGCGGCGGTACACTGGCGGGAGACCGCCAGTGTTGCCGGTCTGACCGCGGCTTTACCGCCGCGGTCAGAATGCCCTGCGGGGCACCGGCGGTCTGTCGGCGGTGCTCCCGCCGACCCTGGCCCCGGCGGTCTAAGACCGCCGGGGTCAGAATGACCCCCTAGGTGTAGAGGGCAAATACCACCTTTGGGGTTGGACTGGGAATGAGGCGGCAAATCAATGGATCTACCATTGCCCATCTGCCCTGGCCTAGGGGACCCCACAGCCCACCTCCCCCACCCAGACACCTCGTCAAGCGCACAGAGTCCGCTGAATGAGAGTGTACTCACCCACTTGTGTCTGCTGTGATGCCCTCAAGCGCCCATCCAACTCCGGATATGCCACCGCCAGGATCCGGTACATCGGGGGGTCATGGTGCGACGGGCACCCCTTCTGCATTGGGAGGCCATCCCCCACTGAGCCTCCGCCGTCTTCTTGGTCCAGCGGCACAGGTCCTCCCATCTTTTCCGGCAGTGGGTGCTCTGTCTCTGGTAGATCCCCAGGGTCCGCACTTCCTTGGAGATGGCACGCAAAATACCCTTCTTCTGGTGGGTGCTGACCTAGAGGAAAAGTGAAGTAAAAATGGATGTTACTCCCCCATACATTTCTTCTCACACATTGGCCACAAACCTCCCACCCTGGTCCAGAAATGCATACACACACCATCCTCACATGCTGGCCTTTCACCCACCCCTGTCTCTTCCATCCACGAGACTACATACAATCATGTGCCATCCACCATGCACACAGTTTACTCACCTGTTTGTCTGGAGGACCGTACAGTTATGTGTACTGGGGGAGGACCCCATCCACTAGTTTCTCCAACTCCTCCGAATTGAAGGCAGGGGCCCTTTCCCCAGACATTGTAGCCATTGTCGCTTCCAGACACAGGTCACAGCAGTACTTGCAGTGTAGGTCCTCTCCTGTTGTAGGTCGGGTATCAAGTGAGTGAACAGATAGAAAATGGCGGTCACGTCCGCGGCGGTGCGTACCGTCACCACCGGCGTACATCTTTATTGGCTCCTGGACCCTTAGGGCCCAATGATAACCAATGCTGAATAGCGCTGCGGTCTTCGACCGCCTACCGCAAAGGTGTACAACGCCAGCGCAGTTACATCATTTCCTCTAGTCCCACCTTACAGGTCAGGCAGCTGTCATTTCAGGGGGTCACATGGAAGGCCAACTGACTGTGTCACACCTATTTAGGCCAGGAATACGAACAGACAAAGGCACATAGAGAAAATTTAACGTTTATCCTAAACAGCCTTGTGAAACCTATGTGGTGTATGACCCTCTGCTCACTGTTCTCCTCCATAGGGCACGTCCGCTGGGGCAGGTGATGAGATGGTGGCTTCCTCCTGTGTACAGACCCCTGGTGGACCTGTCGACAATGGAAGACAGACACATAATTATCACTTACAGACTTGCAACAATCCAGGAACTGTGTGCCCAGTTGGAGCCAGACCTGATTTCAGCTATCCGCCATCCCACAGGAATACCCCCTCTAGTGCAGGTCCTGTCAGTACTCCATCTCCTGGCCAGTGGGTCTTTTTTCAAACAACAGTAGCCATGGCATCAGGGATGTCACAGCCAATGTTCTCTAACGTGTTGTCCAGAGTGTTCTCTGCCCTGCTGAAACACATGCACAGCTACATCGTTTTCCCTCAGGTGGAGGATCTGCCCACAGTGAAGGGTGACTTTTATGCCCTGGGACATATCCCCAACATCATTGGTGCCATTGATTGGACACATGTGGCATTTGTACCCCCCGCAGGAATGAACAGGTGTACAGAAACCGCAAAAGCTACCATTCTATGAATGTGCAGATGGTGTGTTTGGCAGACCAGTACATCTCCGATGCGAATGCCAAGTATCCTGGCTCAGTGCATGACGCTTACACTTTGAGGAATAGAAGCATCCCTTATGTGATGGGGAAACTCCAGAGGCACAGTGTGTGGCTAATAGGTGAGCCTAAAGTCCTCACACAGTTTTATTTGCTGTCTGGGTATGGGAGATTCCCTAATGTTTGGAGGATGTCTAACAGTTGTCCCTCAACATTTGCAGGTGACTCTGGTTACCCCAACCTGTCATGGCTACTGACCCCATGGAGGAATCCCAGGACAAGGACAGAGGAACGCTACAATGAGGTACATGGGTGAACTAGGAGGATAATAGAGTGCACCTTCGGCCTCCTGAAGGCCAGATTCCAGTGCCTCCATCTGACAGGTGGATCCCTACACTACTCACCGAAGAAGGTGTGCCAGATCATTGTGGCCTGCTGCATGTTGCACAACCTGACTTTGCGACACCAGCTGCCTTTTCTGCAGGAGGATGGGCCTGATGTTGGTCTTGTGGCAGCTGTGGAGCCTGTGGACAATGAAGAAGAGGAGGCAGAAGAAGAAGATGTAGACAATCGAAACAACATCATCATGCAATACCAGTGAGACACAGGTAAGAGGATGTAACTGCTTCCCACATCTTATACTATTGTAGGACCTTGCATAAATCTTCCTTTTACCTCTGTGTATGGACCCTGACTTGTCACTTTGGCTTTCCATTTCACAGATCTGGGTCCCACTTTGTGCCCTCTGCTATGTTTAATGCTGGCCTACAACTGTGTAATATTTGTATGTGAACAAGTACATTGACATTGCTATATTTCAGAGATGTTGCAATTACACATTTGTGAAATCACAGACTGACTCCAGTTTGTTTTGTGATTCAAGGATGTTTATTTCTGTGGTAATGAGTGGAGGGGGTGTGCAATGGGCTGGGGTGATGATGGAGGAATGTCCATGGCAGTGTCCAGTCTCTTGGTCTCACAGGTGCATTGTCCAATGGGGCATAGGAAGGGGAGCAATGGCAGTTTAAGGTGGGCAGGGTGACAAAGTGGGACAGAAGGGTGACATTCAGGAGGGTCTTATTTCGTGGGGACGGGTCTTGGCAATGTTCGCTGTCTTGTTCTTGGATCTCAGGGACCGTTTGCGGGGTGGTTCTCCTTCTGCAGGGGGTGGGGTGTTGGTGGCCTGTTGGTCCTGTGGCATTGCCTCCTGTCCACTAGCACCGGCGGAGGTGGAGGGCTGTTCATTGTCCAGGCTAGTGTCAGGGGCCCGTTTGTGTGCCACTGTGTCCCTCAAGGTGTTGACAAGGTCTGCCAACACCCCTGCAATGGTGACCAGAGTGTTGTTGATGAACTTTAAGTCCTCCCTGATCCCAAGGTAGTGTTCCTCCTGCAGCCGCTGAGTCTCCTGAAACTTGGCCAGTACCGTGCCCATGGTCTCCTGGGAATGGTGGTATGCCCCCATGATGTTGGAGAGTGCCTCGTGGAGTGTCGGTTCCCTGGGCCTGTCCTCCCCCTGTCGCACAGCAGTCCTCCCAGCTTCCCTGTTATCCTGTGCCTCTGTCCCCTGAACCGTGTGCCCACTGCCACTGACCCCAGGTCCCTGATTTTCTTGGGTTGGTGGGTTTGCCTGGGTTCCCTGTAATGGAGGACACACTGCCGACTGACGTGTCCTGGGGACAGAGGCATGGGCCCGCTAGGTGGGTGCGGTGAAGGTGTTTTCTGAGGGGGAGGTTCTGTGGTGGCTTGTGACAGTGGCAGGGGAACCGACTGTCCAGAGGTCCCTGATGGGCCGGGCTGGTCATCTTGATCCAGGCGCGCAGAGCTGCTGTCATCACTGTGGGCCTATTCTGTGTGGGGACTGGATATGTCTGGCACCTCCTGTCTGGTGATGTTGGGTATGGGCCCTGTTGGGGTGTAAATACATAGTTTTAGCAACTGTGTATGCTATCTTGTGCATTGGGTGAGGTACCCTCTACTCCTGTGCTTGCATCATTGTGTTTGCCCTTTTGTGATAGTTGGTTTGGGGTCTGTGTGGGTATCTGTACTGGACATGCTTTTGTGATGGTGGTCCATGCATAGGTGTTGCATGCAGGGCCTTGGTATTGGGATGTGTGTGTTGTGATAGTGGGACATATGTGAGATGATGGAGTGATGAGAGTGAGGGTAAGGGTGGGGGTATGTGATGGCATGCAGGTGGGGTGGGGCATAAAATAGTAAAGATATGACTTACCAGAGTCCAGTCCTCCTGCTACTCCTGCGAGGCCCTCAGGATGCAGTATTGCCAAGACTTGCCATGGTGTTAGTTGTGGGGGAGGAGGTAGGGGTCCACCGCCAGTCCTCTGTACAGCAATCTGGTGTCTGGATACCACTGAACGCATCTTCCCCGTAGGTTGTCCCACCTCTTCCTGAATGTCATCCAGTGTTCTTGGATGCTCTCCCACTGCGTTGACCCTGTCGATGATTCTCCGCCATAGCTCCATCTTCCTAGCAATGGAGGTGTGCTGCACCTGTGATCCGAAAAGCTTTGGCTCTACCCAGATGATTTCCTCCACAACGAGTTCCTCCTCTGAAAACCTGGGGTGTCTTTGCGGTGCCATGATGTGGTGTGGGTGATGTGTGAGGTGCTGTCTGTTGTGATGTGTGGGGGGGTGTATTGGTGTGTGTTGTTTGAAGTGCGTGGATGTTGTATGAGTGACGGTGTTGTGTGCCTGTGGATGCTGGTGTTGTGTTTGCTAATCTCTCTCTCTGGGCTTCTTCCAAAATTGTTCTTTGTAAGGGGTTGTGGGTAATGTGGGTGTGTGTTATATACTGTTGTGGGTGTGTGGGTGTGGTGTGTGTATTTGTGTCAGGTGTGTGTATTTTGAGCGCAGCGGTGTGTACCGCCAATGGATACCGCAGTTGTAAGACTGCCACATTGATTTGTGGGTCGTGATAGTGTGGGCATATTCTTGTTGGCGTGACGGTGTAGGTCTTGGTATCACCAGTTTATCACTGACCTTTGGTGTGCGGACTTGTGTGGGTGTCTGTATTGTGGCGGATTCTGACATGTGGGTTGTAATACCTGTAGCGGAATTCCGCTGCGGCAACGGTATGGTGGCAGTCTTCAGCACAGCAGAAAGCGGGATTTACCGCCAGGGTTGTAATGAGGGCCTTAATCTCCCTATGCCTACAATTCGGCATCTTGAGACCCTCACAAGTGATTTGTAGTGCTTTACGAATCCTATATTGAATTTATTTATTGATACTGATCTTGGTTCGGTGACATCTGTGCTTTGTGCATTCCCTCTAGACAGTCACACAAAAGGAGCTTAGGTGTGACATCATGATCAACAGCTTGATGGGCCATCCTGGGCAGGATGGAAGGGAGGAGATGCCACTTACAACTGAATAGCCTGTGCCTGTCCCCACACAAACGGCTGCATATTCCCTTATAGTGAGTCTGGAAGCAGGGCAGGAAGGACAGGGACCCTGTGTACTTCTAAGGCCACTCTTTGAAGTCTCCCCCACTTCAAAGGCCCAACTAGGTATAAGTACTGGGCCTCAGACCTGAGGATATTCTGTCTGGAAGAAGAACTATTGTGCTGCTGAGGGGACTCTCACTCTGCTGGACTTTGCTGGATTCCTGCTCTGCTTTGCCTGCCATGCTGCCTGCTGCCCTGCTTACATAGGAGTGAGAAGGACTGGACCTGCATCTCGACATCTCCAGATCCAAAGTGACTTAAAGGGCTTGCTGACTTGCCTCCTGTTCTGAAGTCTCAGGGACTTGAAAGACTTCTCTTCACCCTGGAACAGCAACCTGGACTTTGCTTGCTGCACGTTTTGCACTGCCAAGTGGTGCCAATTCAGTCCTGTGCCCTTTGAAGTGAGTAGAAAGTGCTGCAACTGCCAGAACCTGCATATCAACACCATTACGCAGATATTTCCTTTGGTGCTGATGCTTTGTCCGCTCCAAGGACATTGCATCACCAGCTGTGTGGCTCGATGACTATGCATTACCAATGTTAGAGGTCGCATCATAACTTGTGCGGCTCGGAACTGATGCATCGCCGACATCCAGTGGGACCACTCATTGGGCACCATTGATTGTGCAACAAGGTACTTTTTCAATGGGACAAGGTTGGTCCCTGTATCCAAACCATGTTCCATCACAGTTGACCTGAGCTTTTATATTTAATTTAGTCAAGTGTGACCTGATAGCCTTGATTGGCACTTTATGCTTTGAAGAACATGATTTGCAAATATTTTTCAAAAAAATCATATCCCAACTTCTACCTGTTGAATTTTTGTTGTTTTGTACTTGTTTTGTTCATTACATTAAGCAAGCTCTATTGATCTAACCAGGTATCTTTTTTATGTGGTTTCTTCATTGTTTTACTTTTTAAGTGTTTTACAAACACTTTACACATTGTCTCTTCAGTTAAGCTTGACTGTTCTGTGCCTCGCTACCAGACAATGAGCACAAGTCAATTAAGGTGTGTACCTGACTTACTCTGTCTAGGATTGTGGTTCTTGCTTAGACAGGGTGCATACCTCTGCCAACCCAAAACCCAATTTCATAAAGGTTACAAAATGTGTTATCTATTCTGAAGAGCTCTTTGTTGAGCTTGTTTTTTAAGAAGTATGGTGCATAGTGAGACGTTCTTGCCTATCACTGGAGGTTGTTTACATTTTATACTGCCTTTGGAGTTACTTTCTATAATTAACAATGTGCTTTCAAGAAATTTGGGTCCAGATTTAAAAGGCCCTATCGTTACCGGAGCGTCACCTTTAGTGACGCTCCGGTGGCGCTATGCACTGCTCCGTAAAACAAGGTGGCGTTAATCCAGTTTTTGTGGCTTAATGCCACCTTGTAAATACGGCCCCTTCATATGGAGCACTTTGCGTAGAAGGTACGTGCAATGGGTATTGATGTGGGCATGCCACAGAAACACCTGTTGCATTTTGATGTTACCCCAGACTTATGAGTTTTCATAAACCTGAGGCAGTGCCATAATCTAACACCACCCAGGGGTGGCATTAGCATGGCGCAACAAGGAGAAATGCTTTCATTTCTCCTTGTTTTTTGCAATTTCTATGTGGGCTGCATTCTGCAGCCCACATAGAAAGAGCAAATCACCATTGAAAATTGTTTTTGAGCAGGAAGTTGTCCCTTCCTACACAGAACCAATCTTCCCCGCAAGGCCGCAACCCTTGCACCATGGCGCAAGGGTGGCTGCATTCGTGCTCGGCATTAAATGAAGTACCGGCGCAGGGGGCAACACAGGGATGCACCATATTGTATTAAATATGGTGCCTCCTTAACTTTTGAAAATGATGGAGTGCGGTGCTGCCAAATGTGGGGCGGCATCAAGCTCTGTCATTTTCTTTTAAATCTAAGCCTTGGTTTCTGTTCTTTATTGTTTTTCCATTTGAATTGAATTACACTGTTCTTGTATTTTTTTCAGTTACAAGAAGGTATATTTATGAGCCCCTGGTGTCACGTTTGTGTCACTTTTTGTGATACAACGGTGACACAAACCTTGAAATCATATCTATAAGGCAAAGCAAAGTCACTTTGTGTTACTTTGAATGCCCTTATAGATATGGAGTAAAGCAAGGCAGTGCAAATCACTGCACTGCCTTACTCTGTACAAAGGGGGCATTCCATGGGCCTTGCAGTGTGCTTTCCTATGCAATACCCATTAATTTTGATGCTTCCCCAGATAATCAAGGATTTGCAAACCTGGGGATGTGCCATATGCTATGCATTCTGCGGCACACCCAGAAAGAGGAAAAATAATCCCAGGATAGTTTTTATTCACAAACACAATCTTGCCTACAATGGTGATAACCTTGCACCATGGTGCAAGGGTGCCTGCGTTGGTTTTAGGGTGCCAAAACAGCACCAACACAGTGGGAAAGGACAGGAATGCAGCATGTGCCATAGATACAGCACATTCCTATCCTTTCTCTTAGATGCAGGGCAGTGTAGCAAGGTGACTTACTGCACTGCCCTCCACCAAGATCCCATAAATATGTGAAATGGTGTTTAAATTAACCACAATGTAGAAGCTTCTCTTAACCATTGGTGGAACCTTTTAGGGACATCCATGGCAGTGAGTCTGATTCTGAGAGAAGCATTCTTGGGATGAGTTCACATCAAATTTCCTTATGGACGGGACACAGCTATTGGGGCCTGTAGTTGGTTAAAGTGCCTCAGAGATACCCAGGGAAAAGTTATTGATGTGAAGATACATTTTTAAGAGTAGGCAGTGGTCCCATGGCTCACCAGCTAGTATTAAAAATTGCTTGCAAATCTTCCGTTTAAAATGTGTCTTATTTTCCTCTAAGAAAAATGGGTTCCATTAAAAAAAAAAAAATGCTTTTCTGAAAATCAGTCATAGACATGGCAGTCTGCAAACAGTATCAGGCAACCATCCCTCCGATGGCAGCGAATCACAGTGGGTCACAATTCTCAACTCACCTCATTAATATTTATGAGGTAGGATGCATTGTGACCCACTAAGCTTTGGCATTTTGTGAAACATCCTATTAGTACATTTTGTTTTGGAAAATACAGCACTGGTTGAATAACATATTGTAAGAAATTGTGACAAGTATGTTGTGACAGTTCTTTTGCACATCTGGCTCATAATGTTATAAAGTGTAGCAAACCTAATGGGTTTCACACGTTACCATTTTGAGGAAGAAACGCGCTTCAATATTGAAAAGGATAGGAGGCAGTAAGTATGGTTTAAAATTAGTTTGTTGAATCAGGTATTGAGGTCCCCTAGTAGTCACAGGTTCCTTTGATTGCTTATAATACACAGTATTGTATCTAGCAGACCATATGAGATGTAAAATTGTATGGGAGAGAATGATAAGTGAGGAGGATTGAGGCAGAGAACCTTTCAGATGGTGGAATCAAACTATCATTGATCTGCATCCTGAAACATTAAATCCTTTGTGTCAGAAGTAGGCAAAGTTTTTTTCGACCACTGCTAGTCCTCTTTCAGTTGCCATATGGGAGTGATTTGTTTAGTTAGGTTAGATAGGAATCACATATTCTTTTATGCAATATATATACTCACATGTTCCCCAAGTCAGGTTTCAGTAATGAAGAGGAAACTATGACAATTTGGCCCACAATATTGATATAGATGGAAACCTATTGTAAGCCTACACTGGTTAGTACTGAAAAAAAAAGTCAGTCTATTGTAGTGGTACATTCTCATGATTATAGATTGAGATAAAGAATGTAACTGGCATACAGAGAGCAGTGTATTGTTGCTGAGACACAGGAACTCATTATGACTTCAGTGGGAAACAATGCCAACTGCCGTGCTGGAGGCCTCCAATACACCTCCAGCACAGCAGTCCTCCAACCGCTATATTACGACTGCAGGTGGCTTTCCACAATTTTTCAGGTGGAAAACCGGCAACAGTCGTACTGGAGGTCAGCAGTCTAGTGGCAGTTGCACTGCTGACACTGCCACACCAACAAAACACCAACTGCTGTATTTCAATATGAAAAATGGCATGTCAGTGCAAGCACCAGGACCTGTTTCCTCCAGGACCAGGTAAGGTGACTGTTCGAAAGGGAAGGGAGTAAGGGGGGTGTTGTTTGTGTGTGTGTGTATGTGTGTGTGTGTGTGTGTGTGTGTGCCTGTACCTGTGTGTATGGATTCTGGGGAGTGGGTGTTGTGTGTGAGTGTGTGTGCGTGTGACTGTGAGTGTGTGTATGGATTCGAGGGGAGGGAGTGTTGTATGTGTGCATGTGTGCGTGTGACTGTGAGTATGTCTATGGATTCAGGGGAGGGGGATGTTTTGTGTGTGTGTGTGTGTGTGCATGGGTGAGTGTGAGGGTGTTGTGAGTGTGAGTGAGTGAGTGTCAGGGTGTGGTTGTGTGTGTGTCAGTATGTGGAAGGGGGGGTTGTCTACCGGGAACAAGAAAGCAAATTCCTTTCACCAGTAGCCTTTCCGCTAGGGATTTCATGGCAGTGCTACTGCCACAAAATCCCGGGTGGAAAGGGGACTCATAATACAGCCAGAGGTCTTTGGTGGACAGCTGGGTTGGAGATGCTTATCTCTGGGCCAGCGGTCTGACCGTCCTGGCGGTAGGAATGGGAAAGTAGCAGTTTAGCACAGGCCAAAACGCCACACCCATAATATGGAGGTCCACACCAATGGCCCATCAGCAGTGGGACCGCCACCATGAGTCTGGCGGTCAGTAGACCTCCAGACTCGTAATGAGGGCCATGATTGAATCAGCATGGATACTATAATGTTCCATACCTGAGTGAATTTGTTTTCTCTAAGCATTGATTAGGCATTGATCTCAATCACTTCTCTATCACAAATTAGATGTCATCATCAATCACTCTAAATATTGAGTCAACACAAAATTTGCCTTGCCAACATCCTTCATTTCATATTTCTCTCTGCTTATCCCCTTGCCTCCTGAACAGTGCCTGCTTGGGTACTGTCACATACTACTTGTGTTATGTGGTACTGTATGAGTGGCGGTATGTTTGTGCTCTATGAGTGTCAGTCAGGGTTCATTGGTTTTACTCACAGGTACCTGACTCATACAAGCTTCCCCTGGAATCTAACAGTCTACCATATCTAATTTTCAGTTAGGCTATGATTCCACACCAATTGCCCCTTGATATATCCCTCATACCCTTACTTCCTTTTCTCCCTGGTTGCCAATTTCATTTAATTCCTCCTACAAACATAAAACTACCCACAACTTGGCTTTCCCACTTAATACTCCGTGATTTTTGTTTTTGGATCACTTGGTTTTGAAATTTGTATTGTGGATGAGTCTCACTGCACATGTCTGTCCAAAGGTAATCACTTAGCAAATGTACTACGTGTGGTTACTGACAGAGTCTACCTTTCAAGAAAAGGTAGTTGCAACACAGCTAGAGTAAGGGGCACTTGGCTGGTTACATGTGAAAACATGTGGACACACATGTGCTGGCTGCCTGTGTGAGACTACTAAGGTAGCCTGGCACAGGGGGGCTGTAGGGTTAGATATTGACCTGGGATAGACCTTATATATTGTTAGGCACTTATAGGCAATGTCAGGATTCCTGCTCTCAGAGACAATGGTAAGTGGGAGATCTGGCACAATGAGCCAGTGGAACCAGTTCCTGTAGATTATATCACACGGAAGTTGAGGAGGTCTGCTAAAACTGCTCCTGGTGGTTAGAGCCTGTCACCAGATCTAAAATGGGCACGCAATCACCTGAATCAGCCCAAAGGGAGCCGAGTAATGGTCTTTTTAAGGTTGGCAACTAATGACCTGTTTTACAAAGTGAAGTGCATGGGACTCTGCAGCATCTCCTTTCCATTACCCACAAGACGGTCCAGTGACTGGGGTCAGTGCAGGAAAATAATTTTTTCCCCATTCAGGGGACATGCATGGGGTCCCCTCCCTTCATATTCAATTACTATGGGGGCCCCATCTCCCTAGGGGCTGATGCCAAATGGAAGGGGAGCACCATTGTGACCTGCATTAGTGGTGGCCTCACACCCCTCTGTGTGCCTATGTTTGGCAGAAGCAGACAGCCACAGCATACATAACTCCCTGCACACATGCTGCGGGCAGGGAAGAACAGCGGTGCTGACTCCCATGCTGGCAAAGGAGTTTGCCAGCAGTGCAGGAAGCAGGCTGGGGTGAGTGTGTGGGACTGGGCACCCCTAAAAACCACAAACAAGACAAAATAAAAATGTTGTGCCTCTCCCTGGCAGAGCAGAAGAACCACTACTAAAATATCCACTGCTCCTGTATGGTACTCCAGTTTGCATTTGTTTGCCTTGTGGTGGCTCCAGGATGACTGGACACCACCAACAAATTCATATGTAGGATGTAGAAGCTACAACAGCCCCTTAGAAGTAATCTTTGTAAACAGAACCTAAGATTGTGAGGTCAATGAATCTATGACCCTCTGGGATTTACACATATTTTCTCAAAGCACTCCCAAGGGTGGAGCTTTTGCTCCACAGTTGGGAGTATAGCACCCACTAGGGGCTGGTTGTATTGCTATATCTTATGTGAGCTGAAGATGGAAAAAGAAGATACATGTAGTGTAATGCCCTCTAGAGGCTCGATCTATGGTTGCATTTTATGTGACTTGTAAGTGGGGTTCTTAAGTGGCTGCTTTAATGGTTGCATTTTGTGTGGCTTGAAAGTAAATAAAAAGCACAGACCCGTTATGTTCATTTCAAAATGCTTATTGATGTACTAGTGTTGACTGATTACTGATGATGCTTTATTGATAGTCATAATTCTATTTACACATGGTTTTTATTGATTATTGCATTTGCACACCAAATGATGGTGTTTTTACATGTTTTTTTTTTGTTCTGGTGGTATGGTGAGCCTTTGATAAACCTAGTATGTCTGTTTTATCAAAAGTGATACCACCTATATTGTGATTTGCTAACTGGCATAAGTGGGGCGGTTTCTTTGATTCTGTGAGTCATGACCTTTTAGGTGTCAAATGTGATTTTACTGTCATTTAAGATATTTTCAATCTGCTTGATATATATATTTATAAATTAGTACTTAATATTTAGTAGCGAGTGTGTAATGAAGGCACTTTTCTTTCTATAAAGAAAAAACGCTGACTGGACAATCATTGATTGAGTCTTATTGTGTGCCAATGAATGGTCAACACTGGCCCACAACACCTCCCTTAAGTATGCCTTGGCCTGATCCTCTTCACTACCCTGAGAGAGTCAAGATCCACAATGGGGTGCTTGGTTTCCAGGAAGGAAAATTTGTGCACCTACTACTTGCACAGGTCTCACATACTGCATAATTAATAATGCAATTTTCTACAAAAGTCATTAAATTCACCAGAATACTTCCTCATTCCCTCCCTTTGTTCCCTCTTTCCAACTCTCCAGACACATCTAGAATATTGAGATAGCTACAGAGCAGCAGAGTGATATACATTCATCAATATACCAAAAAACATGCATCATGGGCTGTATGTACGGTGACTGCATGTCATGTGGTCTATATGTGTAAGTGCCTATAGATCTGTGTGCAACGGCGCTGGTACATGTGCATGAAAAATTTTAAGTATGTTCCTCTCACTGCATTTTCAACATAAGTTGTCATCACTGACACTGTGTTAGTGTCAACACCAGGACAGTGCGTGCTCTATGGGCGACTAGAATGCAAAAACACAACACTCTCGAGATAATGTAATTTATGCATTGTGCTGATCTGTTATTGTTTAACCTTTTGCATTGCAGAATTCAATCCTGAAGACTCGTTCTTAAGGTGCTTATAAATACTATTCATTTGCAATGTATTACTGAAGGCTTTCAGAGTGAGTCAGGGTGTGGTCCCTTTCCAGGGCCTTCTAGAAGCTTTTCCCTGCAGCATGCCTGGGTGTGGTTGTTGGGCTGGGCCAAGACTCTATAAAAGGGAGCCATCCCAGCTCCACATGCTCACTATTCAGAGGTCCCGGTGCAGAGCACCAGCAGCTTCCTGAGCTCCTGTTCCGGTGGCCTACCTTGACCTTCCAGGCCTCTGCCCTTCATACTACAGTGGTGATCCTTAGTCAGGGCGGTAAGACGGAGGTTGGGCTGGGCCCCCGACCCCTTAATTGAGGGCGCTCGAATTCTTGGGCCTAATTCTTCATGCTAAACAATTTGCTCTTGCAAGTGTGAATGTGTGTTTGGATTTTTCATGACATATGCACGCTGGCATTCGAATCGGCAAGAAGCGCAATTCTTTCCTTGTGCTAAATTCATGATATTCATTGTGCGCTATCATTCTTTGACAGTTACACGGTGGCCTTCGAATCAGCAAGATGTGCGATTCGTTTCCTAGTGATTTAACCCTTGATGTTCATTGTACGCTACCATTTCCTTGACAGTTTCATGGTGGCAGACCAATCAGCAAGACGCGCGATTCTTTCCTTGTGTGTAATTCATTATATTCATTGTACGCTACCATTCCTTGACAGTTACATGGTGGCCTTCGAATCGGCAAGACGCACGATTCGTTCCCTAGTGATTTAACTCTTGATGTTCATTGTACGCTACCATTTCCTTGGCAGTTTCATGGTTGTGTTCGTATCGGCAAGACGTGCGATTCTTTCCTTGTGCGTAATTCATGATATTCATTGTGCGCTACCATTTCCTTGGCAGTTTCATGGTGGTGTTCGAATCGGCAAGGCGCGCAATTCGCTTTCTAGTGTCTTAACCTTTGATATTCATTGTGCGCTACCATTCCTTGGCAGTTACATGGTGGCATTCGAATCGGCAAGACGCAAGATTCCTGCCTCGTGTTTAATTTGTGTTATTCATTGTGCGCTACCATTTTTTGGCAGTTACATGGTGGCACTCGAATCGGCTAGACGTGAGATTCTTTCCTCATGTTTAATTAATGTTATTTACAGTGCGCTACCATTCTAAGGCATTTACTTGGTAGTATTCGAGTTGACAAGACGCATGATTTATTCCTTGAATCTACGTTGTGATATTCATGGTGCACAATCCTTCTATGGTGTTTAATACTTATATAAAAACTTGCAATGTGCGCAATTCACTTTCCAATGTTTTGAGAGAACACAAAAAGACCAGAGTTCTAGATGTAATGCTGTGTGTTCCTGATATGTATTCTTAAAATAAGATTCATATGTTGGTTCAGAAATTACTCAGATTGTTTCCTGATTCTCATGCTAAAGAAAGTACTTGAATCTGAAAGTTTTATCTAACCTCTCTTGCTTCCCTCACAGGTATTCAGTCATCTAAAAGACTAGTCATTTTAAGACTATTCTTAGGTTGTTCATGTTTTCAGAATGATGATGCTTAGAGTCATGACATAGTACTGATTCCATGAGATGTAATTTTGATGTTGTGTGTTTTAACCTTTTGCTTCCTACAGGTCTCCTTCCCAGCTGTTCCCTTCCTAATCCCCTTTTTCCCACTTGGACTCTCTTAGACTCTGTGACAAATCTAATCAGAGTATTGGAGCTGTCTTGTGGTGGAAGTGTTGGGAATGTGCACAGACCCGGGGATCTGGTGACTCTAACTGTTAGTCTGAATGTTTGCATGTGCCGTACAAACCTGAATCTATTAGTATTACTAATTTTATTTAATTGTATCTGTACTGTATCATGCTTATGAAGGACTGTGCTTTTAATCCTGTGAATGTTCACTGAACTTTAAAAAGATTGGTGGTTCAATAGGAATGTAAATAATGACTATGTCTATGGCACCTATACTAAAATCAATCCTATGTTGTCACAGTCCTATAAGAGATAGCCTTTAGATTTCAGCACAAAGACCACAGTGCAACACAACAATGCAATGTACATTACCATCACAAAAAATGCAACAAACAACACACTACTACAACAACACAGTTACACATTTCTGCTATTGTATCATTTTCTGTTGGAACATTGTGTTCATCTATTGTGTTAGTGTGCTGTGTTGGTAACCTCTGTTCAATTGGTGTGTTCAGTTATTTAGCTGTGTTTTCAATTTATTGGCTTGTTTGTAGTTTGTTAATGTGCTGTATTGTGTTGTACATTTCTTATGTCATTGTTGCATTGTTGTGCAGGGTCAACTCCAAAACATTTTGCTTTCACCCCTCTAGTTTTCTGAACACATTTTTTAGGCTTTTAGGACTTTGTCCACTCTATAACTGCTAACCAGTGTTAAAGTGCTTGTGCTCTCTCCCTAAAATATGGAAAGATTAGCCTACACTGACTTGGCATTCTATTTTCTTGTAAGTCTCTATTAAATGTTCCCAGGGCCCAGGGCCTGTGAATGAAATGCTACTAGTGGGCCTGCAGCACTCATTGTGTCACTCATTTCAGTAGCCCCGTAAAAGATGTAACAAGCCTTCTGTTGCAGTGCTATACAATTTAAAACTACCAATTTGACTTGGCAAAATAAACTGTCTTTTTTATCCATATGTCACCCTCAGGTTAGACTCTAAACAGCCCGTTTGGCGGGGTGTATTGCATTTAAAAAGTTGGACATGCACTTTTTAGTTTTACATATCCTGGTAGTGGAAAACGTGCAAATTTGTTTTTCACTACTGTGAGGCTTACCTCTGCCATAGGATAACATTGGGTTACCGTGTTCCATTTCATAAGTGATACATTTTGTTTGGGAGTTAGCAGAAAGTTCATGTTTGGTCTCTAACAAATTATAATTTAAAACCCTCTTTAATGATAAAATCAGATTTTAACTCACAATTCTGAAAATTACACTTTTAGAAAGTTGGTATCTTCTAACCATTTGGTGTTTACAGGCCTTTTTTTATTCCTGCTAGACAGTCACATGAAAGGAGGACTGTGTGTTGGCATAATCGGCCATCCTGACAGGATTGGAGGGCCAAGCTGTATACAGCTTCACTTGCTCCTCAAAGACACAGCTTTAGCCCACAGACAAAGACTTTCACACAAGTCTTTTGTGCCCCCAGACACCCTAGGACCAAGGCAGGGGGGGAAGGAAATTTCAACACCCTCACTGGGGGCGGCGGGGTGGAATGCATTCGAATTTTCTTCCACTTCAAAGCTGGCATAAGGTATAAAATTAGAGTCCCCGAGCATCCCAAGATGTGAAAAATACAGTAATAAAGTACAAAGTATTCTGTGAATCTTTAATCTAATCTTTAAATCATTTTCATGTTGAAACATATAGTCATAGTAGTCACTCTGAGCCAACACATATTTCATTGTTATGGTGAATATACTAGTTATGGGTGAAAACTTCTGCTCTGCCAGTAGAGTTTGCAGAACTCAAAAACTTTGCACTATGTGTGTAACAAGGAGTTCCTACTAAAGGATGCCATCCGGTGATTTTTTTTTTTCCTGTACATGACAGTTCTTTAGGCACTCACTGGTGAACGTGATGAGATTTGTAGGACACTGGTGCGCGCTTGTAAGTTTTGCTGGCTGCTTGTGTAGTTTCCGGTTACCACTGAGCCTTCCGGCGCCATTTTGTAGCCCTGGCGAGCGTGAGCAGCCATTGCAGTTTCTCAAGCAGATTTTCTTATTGAGAAGCAGCTTATTCTACTCAGAAAGGCATTTTTGAGTTAATAACCTACTCCAACAGACCATTCAGGTTGTTTCTTTAGTGTGAAAGGCATTTTTTTAAATGTTATT
The DNA here is from genome assembly GCF_031143425.1 of Pleurodeles waltl. Taxonomy (NCBI): domain Eukaryota; kingdom Metazoa; phylum Chordata; class Amphibia; order Caudata; family Salamandridae; genus Pleurodeles; species Pleurodeles waltl. Next base: position 557,993,259 of record NC_090437.1, on the reverse strand, counting down.
TGTTTTTTCCTTAAGGAAGGATCTGCCCCAGAGACTCCAACTTACTGTTCCTGTCCAGCAGGCTTCTCCCATTGCTCTGTCGATCTCCTGGGCACTTTTCACTTGGATTTCGAGGTGGAAGGAGCACCCTCTCTGCAATTTTGGCTGCATACATATCATTGGATTTTAAGGGCTTTGTTTTTGTGGTTTCACAAGTAAATTGAAAAACATTTGTATGAGGGTGTTGTTTGTTTGATGAGGGCATGTGCCAGTATTTATTTGTAGTTTAACTTGTTATTTGATTTTTAAATTTGATTTTGCCTGTGGTCGGTGGCTTAGAGTCCCCCCCCATACTAAGCCATCCTTGGGGTCTCACCCCTTAAATGAGAGGATTCAGCCTGTTGATGTGATATAACCGGTGGGGTTCATGATTACCATCCCTAGTATGCAAATAGTTTGTAATTGCACTATTCAAACAGTATTACATCCCTCCATTTGTTCCTCAGAGCTCTAGGAAGTAAAAGCATCATTATGAGGATGCCTGTCCTCCTTGGTAGTCAATAAGTGTTGCCTTTTGATCATTAGTTATTATTTTGAATTCAATTTTTTTTCCTGTTGTACAAGAAAAAGGCTCCACATTTCACAACATTTTCTCCATGTTTGTTAAATTTGCACTATTCTGTTATTTTACTATGTGGACTAGTCTGCCCAATGGGCCATCCAGCCAGTACTAGTAATAGGTACATGAAACAACTGATTCTTAGGTGTATCTTGTTTTACACCATTTTTGCCATGGACGATATTGGATTGAGTTAACGAAGAGTGAGTTCTTTGTATTTCAGGTTAGTTTTCTGCAAAAAGTGTATGTTGGTGGAGTAATATTTGATGTCTTTGGAGAACGTGTGTTGTTGTAACATTCTTGTAGCTCACTTAATTTCCATTTTTTGGAATCACTGAATCAATGGTAGTGTTGTCTTCATTGTTGTTACCAAGTCTCCTTTGTCTTCTCTGTCCATGTGTACTTGCCATATGCCACAATCTTCTTTGTTTGTTCTTTGGCATTAGTTGTAGTCAATGCGCATAGGCATGTATTCTTTGTTATCTATGACTCCTTGCTTGTTGTATGAGTACATGACCAGTGGACATTAAGTCTAGCCAGTCAGTGCACATTTGCCAAAGGTCTGCATGGGTTTTTTGTTCTCCAATGACTCCTGGCTTTCTTTTTTTGTCATTCTTTGACCATGTTGCTGGTGGCCATTTTTTGCAGCCAACCACTGTGCTGTTGCCATAGGTCTGCATGTGTTCTATTGTCCATACCTCCTTGTTTTGTGCTTGGCCGTAGGGTCAGTGACCATTTTGTGTAGGCAGTCAGTGTACTTTTTCCATAAGCCTGCATGTGTTCTTTCTTCTAGAATACAGCCTTTCTTGCTGTTGTTGATGTTGTTTGACCATGTTGCCACTGGATATTTTGTGTAGCCATCCAGTGTGCTTTGCTTTTGCCATACGCATGAATGTGTCCTTTGTAATCCAATGCCTCCTTGCTTGCTCTTGTCATTGTTTGACCATGTGGCCGCAGCCATTTTGTGCAGCCAGTCAGTGTGCTTTGCTTCTGCATGTGTTCTTTGTTGTCCATGCCTCCTTGCTTATTGTTTGATCATGTGCCCGGTGGCCATTTTGTACAGCCATCTAGTGTGCTTTTGCCTGCATGTGTTCTTTTATATCAGTTATTTAATATGTTTGAGTATGATTAAGGTACATGTATGAACATTTTTTCACCTGCACCTCAATGGCTCCCAAAAACTTCTAATGAGTTCCTCATAGTCCCCTAGAACAGCAGTGATTAATTTGTTTTTATTTATATATTTATTTTGTTTATTATTGATTTATTTACTTCATTAGTGTTTTATTTATTTGTTAAATTGTTTTTCAATTATTTATTTATTTAACTTAAAAAAAAAAATCCCTTTATTCATCCCCTGCCTGCCATAGGGGCCTGTCATACAACAGCATTTCATTTTTAAGACTTGCCATTACTCATTTTACCCTGCCCCCCCGCCCTAGGCACACACACCAGTATTCATGCTTTTAAGAATTACTCCATTTTCCCTTGGACCCCCACCTGCCATAGGCTTACACCAGCATTTATTTTTTGCGGATTATTCCATTTTCTTCTGGACCCCCTGCCTGCCACAGGTGTCTCCCCTTAAATGCACATAAAGAAAAAATGTTACATCTATATGTCTAGTGGTGTGATTTGATTTGAATGAATACACAAAAAAATACTAAATGATATTCTCTGTACTATGAATAATTACAATAAAACTTCACAAATACCATGTTTCACTAAATGCTCTTCTTGCTTGTCTGCTTTTAGGTGCACAAGACACAAAGGCCCTCATTCTGACCTTGGCGGTCTTTTCGCAAGACCGCTGAGTTACCGCCGCGGTGAAGACCGCCGACCGCGGCGGTGTGCCGCTGTGCGCATTCTGACCGCTGGGAGCGTTCCGCCGGAAAACCGCCAGCAGCCACACTGGCGGTCGGCGGGAAAGTGGAGACTGGTCAACCTCCACCGCCACGCCAGCAGAACACCGCCCACAGAATTACGACCCACATTTCTGTGTGGCGGTCTTCTGTTGGCGGTCTTCTGTTGGCGGTCACGTCCCTATGGCTCCCGTCGCCTCCCGGAGGACCAACGCACAAGGTAAGTTGATCGTCCGTGAGGGGAGGGGGTGGGGGGGTGTTGTGTGATGTGGGCGTGCATGGGGGTGTGCGTGTGAGTGTGTAGAGGGGGTGTGTGAGTGCGTGTATGCGGGCGGGGGGTGCTGCTGTGTCTATGGGTAATGTGTGCTGTTCGGCAGGTGCGCATGTCGGCATGTATGTGTGCGGGTATGTGTCCCCGTTGTGTATGTGTGTGTAGGGGGTGTGTATATGTGCATGTTGGGGGTGTGTGCATGTCGGGGTACATGTATGTGCATGTCGGGGTGGGGGTGGGGAGGGGGTTCGTACCACCTCTGGGGGGTGGCAGGGGGGTGGAGGGTGTGGGGGGAGGACTCGGGTGGGTAGTGGGGGGTGGGGGAGACCCCTATCAGTGCCAGGGAAGGAATTCCCTGGCCCCGATAGTGCTTACCGCCATGGTTCGCACGGCGGTTCCCGCCCGCAAGAAACCGCGGCGGTAGGCAGGGTCATAATACCCTTGGCGGTCTTGGGACGACCGCCGGGCCGGAGTGCGCAAACTCCAGCCCCGCGGTCATGACCGCCGTGGCGGTCGGAGTGGAGAAGTAGCGGTCGGTCGCGGCGGGGACCGCCGCGGTCAGAATGCCATTTTTAATACCGCCGGTCTGTTCGCGGTCCGACCGCCGTCTCTCCGCCGACCGCCAGGGTCAGAATGAGGGCCAAAGTCTCAACGTGACAAAGTGATGTGGCCACAACACTTGATCCCTCCAATCTCTTCCACTTATGCAGCTAAGTGCCGCTGCCAACTGACAGAGCTTGAACTTGGCTCCAAGAAAGGGCTTTGGGCCAGCAATCTGGGAGCAGCACTCATGCATCAACTGCATCAACCTAAGACTGATACCAAGTCTCTCTGCGAAGCAGCCACTGCAATTATGGTGACAAGCAGTGAGGCTGAACTGCAGTTGTCTCATCTGCAACTAGCATCCAATCATCACAGGAAACTGAGCAACGTGGAAAACAAGAGGAGTCGCACCCAGCAATAGTAGATCTTCCAGAAGAAGGAGTAGAAGAGGAGGTTGAGCTTCCTGCTGAGCAAGATGTACCTGTTCTTGAGCCATTGGCTTCCTGATCTCCAGTAAGAAAAAGGAAGGGTACTCCTTTTTCTCCTTTTACTCCAATCTTCTCCAACCCCCCTTTAGATATTCCAGACATAGATTGGACCCTGGCTGAGTCCAAAAACCGTCACAAGAAACAAGGGAAAAATAAAGTTCCCGAAAGCCTTAGAATTATGGAAAGGTAGGAGGCAAAACAGTCATTGCCATGAAAGCTGGCTTAGAGGGCATCAACATTATGAACACCCCTTTTATTTAACCTGCTTTGAGGGATGTGGCACTGATGCCACTGCCGCCAGTTTCCATATTTGTAAGGCCCCAGCTCCACAAATACCTCAGTCAAAGTATGCACTGCAGAGAGGCAATCGTCGACACAGCCACATTCATCCATTTGTTCGGGCAATGGCAGTGGCACCAGTGGCCCGCTAAAAATGTTTTTCCCTGAGTTTGGGACTTTTTTACAGTGAGCAAGCAGGAGGATAACATTGCAGTATGCTCCACTTGTCACATGAGTGTTTGTTGAGGTATGTCTGGTTCACACTATGGTACTGGAGACCAAATGATGCATATAAAAAACATCACACAATCCAGTGGAAGGAGCACCTTAAAAAAATATTGCTGTAGGTGGTGGTGGTGGTGATGGTGAGGAGAGAGGGGAATCAGCTCCAATCACGGTGGGAGGTGAAGGTGATGAGCAACATGAGGGTGACAGCTTTACACAACTCAGCCACCCCCCCAGCTGTGTTCCAGTATCACCTGCCTCAGCAGCTTCAAAATGGCACGAGTAAGATGGAGACACCCCAGCATACAGCAACTGCCCCAAGACGCACCAGAAAAGAAAAAATCTAAGCTACTGTTGTGGGTATGTTTAGGCAGGAGCGGTCCTACGAATGCATCCACCTAACAGCATGTTTGTACAATGGGAAGTTGTCCCAAATTTTATCCATGGAACTTTTTTCTTTTGTGAAAGGAGTGAGATTTTTAGAATTTGTGTTGGTCATCTGCTGAAATGGAAGGTTCCCAATTGGACCTATTTTGTAAGAGTTGCTGTTCCAGCACTCTATCTTGATGTGATGCAATTGGTTGAACACACTTTGGAGCACTGTTCACATTATCCACCTGACAACAGACATGGGGATCAGTAGTCAAGCAACTGATTATATGTGTATCACTGCACACTGGAGCTTTTTAGTGGGGGTTATGCAACAGCTATATACAGGTCTCAATAATGAAGGAACTTTTAAGAACGTTTGGCTGTATGTAATAGTAGCCATGTTCATCATGGAGAAATCTCATACAGCTGTAAACATCTTGGAACACTTTGACAGCAAGATACTTGAATGGCTGTAACTCGGATGTCTCTGAATTGAATTTGTTGCCATACTCAATGGCAGTAAAATTGTTAAGGCCATGCCAGATGGTGGCTATTTCAGGGTCCTGTGTTTAGCGCATTGGATCAACCTGATTGTGCAGGACTTTCTCAAAAAAGAAGACAGTCAGCAACATAGTGACTACCTGCAGAAAAATCTGCACTCATTTCAGCCATTCTTTTAAAGCCCAGAAGCAGTTGAGGATCATTTAGCATACTAATACAATGCCAGTTAAAGCCCTCATACAGGATATGGCAAAATAATGGAAAACGACCTATGACATGTTGCAATATCCGTTTAAACAGTACAGACCAATCAATGACTGTATCGTTCAAAGACAAGGGAATGCAACTGAGAAAAGCAAGACAAGGGGTGTGGACAAATGGGGCCTTTTTAAATGCCTGACACAAATTCTACTTCTTTTTGAGGTTTTCTCATAGGAAGTCAGAAAATAGGACAGCACAAAGGGCCAAGATATCCCGTTGTTGCATCTGCAACAGTACCAGTTAAAAAAGGTGTTGCAAGGGTTCACAGGTGTGAACAAAAATGCAGAAGCGTACACATCAGTTGAGAACTTAATCCTTCGCTTGGCTGTTAATACAAGGCTGCAAAGAGACATTGTGTCATCCAAAGAGTACTTACATGCCACATTACTTGATCCACTGTACTAGCCACTTTGATTCATTTTTCAGAAGGGGATGTTTCACATTACAAGAAGTAGATGGTTGATCAAGCCAGAGATCTGGAAGAATAACAGCTGGAACTTAAAGTGCCACTCCCCATCAGAAAATCTGGGGTGCCCCGTTCAACTTACAGAGAGGATAGTCTTGTTGTCTCACAACAGCCATCACCACCAACAAGGACACCAGCAACAACCACAACAAGAGGAACAGAAGAATCAGCCCCAACCTCTGCATTGGCTTGGTTTCAAGTGGCAAGTCTTAAGTCCAGTGCAGAAGTGAAGGTAAAAGAGGTTGAGAAAGTGGCAGTACCAATGACCATTCTGAAGATGTTGCAGGGGTATCTGGGTGACTCAAAGGACATCTATGTGGATCAAAACCGATTGGTGTATTGATATGTGAAGCTGCAGCAATAGCCAGACCTCAGAAGGCTGACAGTAAAGTATCTGGAATGTCCAGTGTAGGAAAGTACCATCTTCCTTGGCATGTTACCCCATTTTTACCTGTATGTCAGTATGTTTTTCCCTGTCTCACTGGGATCCTGATGGTCAGGATCCCAGTGTTCGTAGTTAATGGTCTAATGGGTGTGTCTGTATAGTGCTTTACTGTGTCACTGGGGCTCTGCTAATCAGAACCTCAGTGCTTATGCTCCCTCTGCTTTTAAATATGTCACTGTAGGCTAGTGACTTCCTTTAACTATTTTCAGTTGGCACACTGGACCCCCGCTCTTAAAAGTCCCTAGTATCTGGTACCTAGGTACCCAGGGCATTGGGGTTCCAGGAGATCCATATAGACTGCAGCATTTCTTTTGCCACCCATAGGGAGCTCAGAAAAACCCTTCCACAGGACTGCCATTGCAACCTGCGTGAAATAATGCACACGTTATTTCACAGCCATTTTCACTGCACTTAAGTAACTTATAAGTCACCTATATGTCTAACCTTCACTTGCTGAAGGTTAGGTGCAAAGGTACTAACTGTGAGGGAACCTTGCACTAGCAAAGGTGCCCCTGCGCTGTTCAGGGCCATTTCCCAGGACTTTGTGAGTGCGGCAACACCATTACACTTGTGCACTACATATAGGTCAATACCTATATGTAGCTTCACATTGGAACTCCGAACATGGCCATGTAACATGTCTAAGATCATGGAATTGTCCCCAATGCCAAAAATGGTATTGGGAAGCCAATTCCATGCATCCTGGGGGCTCAACTATGGACCCCCAGTACTGCCAAACCAGCTCTCTGAGGCTAGCACTGCAGCTACAGCTGCTGCCACCTCACAGACAGGGTTCTGCCCTCCTGGGGTCTGAGCATCTCAGTCACAGGAAGGCAGAACAAAGTATTTCCTCTAAGAGCAGGGTGTTACACCCTCTCCCTTTGGAAATAGGTGTTACAGGCTGGAGAGTGGTAGCCTCCCCAGCCTCTGGAAATGCGTTGAAGGGCACAGATGGTGCCCTCCTTGCATAAACCAGTCTACACCGGTTCAGGGACCCCTTGTCCCAGGCTCTGGCATGAAACTGGACAAAGGAAAGGGGAATGACCACTCCCCTGTCCATCGCCACCCCATGGGTGGTGCCCAGAACTCCTCCAATGTGTCCCAGACTTAAGCCATCTTGCTTTGCAAGGTGTGGGGGCACTCTGGAGGGCTCTGAGTCGTCAGTGCCAGCAGGTGACGTCATAGACCCTCCTGATAGGTCCTTACCTGATAAGGTAGCCAATCCCCCTCTCAGGGCTAATTAGGGTATCTCTTGTGGGTTCTCTTCAGATTCTGCTTGTAAGTTTCCATCAGGAATCCTCTGCAACCACTACTTCATCCTCTGACCCCGGATCAACCGCAGCCTGCTCCAGGAACCGCTGTAACAGCAACAAAGTACCAACAAGGGATACTTTTCTTTTGCAACTTCAGCTCCAGCCAGCAACTGCAACAGTTTCTACGGTGTGCATGCTCTGAGGACTCCCTGTCTTTATCCTGCACCAGAAGGACCAAAAAAATCTCCAGTGGGGTGACGGAGTCACTCCCCTGCTCACACAGGCACCTTCCAAGACGACAACCAGTACACTTGGACTCCTCTGAAAGCGACGAGCGTGCTCCTAATGACACAGAGGGTGGACCCCATCGACACAGACTGTTCTGAGGTCCTGCTGACGCAACTTGGAGGAGGTAAGACCTTCCCTGAGAGAGACGGTACCCTTGTGTACTGTGTCTTCTTCATCTCCTGAGGCCTCAGTGCACTATTTGAAAGATTCCTTCATGCACAGCCTGGCCCAGTTCCCCAGCACTCTATCATGTGATGCTAAACTTGCTGAGTTGTTCTCCAGAAGCGTGGGACCTTCCTCTGTTGTGCTGCACCAACTGTGTTTTGCACCTCCTTTGTCCCAGTGTCCTGTGACTCCTGTGGGTGCTGCCTGGCATCTTGAGAGCTCTCTAAATTGCTGAGAGCCCCCTCTTTCTCCTCACACAGAGTTGAGGACCCCAGCCAGCTCCATTCTGATGCAAAACGCACATTTGTAATAACTAAGGCTTGTTGGTGACTTCCAATACAAAATCACATCTATCTTCACATCGTGGGACATCACTTACATCACACAGAAACCCGCTGGCATCTTCCTAGGGTGCATTCCAGCAGTCTTCGTCAAACTGAGGACTCTTCTTTTGCACCCTCTTCTGGGTTGGCAGGGACTCCTGCCCTCCCTAGAACTTCTTTCAACTTCTGGACTTGGTCCCCTTCTTTTGCAGGTCTTCAGGTCCAGGAATCCAGCAGTTGTTGTTTGCAGACTTGGTTGGTTACTGCAAAATCCCAATCACGAGGTTTAGTGTGTCCTATGGAAACTTGCAGTACTTTACTCCTGCTTTTCTTGGCTCTGGGGTGGGGTAATTTACTTACCTTTACTGTATTCTTACTCTCCCAGTGATTCTGCACGAACTACACTTGTCTAGGGTGGAATTCGTGATTTGCATTTCACTGTCTTAGTATATGGTTTGTGTTGCCCCAGACCTATTTTCTCCCTTTGCATTCTATAGCATTTCCTATTGTTTGCACTATCCTATGCCTAATTACTTACCTTATGTTGGTGTCTAGTGTATATATTGTGTATAATACTTACCTCCAGAAGGAGTGTTGGCTCTAAGATATTTTTGGAACTGTGTCACCCAAAAAAACTACCTTTATTTTTGGTAACACTGAGTATTGTCTTTACTTGTGCATAAGTACTGTGTAACTATAAGTGGTATTGCTGGAGCTTTACATGTCTCCTAGTTCAGCCTAAGCTGCTCTGCTATAGTTACCTCTATCAGCCTAAGCTGCCAGAACACCACTACTTCACTAATAAGGGATAACTGGACCTGGTATAAGGTGTAAGTACCCAAGGTACCCACTACCAACCAGGCCAGCCTCCTACATTGGTGGCAGCGGTGGGATCAAGGCAGCCTTTAGGGTGCCACCAGTCATGCCACTGGCTTGGCAGGTAACACAGGAGCGACAAAACTCCTTTGTGTCTTCTGACATGTGAGGCGAGTGAAAATGTGGAACAAGTCTGTCCCATGTTTTACTCTGGCCTAAATGCCCCACTAAAGGGATGTCATGAGCCAGAGGTAGGAGGAATTCCCTGTACTGAAGGGGGATGACCAGTCTCCTGGTGGCACCAAGTTTAGGGTCCCTTGCTTCAGTATGAAGGAGATTATTCTCCCAATAAACTCTGTGTGTGTCAGTGATATCACCATTTTGCTGCTTGCCAGCTTGCTATCTGAGGCCCTCGAATGTGGGACAGGTTTGCTTTGCCACACTCAGCTGTCCCTGGCAGGAGCCCCTCCACCCAAAAGCTCAGCAGTATCAGCTTCCAGCTCCTGGTGCAGTGGTCACAGTGAGAAGTCTCTTACCTCTAAACGTATGAGATTGACCATGACCAAAATGAACCAACACTCTATAGCACACAATTACACTGTTCTTTAAATACCATAGGATGGTGAGGAAGAGGATGAGGGTGATTGGTCAGACTCAAGAATGTTAGCTGACCAACTTCTGGCTGACCACCTGAGATTGAGGACAAGCTCGACTTCCCCTACCGAGCAGGCCACCATAGAACCTTTTAATTATTTATTGTTGAAGTACTTGCCCAAAAAACAATATAGCTCGTAGAACATCATTTTTATGTCTGACTTATACAGTCCTGCCATTTTTAGGGGCATGCACAACTGGATTGGTGTTGGACCAGTGTGCAGTGAAGAAACCTCCCTATTCTCTTCAGGAAATTGGAGAAAATGCCTGCCTCCCCCCCCTTGCCTATCCTTCCTTTTTGCAGCCTAGCATGGCTGTCCCAGAAAAACATTTGATTTACAAGGCTGCCAAATTCCAATGTGTTGCTTGCATCAAGGAGGAGATAGCATTGTGTACCTACCCCATGCTTCAATTGGAAGAGATAACTATTTCACCAGTGATTGATGATGTATTATTGAGCAATTATGAGTGATGATTTATGATACATGTGGTGTCAAACAGTAAGGGAGGGTGTTTAACTAATTTGTAAACTTCATTTTGATGATTTGCAATGTTTGGGGCATAACAAGTGATCATTTTTCCTGAAGGCGATTGGCCCTTTCTCTCTTAGCGAAATGTACTTCCAGATTCCACTTCTTTTTTTTGGTTCTTCAGAGACAAGACCAGTCACTTTAGTTAACACACAGAAATATACTTGAAATACTCAAATTCTCTTTCTCTTCTTGTTGTTCACAACAGGTCTATCTTGTTCACGTCATGATGGAGTTCCACTGATTCATTAAATGTTGCTTGGAGTCAGGAGGAAGATGGAAGGACTCAGGGCGAGGCTAACTCAAGAGCCAGAAGAAGGAATTTATCAACTCCAAAGGGAAGCCATGATGCCAATTATTATGAGGCCTACTCAGCTATGTGAACTGGAGAGAGGTGTGTTGATTTGGGAAATGCGCTAAGTGTGTGTTCTGGATCAATAGTGAAATTACTCTTATAGTGTTGTGGTTAGGGGACTGTTGTTTGTAACTGGAGACAGACTTGTGATACCATATCATCAGATAATACATGTACTTAGCTAAATGTTATGCTGAGAGTTGTGAGACTTATCAGCCCAGTACATGCAGATATTTGTCTGTGATGGATTGTAAATTGCTCTCACTTCTCAGTTAATCGATTGCACATGAGTCATAAAATGAATGACTGCAACAGCCTATGCTCTTGTTCTGCCTCTGAGTCTTCTTGGCACACTCATCATGAAGCTTACCTTCTGTCCTTCTCTTTGACTCTACAATTTGTTTTCTGTTTTACAATCCACAGGCCTTCTCTTCTCCTGCATGAAAGGGAAAAGCTCTATAACACTCCACACTTACCTTATGGACCAGTTCAGCCAGGCATGCAAAAGTGATGGACCTTTCAGAGAAGAATGCAAATGTGCTGCCCAATTTGGAACTAAAGCATCATTTTTCTTCTAACAATCATAGTTTTAGATATGGGTGGGTTCACTTAACTCCTCCATAATTTGTATTTTTCAGACCTTTATAACTGAACATTTAGAAATATAATAATAACTTGGGTCTCTGGGGCTGAAGGACTGTTTACAGCGCATTCAACTGAATTCCTTCATTTCATTCCAAAACAGATTAATGATGATGTGCTGCTCATCACCCAGATGACAATTGTTGTTGTGCTGTGTTTGTCTTTGTCACCTCTTTCCCATCCATACATCAAACCCCTAACCCTATTTCCCCTGACTGTGTGATTTAATGAGCTGTGACTTAATTTACACCATAAATAGATAATATACTTGGTGGGGCAGACGTGGTGAAAGTGACGCTGACTCAATGTGGGATCTTCTATTACCTGAGCAATAGCACACACTAGCCTCATTTACACACCCATGCGTAAAAGGTACCTGTATTTTAGATCTAAAAGAACACCACTCGTCAACATCATCATTGAGGCCTTGTGTTGCTTAAACGCTTGACCTTGTTCACTCCAGACCTTGAATCCACTTTTCCTGAATCAAGGATTTTGTAACTATAGTTTTAATTATATTCAATGTTCCCCACTGCTCAAGAGAAATTACAATTGCTAATTTTTGTTATAATATCAAGTATTCTTTGTTGTGTCATGGTGATAGTATTGTGGTGTCAGTTATAGTAAAGCTCTGATATAAATATAACCCTCTAACTGTATGTTTTTCTTTCAATTTATTTGCCTGTGATGGATAATCCTAATGATTAATCCTACAGTTGGAGCTCACCTAGGTAAGAATGGGACCTCTTTTGTGATGCCTTTCCTGTTAGTGCACAACCACCACCATAACAAGGTACCTTGGTAAATAGTGTAGTAAGGTTTTGGAAGACTGCAAGAGGTAGCAGTCATTGCTTCATCTATTCAGGTAAGAGGACAATGGAGTGAAGTGAACTAATTCAGTTAGTAACTAACTTCCACTGAAGATTAAAAATAAGAATGTGTTTGTCTAGTTTGTTGTAGGCAATATAGGCTTTGGCAATAACAGCATACTACCCTAGCAGTCATTATAGTTACAGGGGTAGTAGGAAAAGGGTATAACTAACTATAACTAACTATAACAACTGATATACACTTTGAAAAACAGGCTCCATGAAAAGGTGCAGTGCAAAGTAAAAGTAAAACACAGAAAAACGACTTCAGTCATAAAGTATGATAGAATAATTTTCCCAAATATTTTTTCCTTTCACTTAACAATAAAACCCAACCTCTCTACTTACAACAGGCCCACACCTCTCCCCCAACAATATTGCCCCAACTAATGTCTAAAATAAGTGTCCAAAGAAGAGTTAAAAACTAAGTAAAAAATTCCCCCAAAGGCACTTCCAATTACCATCCTCTCCACCCACAACTAAGGTCCCTCCCAACAAAACACAAAAAATAATAATTGCTCAGAAGAGGGTGTTTTCAAAGAGGGTCCACAGTTCTTGGTGTCATGCCTTGAGGCGTACCACCCCATGGCTCAGCTGCACCAGATTGTGCAGCAATCACACTGGAACTGGCAGTCTGAGTAGGAAGGATGTAGCAATGATGATATGAGTAGCTGCCAGAGGCACTGGCAGTGTTATTGCCTGAAGGATGGTGGCACTGGCAGCTGGTGGAAGGAGCTAGGGTCCGGGGCAGTAGCAAATGCCACAGCCTCATTCTCCAGCATTTAGTATTCAGCCCAAATGGCCACCAGCCAGGCTGCTATCTTCTGCTGTGTTGGTGGTGGACAAGCAGGAGTAGCTATGTCAAGAAAGAAAAAAAAAACATTTAAATTCTAAACAATGCTCTATGCAAACCTTTTTTTTAAATTATATAGTGGCACATTAGCAGAACAATGCTCGTCCCCTAAGGTCATTGGAATTTAATGCGATTAGGAGAGTAATAGGACCATTTTTACCTAAACATGCCTCACATAAAAGCACTGATTGGCTGAAATTAATTAAGGCACAATAACACCAGATTAAATAAGCAGACTGTTGATTTTGTCCCTGAAATGACCACCTAAAAAACTAAACTGACACTTTCATTAGTGATTAAGGCATTATGAACTATGGAGTACAAGTATTGTTGTTATGCTAAATTAATGGAGGCATGTTAGCTAGCATTCTGTGTACTTTCTTATTCTCTGACGTCTGCAGCTGGGACAGCTGTAATGGACAATTACTTTAGTTCTATTGGCTCTGCTCTTCTCCAAATGCCTTTCAATTGTACCCTACCTCAAATCATGAATAATAATAATACTCTGTCACACATGTCCTGAACAAAATATGGATATCTTGTCTGCCATAAGTAAACAGTGGGAAAAACAATGCACTGCAGTACAGGGAAAGGAACAGGGCATATAGATTTTCTTTGCCACACTTGTCACAGAGAGCCCTATCAGCAAAACATGAAATCAGGCATTTAATCATACTTCACAGTCTGGCCTCACCCTCCCTCACCAATTATTTCCAACAAATACATTTGCTTGGCAGTAAGGAAAGGGAACTTAATTTCATCTACTGCAGGGTAGGTTAGAGGGATTAGGCAGGGTAAGTAGAGGTTTTGCTATTGAATACTGGGGTGTCACTGATCATCATCATCTGCCTAAGCTTTGCTTCCAGTCACCGTAGTTGATGAATGTCAAAAGGGAAACATTTGAACAGGCCTAAATCCATTATGGAAGCCAATAAAAATATGAATCACTTGGCCAGAAAAAAAGTTACACATGCCAAGAATAGATTTTTGAATTATTTTAGTAGTCTGGGACAGAAATTAGGAAAGAATAAAGGAGTGAAGTACTAGGAGGTGACTGAGTGGGCAATGGGAGGGTAGGGAAACACACCTTGTTTTCAGTTTGCAATGCATTGAAAACTGTGTAAATGCTGCCTTAACTGAAGCAGAAACACTTTGCGCAGCTAACACTGCAGTGCCTAATTGAACCATGATGCTGTTAGGTCATGTGTAGTAAAAACCCATGGGTAGATAGGTGAGGAATGATGATGGGTGGGATACATATTTGCCTTGCTTAACAATAACAGTGAGTATGCTAGTAATTGTCAATAAGCAAGCAATGTGACTTACCACTGCCCATCCCTGCTTCTGCTGGGAGTCCCCCTCTAATCGCCTCCGCATCGAGTGCACTGGCACTGCTACCCCTGGCACTGGTGATCTGTGTGGCTAGAAAAAATATTGCACTTTTTAGATGCCAAAAACGCTTTCCCATATTATTTGTTTAACAAAATAAAACTACAGTACATCATTACGGTTCGGTTAGCAGGTTTCTTCTATCAAAAATATTGCCTTTGGCATTTTGTTGGCTGACAATGTTAGAAAAGTCAGGTACTCAAGAAAACTAAAATATTTGTGTAATAGAGGGGCAGAACTATGATGACTTTGAGTCATTGAAGCACAATGAAGGGGAGGAATAAATGAGTCAATAGAGGACATGTGGTCTTGGTTGGCAAATACAATTATAGCATCCTCATACTACTTTCATGCCATGCCGCACAGTCATCAGAACTGCTGATATTCTGAATAATACATACAACATTGGCGTGTCCACCATGACCATGGGCACTCTCTTATTTTACTGTTTGAGCATGAGAAAGAAAAAGAAAGCCTTCTCAACAAACATGCATAGAATAGCTTACTGTGAACTGCATTCTTCACAGTAGAGTACCTAAAATCTTTTCTCTTAGTCTTACAGTGCAGCCCACAAGATATTTATGGGGAGAAGGAAAGCGTACTAACAAAGCCGAAGAAAGCTACAGACTAGTAGAAACAGGAGGCAGCCAGCTACAGAAACATGAAATATAGTCAAAAGGATAATGCATGGATAACAAGAATCCACAAACATTAGATAGACTTAAGAGGAGTTTAAAAAAAAGAGACAGCCAAAGTATAGAAAAGGGAAAATTATTCTAAATGGGGAGAGGTAATAGCTAGGGAAATTATAATAATATTAATAGGAGGACATACTGGGGCCAGCTAATATGTCAGCCATGGCCGTGGTGCTGATAGTGGTACTTCCACCCACAATAGCACTAGTGGAGGCAGCCCCAGTTTCGCCCTGACCTCCCCACCCCTGATGCCCTCTTCTTGCCCTTGGTTGCTGACGTAAGAAATAGAAAAAGATAAAAAAATAGATTAGTAGTATAGTAACCCCCCCAAAAAATATTTTGACAGACAAAGACAAATGTGGTAACATTGTACTCTTCTAAATCAGATTGCCTATAGCACTAGTATTGAGTTCAGCTATTCCTAATTTTCTAAGCCCTACTGTGGACTTCCTAAACTACATTTGGAACTAGTAGTGCATTGCAACAAATTATCTTTGTTTGTCACCCCCCTTTGATGGGCCAACTCAGTCTCCCTTTACAAAGTATAGATGCATACTACACATCACTGAGAGATTGCTTGAGACTGTACAAGCTACATAAACAAAGGCACTGTGGGGGCCATTTTGACTTGGGCGGTATTTTATGCAGACTGCCGAGGCCACGGGTGCCAGAACACCGCCATGTTACGAGTACTGAAGAATTTCTGCCACAATTTGGACAGAAATCCTTAAACAGTTGTGCTGGCGGTTGCTGTTACTGCCACACCACAAGGACACTGCCCCCTGTATTACGAGCAGTAATGTGGCATGGCGGTGTCATGATGGTGGGGCACTGCAGGCAGTGGAAGTTCCTGTTCCTGTTCCCTGGTGGACGACCACATCGCCGGACGAGGTAAGTTGATCGTCCGACAGGGGAGGGGGTGGGAGGGTGTGGGATTTTGTGTATGCATGTGTGAATGTAAGTGTATATGCGTGTTTGAATGTAAGTGTGTTGGCATGTGTGATTGTTGAAGTGAGTGCATGTTGGTATGTTTGTGTGAATGCGTGTCTGTTGGTGCAAGTAAATGCGTGTATGCATGCATGTTGGTGAATGCATGTTTGTATGTGTGTTGGTGAATGTGTGTATGTGCGTGCTGGAGAATGCGTTTATGCAGGGTGCTTGTGGGTGTGGGTGTATGCAGGGAGGGTGGTGCTATCTTGGAAGGGGTGTGGGGGTGCTGTCTTGGAAGGAGGTGAGGCATGGGGTGCAGTATTGGAAGGGGTGGAGGGAGGGGGGTGCTGTCTTGGAAGGGAGGTAGGGAAAGTTGTCTGTCAGAGACAGGAAAATAATTTCCTGTTGGCAGCAGCCTTTCCGGCAGGATTTTTGTGTAGGTGTTACCGTTGCGAAACCCTGGTGGACAGCCAACACCTAATACCACCAGCGATCTTCAGTGGACAGCCGGCCCGGAGGTGCTGTGGTGGTCTTCACCACAGGCCCGGAGGTGGTGAGGTTGCCACCACCCCAGGGTCGAAATGATGCCCTAAGTATGCTAACACACTGATATTACTACTACCACCATCTTAGTGGCAGGACAGAGGAATCTGCATGACTTCTTAAATAATCAGCACAAGCAAGCACAGATGCGACTGATTAGGAAGCGTTGAGCACCTGGCTTGCTCAAACTGAATCACATAATATTCGTAACATTACATAAACTTAACTTACCTCTAAGTGTGAGCAACATGCTATTTGAAAATATATATATTAGTATTTTAGAACAGAACAACTACATAATTACTCAACAAGTCACACAACCTTGATGCCCAGCAGGTTGAACAGGCCCTGCTCCCTGTATAGTATGTCAGCCCAGCTGTGCATCAACTGCTACTGGGTGCACTTGACCCCACTCCTCTGGCACAACCTCTCCAGTGCAGTTCTGCAGGGTCGTCCCCACACCAAGGCCTGCCGCTTGCTGCCAGCATGGAAGGGAGGTGGCAGTGCAGATGAAAAATTAGTGCCAACACCTCTGCTTCTGAAAAATCAGGCGGGCTGCACCCCAAGGTGACACCAGCGACTTCAATGTGTGTGGCTATCAGCCCCACTGGTGCAACCCATCCCTTTCTTGCCTTGCTCTGCATGACACTGTTTGGGAAGAAAGGAAATGGGAAAGGTAGGAAAGAATTATTAGAAATAGAAAGCAAAAAGTGAGTACTGAATGGGAAAACTGAAAAAAGTAAAAAAAGTCATGAAAAAAGACAAAAACTGAAAATACATAAACA
The DNA here is from genome assembly GCF_031143425.1 of Pleurodeles waltl. Taxonomy (NCBI): domain Eukaryota; kingdom Metazoa; phylum Chordata; class Amphibia; order Caudata; family Salamandridae; genus Pleurodeles; species Pleurodeles waltl. The sequence continues at coordinate 557,975,858 of NC_090437.1, read as the reverse complement.
CAAAGACACACACTGATAAAATGAGAGGTGAATGTGTTAGATAGTGGGAGGATTTGAAATATTTAGAAAGATGGAAAATCAGGCCCAGCACCATCCACAGAGCAGAAAGCAGGTAAAATAAAATGGCCATGTTCATGAGACCCCAATGGGGCCATTTGTGCTAATTTTTTAGGTGCAGAACAAGCTAACGGCACAAAAAAGCAGCTGAGCTTTAATTCACTCTGTTTGTGTAGTTGTGCAGAATGAGACTGCATGGAATTTAGTATACAAAAGCTCCCAATTTCCACCCAGGACTAAAATATACCTTCAACTTCATCAGGGATATCAGCAAACAAAAAATACTACTATTAAACAATCAGATCCAACTCACATAGTAAAGGTCCCATCACCAAAAATATTTATTTTAGTGCAGTTTGAAGATGGAACATTAATGTGCTAAAGTCCAGTGTTATCGATCTATTGTAGCTGAGAATACAATGGAACCCAAAGCAGGGTAATGATTTAGAAGAAATAAAACGGTAATAATATACCAGTTGTAAAACATTAATATAAAGTAGATATACCCCAATCAGTGTCACCATCCACTTGCATCAAAAGCATCACAACAATGCAGTGCTAAGAGTTCCCATTCAAAAAATCACATTACTAAAGCAAAGTGATAGTAGTTCAAATGCTGAACCTAACCAGAAAGAAAATATTGAACTGTAGAAGAACTCAACTAAAATCACCCAAAAGAAAGAACCACACAAGTGTTAACTTAAGCCACCAATACCTCACATATTACTTATAGGCAGGCATCCAAGCTGAAAGGAAAAATAAGTGTAAAAAGTAATCCTCAAATCTGTAACTGAACAATATGCCTATTTATTATCAATACACAATATCTGTGTAATATCAGTGGAGATCACACACAACAACTAATTACATGATAACCTGGATAATATACTTATAATAAATCACTGTTCATCTCATGCTTTAACCCTTAATATACACTAAAACATGTGTATTAAAGTTAAACATGCAATGCACATACAAGTATGATCATCGAAACCACACCAAGTGAACCTTATGGGTAAACATTACATCCCAGGTGCTGCATTCAAAACCAGTGTGTATGTAATAAACTGCATTGCCACACAAATATGTACCAAGGCAACCAAATGTTTTTGTACATATTTTGTGGCAATATGGTTTATTACGCACACTGGTTTTTACTTTAGCACCTGGGATGTAATGGTTACCCACGAGGGTCACTTGGTGTGGCTTTGATGATCATTCTTACTGATGTATGTGGATTGCATGTGTAACCTTAATACACATGTTTTGGGGAATATTAAGGGTTAATGCCTGGGATAAAAGGTGACTTCGTATAGGTGTATTGTCAGGTTATCATGTAATTAGTTGTGTGTGATTCCCATTGATATTACACCAAGAGATTATGTAGTGATATTAAATAATTATATTGCTCATCTACAGGTTTTGAGGAATAATTTTTACATTCATTTTCCCTTTGAGCTTAAATGGATGCCCAAAATAAAAAGATAAGGTATTGGTTGTTTAAGTTAACATTTGTGTGGTTCTTTCTTTGAGTGATTTTAGTTGAATTTTACTAAGGTTCTATATTTTCTTTCTGGTTAGGTTCATTATTTGGACTGCTATTACTTTGCAGTAGGTAAGTGATTTTTCACCTGGGGACTCTTTGTACTGCATTGTTTTGATGCTTTGATACAGGTGGATGGTGAAACTGCTTAGTGTATATCTATTTTATACTCTCGTTTTACAACCAATATATTATTACTGTTTTATTTGTTTTGGATCATTTCCTTGCTTTGGGTTGCACTGGCTTCTCAGCTGTGATGGATCTGTAATACTGCTCTTTGGCACATTAATGTTCCATTTTTGCACTGCACAAAAAATATATATTTTTGGGTGATGGGACATTTACTGTCTGATTTGTATCCAATTGTTTAATAGTAGTATATTTTATTTGATTGTAGCCCTGATTAAGTCAAAGGTATATTTACCATAATGACAAAACAAGTGAATATTACAACTATAATTTTCAAGTTGCAAATGATTTCACGATTGGATCAAAGGTTCATGGATTTCCTTGGACTTTATTGCTTTATATTTCACAACTTTGGATGCACGGGGGTCTCATATACATTGCTAGATGCTCTGTGTTTCCAATTAAAGTGGTTGGGGACTCCTTTTCCCACCTTTGAGCACAATCTTGGTATTAACATATTGACCTACTGTTAGAGGTCTATAACAGCTTGCACCTTCTCAGCCATTCCATGAGTTTTTTGATTGAAGGTAAAAAATTAGGACCTTCAAGCCCATCCTCAGTTCACTTCTGGACCTGTAGAGGATTGGCAGATGATTGCCCTGCTTCCTGTGGCCTACTGTTTAATTAAGGGGGCTGCCTGCTGCACCAAGAGGATTGCTGTGCTCTCTCACCCTGCATTGTGCCCTTACAGGATTTTACTGCTGCTTGACACCTGCGTTTCCGTTTGAACACAGGACTACTGGAGTGCTTTCAAGGGCTGGTTGTCTGGCCTTCTGATAAATGCTGCAAGGACAGATAGGTTCCAACCATCTTGAAACTGCACCTGGACCCAACCTGCATTCTGTCCCTCCAAGTAGTATCCCTCCAGTTCTGGACCCTTTTAAGTGATTCTAAAAGCTCCCGATAGCTCAAATCAGAAAATACAGCCAAAATGTGCTGTAGGGAGAGAGAGGAGACCAGGTTCTAATTGCTTGCTGATCTGTCCAAGGTGCATCACCGATTGGTTC